>NC_091843.1:58488748-58791778 GCF_037783145.1 Equus przewalskii
ACATGTCTGAAGATGAGCTCATAACCTTCACCCAGAAACTTCTTTTCCCATTTCCCCTCTCTTGATGACTGGCACCATCATCCTCATAGTTGCCTATCCAGATACCTGGGAGTCATCTTAGACCCCTCCCTCTCCCACAACCCACTCATCCTAACATTCCGTAGATCAACGAGGCCTGCATATCTCTCAAAACCATCCTCTGCTCTGTATCCTGACTGCTGCTTCCTTGTTTCAGGATCCATCATTTCTCACCTGGGCTCTGACAGCAGGTTTTTGACTGGTATATAGTTCTCCATCTTCTTTCCTCTATTCCATCCTTCAAATGGCTGCACAAGAACCTTTCTAAAATGCAAACCCTATCATGTCTCTCACCTGTCTGACATCTCTGTTACCCAGTGAATAATGCAATTCCCTGTCACTTCCTATGAGTGGACTCCCGTCTACTTTTCAGATTCATCTTCTGCCACTCCTTTGTACCAAGCACTCTGGTCATGCCGCACTATTAGAAGTTTCCTAATCGGTCCATGGCCTTTCCACCTTCATCCCTATGAGTGCTCTTCATTCTTTCATCCCATAAACATTTACTAAGCACCTATTAAAAATGTGCCAGCCACTCTTCAAAGCTCTAGAGATACAGTAGTGAATGAGACAGGCAAAGTCCCTATATTCTTGGGATTTCTAGAGAGGGAAGAAAGGCAAACAGCCTCAGACAATATGGAAAAACTCTAAGTCCCTTTCTATTGCACCTCACCCCAAAATCCCAGGCTCCTCCCCAAGTTAACTGACTATTTTTGGGACTTTTTAGTGTGTGTCCTATAACATTTCTATGCATTTTTAGATATACAAATATACATACAGAAATATACAATTTATTCACATAAATACCACATATAAAATAGCCTGCCAGTTTCTTAGTTTACCCAACAACACGTCTTGGAGGTATTTCCACGTCAGCATGAATAAATCTCTTTGTTTCTGCCGCATCGCATTCCAGCATGAGGACACATTTCTTTTGCCAGTACCTTGACTTTCCCTTGGGAGACCACCTCCCATGTGGTCTGTTCCTGTGGCTGATCACCTGAGCTTCTCCCTGCAGGAGCGGGACTCTGATCCAGACGGGCCAGTGAGAGTCACAGGAATGGTTCAGGGGGAATGAGTACCCCCATCTGGGCCAAAGAAAACCATCTCTGAAACTCTTGCTGTTTGCTATGCTGCTGGTATCCCAGGACACCCTTTGCCCTCATGTCTACAACCTGTGAGCCTGGGACATTCCAGGAGCCACTTCCATTGTTTGCAGCAGGCTTTCCCAGTGAGTATTCTGGGATTTGATTTCATCTTACAATCTGATTCTATGTGTCTCCCATATCTTAGGGATTCTTTATGATTGCTGGCTCACAGGAGCTTTACATTTTGCTTTTCAGGTCTGTTTTAGATTTTTTAAAATAACTCTTCTTTTATTTCTATTATATAGTAACTGGCACACTGCCTGGTAATTATCTATGTATTTATCTGCCTCTGGACCAGACTCTTTACAGACAAACAGTAACTAATTACCTGCCTGTCTGGCATTTGGTAGTCACTAATAAATGTTTGTTGAATAACTAACTAAACAAAAAATTGACCGTGCATTCACCATCCCTGGATGGTTCAAGAGACTTTAGTGCTTTTCAAAGTACAAAGTTTTTGTACTACCTTGTGATGGATAAATTATTGTTCAGCAAATATCTATTCCCCTCACCAGGATTCCACAAAGACAGTATATTTTCCATCCCTTGACTTTTGCCTTGGTCATGTTCCTTTGGCCAGTGGGATGTTGGCAGACAAGATGTGAGGGGAGGCTTGGCACGTGTGAGTGGTAGGGCTTGCCATCTCACACTCCTGCTTTTCTCCATGAGAAGAACCTGCCTCAGGTACATGCTGGTTCGAGGAGGATGAGAGCTGCATGGAGCAGACCTGGACCCAGCCAAAAGCTTGGAGTCTCGTCTAGCCTAGATGAGCTGTACTCCAGTTTACCTGCCGATGTGCGAGTGAGTGAGAAGTAGGTGCTTATTGTCTGCCACTGAGATCTGGGTGGTTTGTGACATAATATTATTGTGGCAATAGCTGACTGAGACACATCTGCATCAGAACATCTTGGGCGCTTGTTATGAATGAGATTTTTGAGCTCTACTCTAGACTTAATAACTGATAATCCCTAGGGTGTTTTTAGAAATCTGTATTTTAATAAGATCCCCAGGAGATTCTTATGCTTACTACTGGGCTACAGCACTTATCACCATGCTATTTTCAGTGATGTGGAAACATCAGTAGGTTAGCACCCAGAGAGCTGCTACATTTACCTGCAAAAAACTGTTCTGAGAAATTTGGGGCTGCAAAGAAGCCAGGAAACAAGACTTTCTCACCAAATCATTTAACTAAAGGAGTGGGAATTGAGAAATTTAAAGGCTTCTTGAGGCGATGTATAAACATAGCATTTCTCAAAAAGCTATGTTTTCACACAGGTGTCCAGTTAATATCACCTGTTTAAATTTGAATAAATTAAAACTAATTGGAGGGCTGGCCCTGTGACCTAGTGGTTAAGTTCAGTGGCCCGGGTTTGGTCCCCAGGCACAGATGTACACCACTCATCAGTGGCCATGTTGTGGTGGTGACCTACATACAAAATAGAGGAAGATTGGCACAGCTGTTAGCTCAAGTTGACTCTTCCTCAGCAAAAAAAAGCCAAACAAAACCCAAAAAACTAATTGACTTGTAGGACATCAATGACAACACAATATTAATTAATTAAACATGGACTTAGTAAGCTCTTACTAAATATCAAGCACTCTGGAAGATGATGGAAAAATCAAAAATGCCAAAGAGCTTCCAGCTTAGTTAGCCACATTCCCTCCACGTGCAGAGGTGGGTGTTTGGGAGTTTCACGGAAAATAAGTGACACAGTTATTGCCTTCCAAATGCTCTCACGGGATGACTTCTATCATTTCTTTAGGTATCAATCACATTTCTCCTTGTTTCTTCTCCTTAGAACCATCTTGCTTCCTGACTCACGGAGAGAATTCTTTTTAGGAGTTGCAAGACAAAACACTTTCTCTCCTCAACCCTGAATTCACCTCAGCACTCTGGCCCCAGGTTCCTTCTTCAGTGTACTGCCTCCCACCAGGAAATTCCACCGCTCAGCAACCGTGCACATGGCCACGGCTCCTGATCTCAGGTTCTGCAGTTCCATTCAGTGTGCTAGTGTTCTCTGGGGAGGAGCACTGATCGTGAACCAGAAACATTACAATGGAGGACTATTATAATCACCCTCTCAGGTCAGGAAACCGTGCCTTGAGAAAGCATTTTCAGTAGTAGACAGAATAAGAGCATTGAAATCCGCAAGGAGGCTCACTGTGATTCATATGCTGCAGAAGCAAGTATTGATTTGTGGTATTTGCTCATCTGAAGCTCATCTGCTAACCTCATGGGTTACTGAAGTAACCTTTGGTCACCGACAACATAGAGCACACGGTGTACTTATTTTTCTCCTAACAATATAACATCACGTACCTAGCAAATTGCCTGTGCCTTTTTTCAGGTTACTTATCCAAACCAAGGCTTTGCCCTGTGAGACTTAACTTGTAAAAGAGACAGCAAGACTCGTATTATAATGATGTCATTGTTATCATCTTATATGGACAATTCTTAATAGCAACAAATGTTGTAAAATGTAAACATTTCTAGAATAAGAATTGTGCCTTTGCTGTGACCTGGAGTACCCTACAAAAACATTTAACAACCCTTAAATAGGGGAACAGGAACAGTAGGCTTGTGGGCTGAACATCTCTGTAATTCTAGTTCTCTGAGAAGTTGGGACTACTTGGCAGCTTTGTTTTTGTCCTTGAGAAATCCAATGAGTGAGCATTCAACAACTGGGTGCAGTGATCCAGATGGCTTGCCTCCCCTGCTGGATCTGCTCCTGGAAGATGGCCTAGGATTGGAATCACTATCGCCATTTGTCTTCTCAGGAAGGCGCTATCGGTGTCCCACTCAGATCCTTTTTTTCCTAGGCTGGAGCTCCCCCCCAACTCCACCCTACCCCATTCACTGCGGGTTTTGGCTGCCAATAGCAGCTCACAGCTGCCCCTTTTTTGGGCACCTGCCCTTAGCCAATGAAAGCCCCCTTGTTCAGAGAAGCCAGGGAGGTTATGACCCCCTTCCCGGGAGGGTGGCGTGTGACCATGACTGACTGATAGGGGGTGGTATAAAAGTCCCGCCCCCTCACCTCAAGGCAGAACAAACTGTGGTATAATTCATGCTTTACAGTTCCTGGTGAGATGAGGCTGAGGCTAGACTTCTCCTGAAACCACATCTTTCCTAATGATTTCCCTTCCCCTATTCTGCTTCCCTCACTCCCTTACAGATATTTCCTGAGAATACTCTCTCACTCGGTCAACAAATTGCTTACACAAGAATCTCCATCTCAGATTTTGCTCCCAAGGAGCTTATCCTAAGACACTCTCCCAAACAGAGGGAGAGAAATCTTCCCTAACAACATACTGCTACTGAGAACGAGATGGCTGAGTCCCAAACACTAGTTTGAAACTCTTAAGGTGCTCTTAAACACCAACTGAAATATAAGAAGCTGCCAATTGGTCAGTTATAGTTACAATGGATGTCAATCTGTATACAATTTTCACAGACAGAAATCTTTATTTGAATAGAAATATCTTAAAATCCAGCAGAGCTGTAAATAGGAATTCATCCTTCATCTAATTGTCACAGTTATTAATCACTGGACAATTCACCTGTAATAGCAAGTTGGGAAACAGTGCGAGTCACATGTCATGCTCACACATTTGGGTAATAACAGAGCAACAATAGAATTTTCAGAAATAAATGACTAGGGACTGGCTCCATGGCCAAGTGGTTAAGTTCACGCTCTTCGCTATGGCGGCCCAGGGTTCGGATCCTGGGCGCGGACATGGCACCACTCGTCAGGCCACGTTGAGGCGGCGTCCCACATCCCACAACTAGAAGGACCTGCAACTAGGATATACAACTATTTACGGGGGGTTTGGGAAGATAAAAGCACAAAGGAAAAAAAAAGAAGATTGGCAACAGTTGTTAGCTCAGGTGCCAATCTTTAAAAAAAAAAAAAAGAAAGAAAGAAAGGACTAAATAATAATAATAAAATAATTGATATTGTTCATCACAGGTAGGGTGCTAGGCATTTTACCCAAAGCCCTTGTTCTTTTCATAACCCTATGAACACCCAGTTAGCATAGCAAGGACCCCTTTCAAGTGTGATTCATCAAAGGCATTGGTCTCTACAGCTGCAAAATAGTGAGAAGACAGTGGAAAACTGCTACTGTGGCTGGAGCGCCTCCCTCTGAATGAAAGCTTAGTCCTTTCCCTTTTGAAGCAATTAAGGTAATCATCTCTTCCATCTTCTAAAGGCCTTTCTCCTCATCCCAAGCACTTTTATTCTCTTTCTTTTATGTTTCAATTTAATGTACCACCTGTTCACTAGAAGCTGTGCTTTTAGCTGAGCTACTAAAAGCAAGAAAGCTTTAATCAAACATTAGCACATTTTTGAAGTCAAGTATAATCTAGAAGTGGCACACGGTGAAATACTGACACATAATTACCTCTAACCTTTTTTTGGAAACTCATCTGCATAGAATATTTACACACTTCAGTAGGTTCCCTTCTTTCCCCAGCTGGAGCTCTGGGTTTTTAGATATGACTCCAGCTTACCTTGAGATACTGGGAATGGCTAGAAATTTATTTAGTATGTGGTTACACATCTCAAAGAAAGGCATAGGTGTGCACTCTGTCTTAGGAAAAACATCAAGGTGTTGGTAACGAACTTTCACAGGCAGGGAGATGGCAGAGTCCAGGCACGGCCCTATCACAGATGCTGCTTGGAGACTGATAACTTCTCCCTCTAATGGAAGAAATGTCCTTCCTACCAGATGGGAGTCCCTACACGTGTGCTCTGGATGCTATCTGAAGGACAGTGCTCTAGGCTTTTCCATCTCTCTTCGATGTTCTCTCTTCCCTGGATACTCTTATCAGTGTACGTGTCCATTTTAATATCACTCACTTAAAACACACGCATTCTCCTCCCTTGATCCCCCATCAGCAACTTACTGATTATGTTCCTCCCCTTCACGCAAAACTTACTGCAAGAATTGCCTATGCTTAGTGTCTTTGCTTCTTCCCTTCTCACTCTTCTCTCCAGGTCAGGCTTCCACACCCACCTCTCCGCTGAAACTGCTCTTGTTGACTCATCAACGACTTCTCTGTTGATATCCCTATGAATGATAGATATTTTTCTGCCCTTGTCTCATTTGGTCTCTCGGTAACATTTCATGCTGTTGAATAGTCGCCCCCTTCTCAGCACTTTCCTTCTTCTGACCTCCATGCTGTGGTGTGCTGGTAAACTGGCTCCAAAGAGGGGAAAAGCCTTGACTGTAGCATTTTCCTTGTTTCACAGTGCAAATAAATACTCCCATCATGGCCAGTATTAAGCTCCCAATGGTTTAACTGTGGCTCATATACCACTGCGTCCATGAACGGAATCCTAACACCAATTATTCCTGGTTTTCTCCTTTAACCTCTCACCTCACTTGCTTCTCGCATTTTGCTGATCCTTCCTCCACTAATTCTAAATGTTGATCTTCTTTAGATCTTGGATCTGGTCCCTCCTTTCTTTTTCTTTCTTTCTTCATAGAAGATCTCAACTATCCACATAGCTTTCTTTCCTTTAAAAAAAATTTAAATTGTATTTATTTCTACAATAGGCAATAACCTAAAAAATTTGAAATGATATAAAAATACTTTAAGAAGTCTCATGTCTACTCCTGTCTCCATCCACTCCTACCCTTTACCCTTCAGGTAAACCCTGTTATTAGTTCCTTGTGTATTCTCCCAATGTTTCCTTTTCTACATGCAAATATATGTATACGTACAAGTGTATGTGTGTGTGTGTGTGTGTGTGTGTGTGTGTGTCTGTATATGTATTCTTATTTTTCCCCTTTCTTACACAAAAGGCAGTATCAAACACTCTTCTGCATCTTGCTTTCTTCACTTTACTGTATATGCTAGAGCTTTTTAAATATCAGTACAGAGGTATCTGTGTGATTTAAAAAAACCATCTAAATGTTGACTACTACAGAATTTATGTCTCGTACAGATCTCTTCTCTGAGTTACAGACTTTCCAACTGCTTACTTGACCCTTGATATCTCAAATATGTCTCAAACTTACCATGTCCAAAATGAAACACTTGTTTTTACCTCCTGTGGTGGATGTTATTTTATTGGCCCACCCAAACTCCATGACCAAGGCGGAGCACCCTTTCCCAGCTCTGTGAGTGTTGGCTGCTAATGGCTCACATCTGCCTCCTTCTCTGGAGATTGCCTTCAGTTGAAGTGACCCACCTTGTCCTGGAAGTTATCCTCGAAACTGACCACTGACTGATACTGGGGCCGCTAGTCTCACTAGGGGACAGACAACTCTGCAGGGAGGTTTATGTGGAGCATAAGCCCTCCTTTGTCCCTTTGTTTCCCCTTCTCTATCCTGCTTCCCTCACCTCTTTCATGCTTTTCCTGAAGAGCAATTTTCCTAATATATAAAGATCTCCTACAAATCAATAACTGCAAAAAACCCAATGGTAAAATGGACAAAGTATATAACAGATTGACTACAGAAAATGTAATACCAATGGCTCTTAAAACTGGAAAATATACTTGGCCAGCCCTCGTGGGTTAGTGGTTAAGTTTGGTGTGCTCCGCTTTGGCAGCCCAGGCTTGGTTCCTGGGCTTGGACCTATAGCACTTGACTATGAGTGGTCATGCTGTGATGGTGGCGCTGACATACAAAAATGAGGAAGATTGGCAACAGATGTTAGCTCAGGGTGAATCTTCCTCAGCCAAAAAAAAAAAATATCAGAAAATATGCTTGGTATCATTTACAATAAAAGCAACATAAAGAAAACTATATGAAGAACAACTTTTTGCTTATCAGATGCCAATGATTAATACGTTTGATACATACTGTAATGGCAACAGTATGGGGAAGTAAGCATTTTCAGGAATTCTCAGAGGGAGTGTAGGTTGGTGCAACACCGTGGAGGGCATTAGGCTCTGCCATCAAAATTGACATGCACCTAAAGTTTGACCAGCAATGCTACTTTCAGTTGTTCATGACAGCAAAAACTTGGAAAGAACCTCAATGTCTATACGTTGGGACTTGTTATATAAATTATAATACTTCCATGTAATTGCAATGTAGTCAATAAAAAAGAATGAGACTGTGCTTTGTGTTCTGAAATGGGTTGATCTCTAAGACAAACCGATAAATGAGAAAAGCAAGATGAAGTGTTATATATATATTATTCTATGGGATTTTTCAAGTGGCATAAAAAATTTGTTTGTTTTTATATGCATTAAATATCTCTGGAAAGATACACAAATGTTATATAATAAAAAATATATTTGGCCTTTGCCCCAGTTCCTGGCATAAAGCTCCTAAAACCTTTAAAATTTCCTGAGTAATAGCAGTGTCTTTTGTTACTCATAACAAGCCTCTTTCAAACATATCTGAGTTTATGCTAATGAGGTGACTCAGGCTGGGGTCCCTAGATGGCTTCCGGGTAGGGGCTGGTCACCAGAAAGACCAAGCAAGTGAATAAAGGGTTGGAATTTTCAGGCCTCCCTTCATGGAGGGGAGGGGGCTGGAGGTTGAGTTCAATCACCAATGGCCGGTGATTTAATCAGTCACTCCTTATGTACTGAAACATAAAAACTCTTGAACAATGAGGTCTGGAGAGTGTCCGGGTTGATGAACAGGGAGGTAGGCCCAGAGAAGGCATGGAAGCTCTTCAAACACCCTTCAGCCCATACCTTGCCCTATGCATTTCTTCCATTTGGCTCCTCCTGAGTTGTATCCTTTCTAATAAACTTGTAATCATAAGCAAAGTACTTTCCTGAGTTGTGTGAGTCATTCTAGTGAATTATTGAACCTGAAGGGGGGTGGGGTGGGAACCTCTTAATTTGTAGCCAAGTCAGACAGAAGTGGGGAACCCGGTGGTAGAGATCCCTCTGCGGTTTCACATTCTCTCAGTAATCCATTATATTATCTAAAGGGAAAGGTGATTGTGGTAATGATGACAATGACAAAAATTTGAAAATTATAATGACCAGGTTGGTAACCAACTTAAAAATTCTAGTCTGGCTGGTATAGCATTTCCACAGCTAGCCTGCTTCAACAGTACGTCCATATTCTGCTCTGCTACAACGTGGCAAGTTCATTTTAAAAATTAATTGATTAATTTATACCCTATAGCTTTAGTTTGGTTTTCTGGAAAACAGAGCCTGGGGCAAGGTTAAGAGATAACGCCTTATCTGCCGTTTGCAAGCTGGAGAACTAGGCGAGCTGGTGGTATAATTCAGTCTGAGTCCAAAGGCCTGAGAATCAAGGAGCCAATGCTGTTAGTCGTGGTCTAAGTCTGAAGGACTGAGAACCAGCTCTGTCTAAAGGGAGGAAAAAGGAAAAGATCGATATCTCAGCTCAAACAGAGAGAGTGAATTTGCCATTCCTCCACTAACAAAAAAAAGAGAGGAGAGAGAATGCTTTACTGGGAGGTGTAATCCCAGGGCAGTGAGAGTGAGGAAAAGGGAATTAAAATAAGGAAGGATATCAAGCAAATACCAAGCTCGCTACTTCTTTGCAAGATTTGAAAAGGGACCATGGATTGCTTGAACACATGGGATATTTCTGAAGAGTCTGTTCAGAAAATGTGTGCCTTGGAATGGTCTGTTGGACATAGGTACAGAGAAAATATTTATCTGCTATCTTCCTCCGATCTCCTGTTGCCCATTGGTTAAAGGTCACCTTACAGCAAGTTAACTCCCCTGCTATTCCTGGTTGTATTATTTGGTCCCTTTGGCACTTCATCTGAGTTAAAAAATGATGGGAGGAGGTAAAGACATGGGGTATGGGTTCAGGTTGAAGTCTTCACAGGCCTGCACAAAGCCACGGTCACAGTGGTGATGGAAGCAGAGCAAGCAGCCAAGGTCTGGGAGACATACAAGACGATGAGAATCTGAGGAGGTACATACAATGCCTTCTTCTGAAAGGCTGTGTGGCAACTTAGCGGTATATACAAAATACGGGAAGGGGATTTAATCAGGAGATAAAAAAGAAGAAAGAAAACAAATGTAGGGATATACAATACAGCCAGGAATGAGGACACTGCAAGACTGCATTACACACTTCTTATGCTCCAAACTTCCTAGCAGCTATTACCAAAAACAAAGCCTGGTTGGGCTACAATTCACAGCATCCATAAAAGATAGTGCAGAGATTTAGAACCTGGGCTTTTGGGTCAGAGCCACCATTTATGGGCTCAGTCACTGTGAGCAACAACTCTCAATTTCCTTGCTTGTAAAATAGGTATAATCGTGGTACCTACCTCACCAAGTTGTGTGCGAGGATTAAGTAAGGTAATACTGAAGATGTAAAGAACTTGAAACTGTGCTTGGTGTATAGAAAGGCTCAATAAATATTGGCTATTATAACAACAAATTAATTAGTCAGTAGAAGCACAACTCTGAGGTTATCTTCCTTATAAAGTTCTATAAAGATTCTGTGATAAAAGTCATCACAATATCCATTCATCAGCAAATCAACAAGCTCCAAAGGAATGTTGATAACAGTGATCCTGAACCAAGATTGACGGCATCACCATAAAGTGCAGCTCAGGAAACACATTTGATGGTGACCCAATCTGGACCAGTCCAAACACCCAGCTCTCTGCTGGCTTTGCCTAATCTGTAGCTGGAGTGGGGTGTCTAACTTGGGGTCTCTGGATGGACTCAGGGACTGTGAATACCCCAAAACTGCAAACAACATCTTGAACCTATGGAGAGAGAATCCATAATAGTGCTGTCCAATAGAAATATTATGAATATAATGCTGACATTTGTAATTTTCAAATTTTCAAAATTTTGCAATTTTTCAGTAACCACATTTTAAAAAGTAAATAGATAAAATTAATTTTATTTATCCAATATATCCAAATATTATTTTAACGTAATAAATATAAAAAGCTACTAAGAGATCATTTACATTCTTTTCTTTGTAATGTCCTCAAAATCTGATGTATATTATACACATACAGCACATTATAATTGGGACTAGACACATTTCAAGTGCTCCATAGCCACACATGGCTGGTGGCAGCTGCACTGGACAGCTCAGAGCTATAACTTTTATCACATTCTTTAAGAAGCAATGATCAGAGGCATGGATGGACTTCATGAAATTCTACATATTGCTGCTTTTTTATTAACCTAATGGTCATCTTTTTGACAGAAATTCTGTATGAAAACAATTATCTGTAATCCCATAGGTAGATAATCGTGGTTGATATTAAACATGGACTTGGTCAGAATATTCAAACTGGAGAGAAACTGTTAATGGTTCTGTTTACTCCCCAAAAATATTCTCTGTGAATACATAAGCACTGATATTTACATAATATAGTTTTTTATTTACATGAAAAGGATTATTATACTATTCACCTTGTCCTGCACGTTGGTTTTTCAGTTAATAACATATCTTGGCAAATTTTCCAATTTAGAATATGACACATCACTTCATATTTGTTTTAAATGGTTATGGTATTTGATTATATCAATGTACTATAATTTATTTTACCAATCATCTTTTGATTGTCCTTTAGGTTGTTTCCACCTTTTTTTGGCTGTCACCTACAGTCCTGCAATGATTATCCTTGTTCATGTACTTATTCAGTTGGTGTACTTTTGCAAGGTGTTCCTAGAAATATATTTAAAATTTTGATCAATTTGCCAAATTTCTCCCAAGAAAGTTACTCAAATTTATATTCTCAAGAACAATGTAATATCTGTCCCTACACCCTAACCAACTACCAAGTTTTATAAATTTTTTTCACTTTGCAAATCTGATAAGTAAAAATGATATCTCAGGCTTGTTTTGATTTGCATTTGTGGATTGAGTGGGTTTCTTTTTATGCTTTTGGTCATTTGCTTTTATATTTTGGTTAATAAGCTGTTTGTATAGTTTGCCTAGTGCATTAATTCTTTTCGTGAATCCTTTTCCTGTCACTCGTGTGAGAAGTTTTTTTCTTTTATAGTCTGTCATTTGTCTTTTTATTTGATTTATGGAGTTTTTTCACCTTATTTAAATTTTACATTGTTATGTGATCAGATTTATCAATCTTTTTTTATGCCTTTTCTTTTCAGCAGAGGTTTAGTTGGATAGTTTCCAGATGTTTTTACTATAGAAATAAAAAGCAAAAAGTTCACAGTAGAAATTTGAAAAATGTAGAAAAGGCGATATAAGAGAAAAAAATGAGCTTTGATATCCTCACTAGTAGAAAAAAAATCCCTGTTTTATTGTGTCTAGTTTTTAATGTAATTTTTCTTGATGACTATGAGTGAATTGGAGGCAGACTTTCCAGGTTGACAAGGAGATGTGGCAGAATAATATTTTTGAAATATTAATGTGTTTTAAATAGGTTTTGTGTATTAATAACTTTAATTACAAATTTATTAGTATATGTCCAAAGATAAACGTTTTTTGCCCCTACTCTCTCCCAACACATTGAACCAGCATTTCTCCTGTCTACTTTGATTTGATAGATCAATATCCGGTGGGCTGGGAACGAGGGAGAAGAGGGACAAACTGCTGTGTGTCTCTAAGGGGTGGCCCTGGGCTGGCCCCTCTCTGGGCTGATGGGAATGAGAGATTCAAGGGCTGAAAGGATCTGCCTTGCTTTCCTAGGAGGTCCGAGGAAAGTGATGAAGGTCTGAGATTGTCTTGCCCTTTGCCCTAGGGTGCGAGTTGGGGAGGAGCAATCTCAGCACAGCAGGGCAGTCCTGAGCCTCCCACAGCCCGGAGTGGCCAGCAGTGCATCCACACTTGCCAGACACAGGTGCAGGAGTATCTCAAGGAGGCCTGGCAGATTAGGAGATGCGTCATATTGGGAAGAGGGGGCCCAAGAGCAGATGTTAGCACTGTCCTTATATCAAAGGTCAGATGGGAACTCAGTTGCCTCCTTGGATGCCAGCAGGGAGAGATGCTGACAATTGGTGATTCCTAGGAACAAGGACATGGCAAAGGATGCCAGCATGGACAGGTGACATCCAAGGACCAGATGAGCCCCCACCATGTCCAGATGTTCTATCAGTCTCCCCACAGTCTCCCCTGGGGTAAAGGCAGGAGGGAGAAAAACCCTGAATGGACTGAGTTTACCTGAAATTAACTTGTTTCTAGTTCTGCCACCAAGTAGAAAGGGGTCTCAAGATAGAAATTAGATTCAGTTATGGAAAACATTAAGTTTTTACAATTTTGCATATCCGAATTTTGTGGCAAGAAATATTATGACCACTACAAAGGTAAGGCTGAATTGAGACACCAGAAAAGGCTCTTGATAAAAGCATGATTAGAAACATTCTCTACTCTGGGAAAAAAAAAAAAGCCTCAGGCTAAAAAGGGATTCTAAACTGTAGAAAAATTTGTGGACAGAAGGAGAGCAGTAGGATTATTTCTCTTTGCTATGTGGATAGGAGTTTTGGTGACACATAGCAGTTGACAGAGAAATGTAGCAGAATGGCAATATGCCACTCTACAGACTTTATCTCGATACTCCAAAAAGCATGCGCCTGTAGTTTGCACTCAAGATTCACAGTATCACAACAAATCTACAGGAGGAAACAGGTATCTGTGATTCCTAATGTTCTGCTAGTTCCCACCTCTTCTCAGAGATCCAGATAACTAAGCTCAACAGCATATAAAGTTTAGAAGGAGGGAAGGATGACCATATTCTTATCCCAAAACAGATGTGTTCGCTAAAAGCAGAGGTTCTCAACACTGGCTGCTCATCAGAGTCATCCGAGGAGCTTTTAAAAATGTTGATCTTGGGCCCCGCCATCTCCAAGATTTTAGTTGAATCAGTCTGAATTCATTTGTGATTGCGGGATGCTAGAGAACCAGGGAGGATGGGAAACTTGACTTTGCTTGCTGAGCACTAGCAGCGTGGATCCTCCTATGGAAAATACTGCTAGTTGTCGCCTTGTATTAGTAAGCTATCTTTCTATTTTTAGTTGGGTTAATGGTCACTTAAAATAAAGGCTGTATTTCACAGTGTCTTTTGCATGAAGGTCTGGTCATTTGATTAAACAATACTGCCTCCTCTCGCCTTTTCACTAAGGGCTTAGGATATGTTTGGCTATAAGTAGCAGAAAATATCGCCTATGGTGATGTAACAGTAGGGTTCATTTTTATCCCATAACAATAGGTCTGGAGGTTGGCAGTCCAGGGCTGAAGCAGCAGATCAAAGATGTCATCAAGTCCTAGGCTCTTCCTATGCTTCCATTCTGCCATTCTTAGCATAGTGGCTTCTCACACCATGGTAGATAAAACTATGGTTGTCAGAATTCCAAGCACCAGTTTCTTGTTTAAGGCAGGAAGATGATGGGAGAGATGGCTCCAGCTTTACCTGTCCTTTTTATGACCAGGAGAAGCAACTGCTTTCATAGGATTTCCTCTAGCAGACTTCCATATAAGTCATTGACTAGAACGGTGACCTATGGCCACCCCCAGGAACACGAGAGGCTGCTAATGAGTATTCAGGTTTTCTAGCCTCTACACTGGGAGGGAGAAGGGGCATGGAATAGATGTTGGGTCAGCCAGCCAACAGTGTCCCTCATATTCACCTACTACATCTAATCAATAATCATTTCTGCTCACTTCCCCTCATGGAATCACCTTTGAATCTCCACAGCCACTTTCTTAATTCAAAATCACATCATCTGTAGCCTCCACTTTTGCAAAACCTTCCAAATGGTCTCTATTTCTATGCACATTTGAGGTAGTATTTGAGAATATTCACTTCTGCTATAAAAGACAGATCAAACAGAATGGATGTAACTCTTAAGAAGTATGAAGGATTGACAGTAAGTAAAGGAAAAGCTTATGAGATATAGACAAAAGTCATAGGATGTTCAAGTATAGACAAAGATTAAACAAGTAGCATGTGACACTTAGGTAGAATTCATAAGATGTGTTAAAAATAGACAGTAAGTTATTAACCTATGAGACATGCAAAGGATACATAGAATAAATAGAAAATGTGATATAACAGAGTTGCTTACAGATAGAAGGGGATGATTGTGCTTTCGTTGGGATGACAGTGATATGTCACCCCTAATCAGTCATCCAGCGGTGACATCCAGTATGATTACAATTCCATTCTAGCCCCAAATGTGCTCTGCCCAAGAATTGCAGATAAAACTTGTAGCTGTTCAGCAGGCTATTTGGAAAGCTACAGCTGTGCCCAGGTGTACTTGCCTTGTGCCCTTCTATAGAGCAAGTGTGTCTTGACCTTGGGTACCTTCCCTCTGTGGGCCACTTGCTCAAACCTCAACTCTGGTCCTCATAGCCATGCTGTCATGGGGAAGGCTGATGTGAATGAGGGTGGGGAGAGGAGGACATTTGCACATGACTCAGCAGCATGGTCCTTCCACCTACTTGCACTCTATCCTGTGTCAACATATTCTATTTCTTCCCCTTGTTTCTTGCCCTGTGTTTTGAATTGTTTGAATGAATTGTGTGGTTTTTTTATTTGAGTCTGTTCTGTTAGCTTTTCTGTTCTGTGGCGGAGCTCTGTTTCTGTGATCACTCTTCTGGTTGTGCATTTGCAGGCTATATTATATCCCACATGACCATATTCCTCTGTGTTTGCCCACTTCCATACATCCTCCACATACTGCCACAGAGTCATGTTTTAAAATTGCGAATCTGATGAGGGTTAACCCCTGTTTACATCCTTCCAGCATCTCACCATTGCCAGCAGGGTACCATCCATCTCTCTAACACAGTGCTGCAGGTTGGGTTCCCCGAGAAGCAGAATCTGAGTTGCTGATCACATTTGATCAGCTGCTGCATGCTGATTTCCGCATGCAGGAAATGTATTAGGGAGTGCTCTTGGGAACCTTTATATGTGCCCAACCCTCCAACATCAGCACGTTATTGGGTGTGGGTGGCCCCTGGGGGAGTGAGTATGACCTTGGGTGAGTAGCAAATATGGAATGAGTCCTTCCGTCTTAGAGCAGGCGATCTGGGCAGCATGACACAGTCCTACAAGCTTTACATGCCTGGTGACTGCTTATCTCTCCTTCTTATTTCTTGCTTTTTCTTCCATTAAACCTAAAGCCACTGAGAACTAGTTGCACTGTTCAAACACCACACTTTTTCTTCCTCCATGCCTTGTTATTCTGCTCTTCCTGCTTGGGATGTCCTCTCTGTCTACTGCTTCCACTCCTCCTGCCAGTCCAGACTCACAGCTTCTCAGGTCTCCCGTCTCACCTGAACCACCCATTCCAGCTGCAAGTTAGGCTGGCCTTGCTCCCATCCCCTCTCAGTCTGCAGTTCACCCACAGCTCTGAACTGGCAGGGTTGTCGGAAGAATGGGGCTGAAGCCCTGCATGAGGCACAGGTAGTGAGTGCTTGGACAGGACGGATGCAAGGCAAATCATGCTCCACATTCTAAAGTATCTTCTCTCTCTGAACATCCTCCTTCCCTCCTACCCTCCCCTGCCACCCCAAATCCAGTAATGAGAACCTTGGATTCATTTTGTAACAGAAGGCTGCACACTGTAGCTCTAAATTGTGCTTTAAAATGTTAATAGTAGGCTAAATGGAAAAACACATAGGGAGCATTTTGAAGATGCCCTGCAGCTGGATTTGTTTTATGCTAGAGCAATTTTGCTGCTTGGCTGCTTCCTGCTGAAAGCACAGAGGATGTGCTGAACTGCCGCCTCTGTAAACAAAACTAGATGAGGCAGGAGCCTCTCTCTTCACTGACAGACCTACCTTGTAAGTTGCTCGCAGAGATGGTGCTTGACAGGCACAGTGCTAGGAAGTAGGGGGCTTCCAAGATAAGAAATGAAAGGGAGGAATTCCTCCACATAAGCTTGAAAAATGTTAGCACTGGAAGGGACTTAAGAAATCATGTAGTTCACCTTCCATAATTTATAATTGAGGAAATTGAGGCCGAGGACAGTTGAGGTCCTTTGTCCTGAGACACAAAGCTGAGGAGGGGCAGCCTGAGCTAAAACCCAGGTTTCTTGGCTCCTCGTCTAATTGTTATTCTGGTACATTGTACTCAAGTTCATTACTTTACTTTAGTGTTTTTATTTTTGCCACTGTGCCTATCAGAGGATCATGCGTAATTCCCATGATCAAAGGAACTATAATATCTAACTGCATATAGAATGGCTATTGGTTTTGTCACTGGGAGGAACAGTGAACAAATTCACTAATTGTACTTTTGTGTTCATTTCTCTCCTCAAGGCTAATTACTTGTTTAATTAAAGCATCTTGCCTTGATCATAAATTCAGTCACATAAAATATTTGATGAATCTTGACTTTGTGCTGTGAGGATACAACATATGTATGAAGTGTTTTCATTAGAACTTATGAGAACTAAACAACTAATTAGCTCTGAGATGTTTAAAGTTTAAACAGGAGCAAATTCATTAATTTTAGAATTATTCTCTATTTTGTGTAGTGTTTCACATAGGCAAAACCAAAAGGGGAAAGGAAAAACCAAAAGGGAGTTGAATTATTTGTGGAAATCATGATTTACTATTTCCTTATGATTTTTTTGGTAAAAACTTGAACATGCCATTGAGTTAAAGCAATTTGTTTCTTTGGCATTTAATACTTCTTTGTGTCCCTATGACACCTTTTCTTCCCTGCAGCTCAAAGTACTTAATACATACCAACTCAGTAATCCTCACCACAGAACAGCCAGAGAGAGTAGATGGCAAATATAATCCTCTTGATAGAGAAGGCCGAGAGTCTGCTTGGAAAATCCAATGTGCAATCGACTTGCATGTTAAACGCATTATCAGAGTATTTGTGCACTGGTTGGAAATTGCTGTCCAATCTATATGTGGCTAGTTATTTGCTTCTGGGCATCTTTTCAGTTGAGGAAAGAGAAAATAAGAACAATACAGTATATTGCTGAGTTGAAAAACACCAAATTGCAGACTACTTGGATTAACACCGGCTTAATTTTCTTAGGATATCCTTGGCTATAGTTAAAAGAGCAGCAGAACGATTGGATATATGGAATAAGCAAACCAATAATAACAATAATGATTATAATTTCCTGAGCTCCTTCTCTGCAGAGCTCAGTATTTTCCATGTGTTTCTCCAATCCCCACGACAACCCTGCAAGGTGGGCATGATCACCCCTATTTTAGAGTTGAGAAAGTGCAGTCATGAGAATTTTAGGTGCATCATCCAAAGGGATGGTGCTCGTTAAGGGGCCTTTTGGCCTGATTCACCATTCAGAAACGTTTCCTCCCCTCTTTTCCGGCCTGCAACCCTTCCCCCCTTTATTCATTCAGCAAACATTTATTGAGCACACATGATGCCAGGTAGGCAGTCAGCAATGAATATACGGTTATGAACAAAGCAGTCAGAGTTCCTGCCCTCATGGAACTGCCTTCTAGGCTGAAGTCTGTATTTCTACGAGGAAGAGGGAAGAAACAAACAGAACAGACTTAGGTGTGAGGTGATACACCTGGTAAAGAGAACAAAAGACACAAATAAAAGTTGGAGATTGTTGAACCAAATACCGGTTTCAGAGTTAGAAAGTCTTATACTTTTCACCTCTTCTCTTTAGTGATTTTATTTTGGTCTCTTTTTTTTTGGTGAGGAAGATTAGCCCTGAGCCAACATCTCTTGCCAATCTTCCTCTTTTTGCTTGAGGAAGATTTGCCCTGACTAACACCTGTGCCAGTCTTCGTCTATTTTTTGTATGTGGGATGCTGCCACAGTATAGCTTGACAAGCGGTGTGTAGGTCTGGGCCCAGGATCTGAACCCAAGGATCCTGAGCTGCCAAAGGGGAGCATGCAAACCCAACAACTATGCCACCAGGTTGGCCCCTATTTTGGCCATTTTGTAGAGGCCCAGCACCAACCACCTTACTGTGGAAAGGAGAGGTAGTAGAGTTTGTAAGAAAATGGCCTGGTGTCAGCCAGTCCAGCACAACACAGAATCTTGGAGAATGCTCAAGGTGCAGGTGAAATATTCTAACTCACAGAATGCGTTGTACCCAGAATGGTGGAGCTTAGGTAGTAACCTAACAAGTCTGTTCTACATGTCCCAAGATTCACCCACCCAGTCCACAAGTCACTTTCTTTGTCAGCTGACAGCATCTCCCTCATCCTCCACCTCGTGCCTGAGTCGGGTGAATAGTCGCCTCCAAAAATTCACATCTACTCATCTCAACTCTCCACAACCCTCTGTCATTTCTCTCTTGGAGACATTTTTTTCCATGTTCAATCCACATTTCACAACTCTTTAACGCCTGTTCTGTTGCCCCACTCCCAGACCCATGCCACCTGCAAATAACTGTAGCTTTTGGTATCTTGTAACACCCAGAGTGGACTATACCTCCCTATCTCCACTCCAGGCCATCGATCTGGGTGGCCCAAGTGGCCACCTCCAAAACTGACTTCTAATTGTGTCTTCTCACGAGCTCAGAAATACTGCCCACGGAGCTTCCTTCCCTCTTCAGAAGTAGCCCAACATGTGACAAATCATTACGAGAGGGAGTTTGTGGATTTACCCAACCCCTCTAATAGCTCAATGGCCCTGCCCTGGCATCTCTTGAAGGACAGCTCAGGGCACCAGTGGAGAAACTCACACTATACCTTGTCTGGTATTACTAGAGCAAGCAAGGCCACGTGGAATAGACTATTCAACAGAGGAAAAGATTCACTCACCTTTTTTCCTTAATTAATTCTGGCACCAATTCTTAACCTTCTCCAGGGAAAAAATTTCCTCACTAACAGAGCCTATTAGAATGCTAGCAGGAAATTTACCATCACTCCATGTGCATGCTACTCCATTTTGTATCTAAAGCTTGCACAAGCTTTCAACTGAAGCTCCTTTTTCTTAGGAAAGAACAAAGTCTTTGTTCTCTGGACTATATTGTTCTATTGTTTCTGTTATACATGTATTTGGGCCTGGAGATTATAAATAAGATGCTTGTCCAGATAAGAGAGGCAGGAAATAAAATTAAGAATGTCTCATGATGACAGGAACAAAATTGCTGTCGTGATAAGTAGATTGAACAGTAATTAATCGATGAAATAATTATGTTCCCAAGAAGGACAGAGGGCCATTTTGAGGTACAGGAGGGCAGAGAAGAACTTGTTTGCAGGAAAAAATACAAGGCCTGATTCCTAATTTAGGAATTCCTGGCAATTTTTAGGTGTAGGTAGGTAGAGAAGAACTTGTTTGCAGAAAAAAAAGAAACAAATATAAGACCAGATTCCTGATTTAGTGGTTCTCAAAGTATGAGCTATGATAGCGCACAAGTATTAGCATCATCTGGGACCTTGTTTGAAATCCAAATTCAGGCTCGACTTGAACTTACTGTCAGAATCGGGGCCGGGGGCAGCAATCTGCGCTTTAGCAAACCCTGCAGGTGATTCTGATGCATACTAAAGTTTAAGAACCACTAGGTTAAAACCTCCTCCTCTGTAAGAAGAATATTTAATTCAGGACACCTGGAATAGGAGAACACTGGGGCAAAGAAATCAAGGATCAATTTTCTTCCACATGGGGAAACCCATCCCACCCAGGTGTCTGGGTCAAAGCTGGGGAAAGCCCAGGAGCAGAGGCCCAAGGGCCTCTGCCGGTTCCTTTAGAATTCAAAGGAGGGCTTCAGAGCTGAGCTGCCAAAGACTTTGTAGCCAGACTAATTAGTCTCTAGGAATTTCCTGTAAGAGTTTGAAGGGCTGGGTTGGAAACTTGCAACCAATTGCCCTGGTGGAGTGGGGAAAAAAGGACCAACACTGTTGCTGAAGTCCCACAAAAGCCCGTCCTCCCCGAGAGGGACTGAAGGCGGCTTGTTTCTGTGTAGCAGGCTGTGAAAAGCTGTTCCTTTGCTCTGATGGGAACTGGGCTCAAGGGAGTTTCCCTTCCAGCAAGATGCTGAGGAATAAACCAAATGCCAGCCAAATCTCAGGCCGGGGTCCACAGGTCAGCCAGCCTGCTTGTCTGCTTGCCTGCTTTTCTTCCCGTGTACTCTGCACCCCTTCCTTCTTTCCTCTGTTTCTTCCCTCCTTCAGAGTGGTCGGAGGCCTTGGCTGTGATGGGTCATTCAGTGTTGACTGTGGGGGGACCAGCGCTAGGACACAGAATCTGGAGCTTGAGCCCATTGTTGTAACCTTTCAGGACTGAATTAGGTGCTCTCTAAGGTCCCTTCCAGTTCTCATCTTTTTCTGCTGAAAATTTTCTCATGGTCAAAAGCTTTATCCCAGTGAGAAATGCAGTTGGGCTTCTATCACACGCCTTTCACAAACTCACTAGTCTAGCCACCACCTTCTGTCAGATGTCACACTTTAGCTAGATCAGCTTCTCAGGACTGTCCCAATTTTGAGATCAATGGCTTATGTTTCTTCCCTGGACTGCCTCATTCATGTCTGCATCTGTGCATTCAGCAAAAGCTTACTGAGCTTTGACTTCATGCTGGGCTGGAATCCTTGGGCTTCAGGAGTAGTGGGGGACAGTGCTATGTGTCTTCTTACTTCTCCACCTTTGCTTTTGTGGTACCTCTGCCCTCTGCCCAGAACCACCTTCTCCTTGTCCAGCAGGTAGCTACTTACTTAAACTTTGTAGTTAAGTTAAAACACCAGCTCCTCTCTCTAGCTTTCTCTGATCACCCTATGATCCCAAGCATATGAATTGTTTTCTCCTTTGTATCTCCATCCTATCTATCTATCTATCTATCTCTGTCTGTCTGTCTATCTATCTATCTATCTATATCTGTCTATTTATCTGTCATCATCATCTATCTATGATCTATCTATGGCACACCTCTACTTTAAATACTATTATACTTTAGTCCAGATAGTCATTTTCTTTCACGCAGATGGGCTGTGAAATCTTTAAAGGCAGGAACCACGTTTTGTTCATCACGATATCCTTATGCCTCGCACATGCTTTGTATGTGGGACAGCTTCAGTAATGCTGTGTGTGGATTGAAGTACACGTTTTTGTTTACGTTTTTTATGCTGTCTTTCGGCATAAAGAAAAGTTGAAAGTCTATTTTTTCTAACTTGTCCATAGGTATTTATTTTTAATTAGAATAATTTTCCTAGAAGTGGACAATAAGTATATGACCATAGTTGTCTAACTCTCAAAGAAAAAACAGAGCTGGGCAGTAGGTAAAGCAGTAAAAACAGATCACATTCAGGACTTTTGCAATAGGGGGAAAAGAGACCACGTATAGAACTGGGCCCAATTCTGAATACAACACGCGCAAGTGGGGATTTATAGCCAAGGAGCAGGGTGGGGTTCAGTGGACGGAAAATTACCGAGGGGAAACGTCATGGGTTGGGGGGTTTCTGGCTGAACCAACCTAACAGGATCTTTGCTGAAGACAGGCCAGGGGAATGAGACTGGAGGATCGTGGAGGATGAAGAACCTGATTAGATATCAAGGGGGTTAAGATATAGAGGACAGGGGACTCTTGCTGAACTGACTTAGCAGGGTTCTTGGTAAAACTTGATTTTATAAGGAAGTGCATGAATTGGCCTAGGAGAAGGTTCAGGAGCCTGACTAAAGTTTGGTCAAGCAAAGAATCTTTGTCACAACCTAGAGAAAGAAGACTGTAATAAACTATGAAAAATAATCCAAGGGAGTTTGGAATCTCATCCTCAAAAGAAATACATGCCTTGACCCAATAAAAATGTACAATGAGTCATTTATGGAATAGATTGCTTTCACATATTTGGTCAATAGTATGGATGGTAAATTCTGTGTGTGTGTGGGGGGGGGGCATAGATAAAACTGTTTTCTGTCCCATGAAGTTTTTGTTATTATTGACAAAGTTGGTACATGTGCATTTCTAAAATCTGATTAAAGACTTTGTATTCTCCGGGGCTTCATTAACGGGGTATGCTGGCACAGAAAAGTGAAAACCAGGAAGAGAAACTGATATTATTTCTTCTCCATAACTAGAGATTAAAGTCTCAAGTGAAGGACCACTAATTTCTAGGCTGCTAAGTAGTCCATAATTTGACTTCCTCCACGGCTGCGGCACCTTTAAAAACTGTCAGTTGAGGATATAGACCAAGCCAGCTACTTCATTCAGGCGTGCATGTAGAAAAGAGCTATTTACGTGCTTCTAAAGTACCGTCAAGCCAGAGAAAGCACATGGAAAGCCTTACTATGAATTGCTGCCTGTCAGAACCTTTGAAAATGTTAAGTACCAGTCAAGTGCCTAGCAGGGCTTCTGCTAACATTGTTTTACTGTCCTACCAAATAACTATGGCAATATCATGCCATTCTCCACTGAGTTTAACATATCATTTGCATTTACAGTGTAAAGTTGTTATTAAAGGCAGGATATTTTTGCAAGTGCAAATGTTGTATTACTCTCTTCCCTCTCTTGTAGTGGCCCAGTATTTAAGAACCTGCTGCTCAGCCACCTGTTCCTGTTTATGACGGTGAGAACGTGTTCTTGTCATCAGCAAATTTCTTTCTTTGGTTGTAATTTTGCCCCAAACTCATCTAGGATGATGGGCTGCAGAAAGAGCATAGGATTGGGCACAGAGATCCCAGAAAATGTGTGGCACAGTTTTGCCTGATCTGGAAACGATCAGCCCCAAGAAGGCCATGCACATTCTTCCTCTTGATAATAAGATGTCTAGGGAAGGGCAACTTCTGGTTCTCATCTTTAGGGCATGTGATTTTCAATTTGCCCCAATTTTAACATTCATGTGGTCCAGGCCTGGAGCTTTTCTTCTCTGGACCACATCCTCAAAATGTCCATTGGGTCAAGAAAACTCTTGAGCTCGCAGGTTAGTTTGAGAGCATCCTGATGAGGAAATGGAGTATTTGGTGCAGAATATCTCTTCTACCCAGCTGTAGTCAATTCCATTAGCGGTTTCATCTATGGGAAGGATGGCGGAAAAAATGAAATTATTGAAGTTTCATTGCCAATATGACTCATTTGGAGTGGCTAGGAGACGCTGTAATGATCTTGGTTTTATTACAACAAAAATGTTGGTGAAAGGCTAGAATCCAGGATTTGAGCTACACAAAGATAGGCCAGAATGTCTCCTGGTCTTACAATCTAGTCTACGCATACCTCTGTCATTAGCAGGAGGAAAGGAATAGAAAAGAAGGAGAGAGGAAGAGAAGGAAAAAGTGAAGAGGATAAGAATTGGACAAAGTAAAAGAGGAAGAAGAGAAATCCCCATACTGGCCAGGTAAAGCCACACTTAATACACAGAGCTCTAACAAATGCTGAAGACTAGTGATTAAGTGCAACAAGCCCCTTGGGTCTGGTACTCCTTCTAAGCAGGAGGAAAGAGGTAGCCTGAATGAATCTACTCTATACTGACACCTCAGCCCTTGGGTTGTCACAGAAGGGTTCTAGTTCCTTTGAAGACTCCTAGGCCTTGAGAGGCACTCTGAGGGAAACGGGATTTTCAGCCACCAGGATTAAGAAATTGGATTAAAGGAAGGGAGATGAAAGCTGTTCCTGACAAGGAGGCAGATCACACACTCTCGGGGGGAGGACGTGAAGGAGAGGGCCTCTCCGTCAGGAGACAGAATTGGTCATTGGAGAAGAGTGGGGGCCAGACTTGGTCAGGGCCATGGGACTTCGAAATTGTCATAGTTAAAGTCAATCAAATCTTTAAAGACCAGACAACCCCCATGCTATTTACACCATTTGAGTATAGAGGAGAGAAGCAAAGCCTTCAAATTATTTTGTAAATATCGAATAGCATCGATGAAAAAACCTGTCAAAGATATCACAACAAAAGAGAACAATTGACCATATATGAATACAAGCACCTTAGATGAAATGTTTGCAACCAGAATCCAGCAGAACTTTAAAAGAATAGACCTCACTCGGGAAGGCAAAGGTGATTCTACACGAGGAAATTTAGGAATGTAGTTCCCCATATTTCTCAAAGGAATAGACTATTTAGTCATCTCTACTGGTGCTAAAAAAAAGAATTTGATAAAATATAATATATACTCATTGTTTTTCAAACTGTTCTTAATAAAATAGGAATAGATACCTTCTTAATATGTTTAAGAAATATAGAAAAAGCCAGCATCATGCTTAATGGTGAGACAAAAGAAGAATTCCTACTGAATTTGGGAATGTGACAAAGATGCCCACTAACTACTCTTAATTAACACTGTCCTGCTGAAGTATTAATTAGTGCAAAGACAAGAAAAAGAGATAAAGGAGTAAAATAACAATTAGTTGAGGAAGATTTGGTTCTATATTTAGAAATTCCATGACAATGAGTTGATGTGTCATTAGAGAAAAGTAAGTAAACTCAGTAAAGTGGGTATTACAAATGTAATGAGAAAATTAATAGCTTTCTGTATACAAACAGCTACCAGTTAAAAATATAATTTTAAAAATTCTATGTAACAGTAAACACAAACTATTCAACAAACGATCTAACAAGGAACGGATAGGAATGGGTAGACCCACACAGCTCATACTCTCTGAGAACTGTTTTTATGGCATTTAAATTTTTAGCCCATAGGAAGGCCTACTGCCAGCAGCGTTTATGTACCAATTAGAGTAGGAACGAGGCCCCTGGAGCTAAGCTGCCTTCTCACCACAACATTTTACAAGGGAAGGAGCACTGTACTGGGAGTCCAGACCCCAGAGGTCTGACTTGCTCACCAACTGACTGTGTGACCTGCATGAATAACAAGTTTTCCAGGCCTCAGTATCCTCAAGGTTTAAGAAAAAAGAGTGGGTGTACATATTGAACCAAATGTTGTAAACTGGAGTTCACAGATGTGTTTTATTTGACCTGCTTGAAGTTAGTTTTCATTAGTAGTCAAAATTAGGATACTTCACATAAAAATCTGCATTCTCAGCTTTCTTTGAAAATTGCACTATCTAACATAACAGGGCTTGCCTCTCCTCTTGCTGCAATTGGCTGCAGCTGCAGAAGCTGTTGCCCCTTCTCTCAGAGCCGGGTTCCAGCTTTGTACATGCTCTCCTGCCGCCCCCCCCCCCACCTATGGTGTCACTGGCCAGATTATTTACCTGATCAGCTGACCCTGAAGCAGTTGGTTGCAGCCCTTGGCCATTCCATAAGCCTTCTTTCACTTTAAGAATTTAATGATTCTAAAATTTGGTCCAGCTGTCAGTCTAGAAAATATATTCCTTTTCCATATTACTTAAAAGCCTGAGCATTTTGAGCTAATGTGGGTGTAGCAAGCTCTGGCCTGACGCTCTTTCTTTTTCCCTTTGCTTGTAGCAGACTATCCTTGGTTACCATGGTGATTACCATCCCTTAATGATACGCTCCTCCCGCACGCACGGGGAATGTAATTTTCCTTCAGCTCAGTGGAAAGCAGTGGGGGACAGGAGTAGGCACGAAAGCTTTCTCTCCCTCTTGTCCCTCAGTGCTCCTCAGTCACCACAAAGGACAAGAGCAGGCTGCTGATCAATGTCTCCAGACAAGCCAACACCAGAGCTGCTGTTGGGATTTAAATACCTTCCCTGGGTCCCAGTGCACATGTGGGAACGCTGAGAAAGTCTATTTTCAACCTCCGAGAAGTGTTCTGCATCAAGTCTCCTGAGACTTAATTAAAATAATCAGTTTTCACAGTCAAGGCTTTCAACTCTAACCTCCCACACAAAATGAGCATCCCGTGTGCGAAGAGGCTCCGCTCACACATACTCAGGGCGAGTGACATCTCTAACTAACTGCGGGCTCTCTTCCTGGTCAGGATCCCATGGTCTGCACCTACCCCTTTCTAACTAAACTGAGGGCAGTGAAAGGTAATCCACGGCCCGTGGCCCTGCCTGGACCTTCCAGGTCTCACTTCTGAAGTGTCAGAGGTTCTGACTATGTCCAGGGAGGTGGCAGAAGAATGTGTGCTCTCTTTAGTCCACAAAACCCTCCAGCGTGCAGGGGCTCACTCCTGGGGACATCACTTCAAGAGGCAGGTGGGGTCTGCCCAGTGCTGACATGGCTCACCAGGGCTTTGACACCTCTAATTCCTAGCGCCTATTTTTAATGATTCTTTTATGCTTTTTTATTTTGGTGAGGAAGATTGGCCCTGAGCTAACATCTGTTGCCAATCTGCCTCTTTTTTTTCTCCCCAAAGTCTCAGTACATAGTTGTATACGCAGTTGTAAGTCCTTCTAGTTCTTCTAGGTGGGATGTCACCACAGCATGGCTTGATGAGCAGTGTGCAGGTCCACACACAGGATCCAAACTGGTGAACCCCGGGCTGCTGAAGTGGAGTGTGTGAACTTATCCACTATGTCACTGGGCGGGCCCCCTAGGGCCCATTATTAAATCTCGGCCAAATAGAAAACTTCTTGGAGGTTGAAAATAGTCTTTCTCGGGGTTCCCACATGTGCAAAAGAGGTTGAATTTTTAAAACATTTACTATCATTAATTTTCATTAATTAATTAATTATTAATTTTAATTTGGCAAGAACATTTGACGTGATATCTACCCTCTTAGCAGATTTTCCAGTGTACAGTACAGTATTGCCTTCTATAGGTACAGTGTTGTACAGCAGATCTCTAGAAGTGACTCATTTTGCATCGCTCAAACTTCACACCCTTTGATTAGCGATTCCCCATTTCCCCCTCCTCCTGAGGCTGAATTTTAAGAAACGAGGTAATAGACTAGAGTCACCTCCACAGGACGTGCCCTCTCCTTCCCTCTTTCCTGCCCCTTCAAATTTCCACGGAACTAAAATCCTATTAAAATAAGCAGCTGAATAGATGTATGGTAAAGCAAGTAGAATCTGGGGGATAGTATACAGAGGTGTTCACTGGAAAATTATTTCAACTTTTCTACACATTTGAAATTTTCACAATACATATTAGAAAATAAATGACTGAAGCAGAGTTTACAAACAGGTGGCCCACAGGCCACATAAGGCCCGTAGACATTATATTTGGCCATCAAAGGTTTTTTTTTCATTGAATCAGTTGCCGACATTTTAAAAAGCAGGAAACTTCAGATGAAAATCTGGATTTCCAGTTTTTCTAGAACAATCAGGAGATCCTATAACGTCAGTAACCACATTTTTGCATGGAAACAGTTGGCCCCAACTGGGGAGTGGCTGTCCCCTCTCAATGGGGCATGTTCTGTCCACTTGGACACTGACCCCATGAGCTATGCACTCCTCATTGATGATCCTTGAATGGGTCAGCTTCTCAGTTGATGACACTGATCAGAGCAACCTCAAAAACGGGGGAAAAGTCATAAAAGGGCAGCTTAGCTCCATGTGATCGTCTGTGTACACATGCAGTTGGCAGGAAAATACAGTCCTGTTCCTTTGTCTTTGTTTTGTGTGGTCAGCAGGCAAAGCTTCCTCCACCCCCTTCTGCTCGCAGCCTCCCGAGGTGCTGCTCAATGCCACCCACAAAGCTGAGCGAGCAGTGTAGGCCATAAACAGGTCTGGGTGTGGCTGTATCGAAAGGCAAGTCTTAGGACTAGCTGAGCAAGACTGCCTTTATTTTAGAATGTTTGCTTTCTGGCTAAAATGCCTCAGTTAGTGCATTAAATAGATCATCTCTTATCAATTTGTTGCCATCATCATTTATTATAAAGCTTCATTGTTAGGTGCCAGGCAAAGACAGCCAGGCAGAACTCACGTCTCCCAGAGCCTAAATTTGATCTGTGTGTATCATGATGGGAAAATTCTACCTCTTCTGTTTTTCTTTCTGGCATAAAGGAGGTTAGTGGGTTAAAATACTTTCTCAGTAGGAAATAGATGCTTGTCGCAGTGTTTAGTGGTTCAAAGAATTGAATTTTTCTCTGTTATGCTTTTTCCTTGCAGAGATCCACACTCAAAAGGATGCCTTCACTGGGGTGTGCTGTGGCCCTGAGGTCTGTTCCTGGTTGGGAGGTCCTAGGGTGGGAGCTGGGTCTACTAAACCTGCTATCTTAATGGTCAGCCCACCATGAGCACTGTAAGGAGCCTAATACATTCTCGTTGGCAACAATGGTTAGGATGAACTCAGGTCCCTTCACCCTTCCAACTCTGTCTCCAGAGCTGCCTATCGAGCCTGGAATACAATTCCGTCTCCTTCCTTGGCCAACTATCTTATGTGGTCTGGCCCCTGCTTATCGTCCAGTTCCCTCCCCTCCCCATGCGCCAGCCACATTATCTTCTTTCTATTTCTTTAACACTCGAGCTTGTCCCCATCCAGGGCTGCTGCACTGCTCTTCCCTCCACCTGGACCACTGTTCCCCTGCTCTTGGCCCGGCTGGCTCCTTCTCTTCATTCGGGCTTTGGGTTGTCTGTCATCTCCTCAGAAGCCTTTCCTGACCACCATCTCTTTCCCCACTGTTGCTATTACACTGTGCTGTCATTTTTTCATTGCAGTTATCATCTAAAATCATTTTCATATATTTGTATAGTGTGTGCCTCCTCCACTTCAATGCAAGCTCCACAAAAGCAAGGGCCTCATCTCTTGTTCCCCAGAGAATCCTCCATCCCTGGAACCAGTGTTTAATCCACATGCAGGAAGCTGAGGGAATTTTAACAATTGTGATGAATGCTGCTAAAAAATTCAAGTCTATATATATTTAATGCTCCCCTAATTTGAGCCTGCTTTTAAGGATGGCCTTTTGCTGTTTGTTCTATCTGGATGCCAATATTAAAATAAAACTGTGATAGAGGAAGGCTGAGATTTGGTGGTTTAATTTATTTCCTTAATATGATTTTATATAATGGCTTCGACTGGTGACACAAAAGGCAAGGTTGCCACCTAGTGTTTAGAAGTGTGACACCAGCAATATCTTTAAAAAATATTGCATGAGTCTATAGAAAGCCAAACTCCCACAACCTGCTATGACACAGACCAGAATTTACCAAGCGAGGGTAATTCCCTATAAAGTGTCTCTAAAGAGGCCCCAACAGGATTTGTTCCATCCTCTTGGGCTTCTGCCAAAAGTTGGGATATGTCTTTGTCAGCTACTAAAGAAATCCGAAGCAACCAAGAGAGATGTCCAGTTTCACAAGGTAGTATATTCTCCAGACTGTGTTTTCTTAAATTCTACCTGCCTCCCCTGTCAAGGTGCGCTGCTTATAAAATAAGTGAAATTAGTGTTAAAGAAAACAGCCACCCACCATCTCAATTGTTTTTAGCCCTGGCGACATAGGGAAGGATGTGTCCTTGAGTTTCAGGAACCCATGAAGATCCTGAAGCGGTTGCGGCCAAGCACAAGACTTACCTGCACTGAAAACTCTTGGAAGCCGTAGGCTGGGCATTTTCCATTCCCCAGCCATGCTGAAGACTGGCAAGACAAAGGGAAGCTGTGAAAAGTGGCTGGATGAGGGTGGCACCAGGGGAACCCGTTAAATAAAGAGCCTGGGTTATAGGCTCCTAAAATATCACTTTGGGAAACTGGGTTATCAGAAATGATGGAAAATGGATGGTGAGATGAGCTAGTGGATGGGAATAACCATGGCAACCAAACTGTCTATTTTCTCATTATTTCACTTTCCTTGAGACTAAAAATAGATCAAGTGTAGGTCATTGCAAACAAGTCCAGCAATGGTTTACATCTCCTGCTACAGCTTTTGCTGGTTATTTTGTGGGCATGTGAAGAAATGCCCTCCTAACATTGAAAAAATATATACTTTTTGTTCTGACCACCTAGTCTGTGCTCTCTATAATAACGCAGACAGTGTTCTATTTTTACTTTAAAATATATTTTTTAAAAGCAAATAAGAAATGATTATGGAATTACAAAGCTGGTAGAATGCTTTTTGGAAACCGCCTTTTCAATGCAGGATTTTTTTTTTTTGGTCATCCTGAGAGATCTAGGCTCTATTTCAATCTCTGCCGTTACAAAGAGCTCACTACTCCATGATGTAGCAATTCTGTTGTTAAACCAATCGTTGGAAAGTTCTTTCTCTATTCCATTTACTCATGCAACTGACATTTAATTAGCACCTACTCTGTGTCAGGCACTGTTTTGGGCACTTCAGATCAAGGGTGAAGAAAATGAACTCGGTCCTTGAACGTACAAAAGTTAGAGTCTGCTTCCTGTGACTTTTCTGTGGATATATGCAACCGGAGGCAGAACAAGGTCGCTGTCTTTTTCCTGTATGAGAATCCTCCAAAGTTTGTAGAGAACCTTTAGATTTTCCCTTATCAACACAGCTTGTGGGGTCAGTGAGAATTCCTTAGCTACCAGCAAGCAACCTGTAGCCAGAATGAACAAAATCCTTGGCAAAAACTGGATCTATTTGAGGGAAATGAGGCAGCTCAGAAAATTAAAGGGAGAGTGGAAGAATCGGGCCTGGAGAGAGGAGAACAGAGGTAGCTTTGGGGATCTAAAGATCAAGAACATAAGGAACAGTCTTTTCAAGGTGCTGCTACTGTTTCAGCAACAATTGTTTTGTCTTTTGTCTCTCTGATCAAGATTCAGATTTTAAGGAGAGAGTATGTGATTGGCCCACCTTGGGTTCCATCCCCGCCCTATGCTGGGAGTGGCAGTGGAACTTCTTGATGTCCACAAAGAATGCAGCCAGTGCAAAAAAAAGGCTGTTCCTATAATGAAAGATCAAGGAACTGATGTCAGAAGGAGGAAGAATGGATGCTGGTAGTGAAACCAACAAATGACAACAGCAGTTGCCATATTAATCACCATCCTTTGGGCAGACAGACCACTTGGAGACAGGGTTGCAAAGGGAAACCTGGAGCTCCTCCCTTAGAAAGTAATACTTGACTACACAGCCTGATAGATTTATCTCACCTCTAGTAATGATCCCCAGGTCTGCCTCACCTTCCTCATCTGATCCTCAGGATGACCTTGATGACCCCTGTTGGTCTTAGTCCACTCTGGATTTATTTTTCCTGGGAGACACAGGAGGAGCCCTGGCAGCCTTCCTGCACCTGCTAGCAGTGCTGATGAAGACTTGGCTTTGTTCTTGGCTCTTCCTTTTGAAACCCGCCTGCTGAATCCAGCCCAGGCACCAACACTGCCTCAAATCTTGCCCCTGCTTCCAAACAAGCATAATTACATGCCAAAATTGTGATCCTCATCCATTTACCATTTCACCACTTTACCCACAAGCATATCATAGAGGACTTTGTGAATGTAATGAGCTGAGTTGGTTTCACATGCTTGTTCTTGGGAATCAGGCAGTTTTGCTAAAAGTACATCCTGGATTTTTCCTGGAGATTAATGTCAAGACTAAATATCTGTATATCTATTTTAGAAAATGGAAAAAATCTTTAAGTCGCTCCAGTATTCTAGCAGCAGCCCAGGTGTTTTTAGAGATTACTGCAGTATCTCAGATCCTGTCTGCAGGCTCCTTGAGTGCATTGGAACAGAATTAACTTGGACCCAGTGTCATGAACTCCCTTAAAGTTGCCAGGTGTGCTTGCTCTTATATTCACATGACCTACCTTGCTCCTACCCAGTCTAGTTTGAATACCACTCTCCTTGCTAGAAGAGGACAGAGAGCAATTGACTAGATCTGCCTTCACCTTGCGGAACTGTGTAGTGTCTAAAAAAGGCAGAAAAAGCCCTATTCTTGTCTCATACTAGTTGTATGGCCCTGGTCCAGTCATTTACTATTCAATGTCTCTCTTTTCGCATCTGAAAAATGGATATAACCTCATAGAGTTGTTGGATTGATTATATCAGTCAGCAGACAGAAATCACACATGTTTATTTTAACAGAGAATTTCATATAAAGAATTGTCAACCAAGTATTGAAGAGATGAAAAGGCAACAAGGAAACGCTAAGATAGTGGCAGTCTTAGAAAGCAGCTAGCACCCTGGAATTGGGGGAATAAATGGAAGAGATGGGGATTGTCAAGGTTTAGAAGCTTGAGGAGGGGCCCTGCAAAGTTGAAACTCAGACCTCTGAGAAGGGTCACTGCTCAGCTGTGGTGTTGCCTCAGGAGCTTGAAGGTGGCGTCTGTGGGGTGGCACCCAGACCTCTGAGGAGAGGGGCACTGACTGGTTGGGGCTAGGGTTTCTAGGGGATGCAATGATGCTGGTTCTGCACGTGTTGGAAAAAGCGCAACCAGAATCAACTGCGCCACTGGAACAACCTGCCGCTGCCACTGGGGCGAAAATCCATTGCTAGGATGGGGTGAGAAGAATAGTAAGACAAAGAAGAACAGAAAGTACACAGGGAGGAGCGCGTCCCTTCTTCCTCCAGCCTTGCTGTCTCCCTCTAGTGCCTCCCTATTGGCAAAGCCTGACAAGGATCTTGCTCATAAAGGAGAACTGAGGTTTGGGAGTCCTAGCCCCAGAGTCACAGAGCAGAGTATGAAAGGGTGGGTTTGATGCTGGTAAACGATCACTTAATAACCGGCCACTCCTTTGGTTACTCAGCATCCACAGGCAACTTTCTTCCACGCAAGAACTTCCCTATGGACTTCCACGCGTGGAAAACGACATCAGGCTTCTGCCTAACAAAATGCAACTTCCTTCAGGTGAATGAAGGTGTTCTCAACCTCACTGTACCTCAATTTTCCAACGGTCCTTCACAGTCTCAGCGGTCATTGCATCTACCTCTAGGAGGCAGTCACATTATCCATCTTTGAGCTTAGTTGCTCTCAAATTAAAAATCTCATCAGAACATTCTATTACTGAAAAATATCATGTAAAATAGGAAGGGGAAGGAGAATAAGAGATACGAAATTAGTTTATATCAGAGGTCAACGTACTCCAACCCCTGGGTCAAATCCAAATTTAAAAATAAAGTTTTATGGGAACACAGTCACACTCATTAACTTACATATTGTCTCTGGCTGCTTTGGGGCTACAAGGGTAGAGTTGAGAACTTGCAACAAAGACCATATGGTCTGCAAAGATTAAAATATTTATTACCTGGCCCTTTGCAGAAAAAGCTTTAGCCTGCTTTAGCTAAACACACATACACACACATGCACACACACACCCATTTTAAAACTGGCCAATTCTAAGTTTTCTATGCACTCAGCCAGCACCTCAACTGGTTCTTTACTTGGTGAGGTAACAAAAAAAATTCCTTTCTGAATGAATGGCAGAATGAATTCACAAGTATCTGAATCCTCAGTGGTTCTGCTTTTCTTGGTTGCTGGAGTTTTCCGTTAATTTTTATTATTGGTCATGGAAGTACTAAGGTACAACCCAGAGAATCCCCTGAGTTCTGGACATGGTCCTCCCTACCTCCATTTTATTGTAGCAACACAATTGCCTCCTGGTAGTCAGGATCAATCATGCTAGCCAGTAGAGTAATCTCCTTCTTTACCTGTTGGTTCAGGGACTTGAGAACCCCAAAATACCCAAGTGGTGGTCTCAATTTCCAATTCAATGTAACCATTGTTGCGTACTCAAAAGAAATCATTCTTCCCTCCAAGCCAGTACAGACCTCTATTGCACAGACGGGAGGCAAAAATTCTGCAAGAAGGTTATTAGATGTAATAGTGACGGGAGCCACTCCAACATGTATCTCTTGATTCCTGGACCCACGTATGCTGGCTATGGATGAAAGAGCACCAAATACTGGTTACTGCTCTACTGTATCCTGTAGGACAGAAACCCATGCTTTCAGGATATTGTATTTTAACTGACACTGTAAACTAGTTTTCAATGGGCCATCCCACCATTCTATTGGGCCGGCTGCTTCTGGGTGATGGGAAACATGGTAAGATAGATAGGCATTTGTCATGCGGTATCTTATATCCAAATGGCTCAAAAGGCTTCAGTGCCAGTGACAGATCAGGCACGCCACCAAGTCAGGGGGCATTCACCATGTCCTCCGGCAAATGAAGGAGGCCAGCTTAGCCAAGCATCCATGGGATACTCCCAATCTCCAGCCCTATCCAGGTGTTCTTTGAGCTTCTTGTATTTCTTTTTTTCTGGAAACAATCTCATGGATACTCTTCTCCTGGGCCTCTCTTCACTGTTGTCAAAGACTTCTCAGACCAGGAAGAGCTTCCTTTGCTGGAACTGGGGAGGCTTCCAAGCCACAGAGGGATTTCTTGCTGCTGAATAGCATGGGCAATGGCTTTCTAGACCCCTCCAGACTTCACAACAGCTGCATCCTAATTGGCATACTTCTCCATCGTCATTCAGCCAGGGTAGGTATTATGGGGCTAGAAAAAGAGTCACTTCTTTCTCTTGAGAACAGCAACTGGGTCAGGATGAGTCCAGCCCAGTGTGCCTGGACCCCAGGCCATGTTTCAGGCCAGCTATGCCCAGCTCTATGGCCATTGCCCAACTCCTTCTTTAGCATCTGATGCAATATATTTGACATGAATTAAAAATCAAACCTTATTTTGGTCACTTCTGCTAAAGTCATACTTAGTGAAAGTCATTTTAGTACATGATTATCAAAAATAACACCAGCGTTTCATTGACCCAAACAATCATTACATGGGATCCTGGAAAGGAACAAACAAGCAAGATTCTGGATAAGCTCAAATGCTAAGGCTTATTGATTTGTAAGTACGTAAGCACGTAAGTGCTTTTTAATTGAATAAAAACAATATGATTAGTGTTGCAAATTTTGAATGTTTCCCAGTTTGCAGTTGGCCTTTCAATTTTTACATAAAAGAATTTTAAATTATTTATTTGAGGCTAATGTTTTTGCCATTAAATCAGAAAATAACTTTCTATATATCCAAATAACATTTCTATATTTCTTCTGATTCTTTGAGTCATTGTGCTATAGAATCAGGGCAGGGCTGGCAGGAAGCCAGAAGCCAGTTCCAGCTGTGCTCTTGACACACCTAATATGCTGTGCATGACTCTGGGCTTAACCTCTCTGGGTCTCAGTTTCCTCATCTGTAAAATGAAATGAGTAGATGAGATGATTTCAAGATCTTTTTCATTTTAAAACTATGATATGGAATGAGAAGTAATATGATTTCATCTGATGCGATTGATAAAAGGATAAGGCATTGACTGAATTAGCTAAAGACAACCATGACTTTCATATTTAAATTCAAACTCTTTTGAGTCTAACAGATTTTTTAAAATGCTCAAGATAAAGCAACTATAAATTTATCTAAAACAAATATGGTATATCTGATCTGAGTGCATCTTGTTTTAATTTCTCCAAAGAATTGGCAAAGATTTCTCCAACATTTACTGGTAGCGGAGAAATTTAATCTAGGAGCTGGCAGCCAGAAGCACATGGCTGGTTACCGTAAAACCCCTAGAGCTTACTCAGATTACTCTGACGGGCATTACAATGGGTTTTGTTTAATTCTCTATCTTGTCATGGCTGGGTCAGAATGTCTCTTTTAATAACAAACAGTGACTTCCTATACTCAACACAGTCTAACTTGAAATATGAGTAAGAGGATGGAGCTAGAGAAAGATAAGGAAGGGAAAAAGAAGAAAAAGAAAAAGGTCTTCAATGAAGGGTATCCTGTTAGTTTTATGCCTGTAATGGGATCTGGTCCAACAGTCCTCTTAGGAGCTCAGACACTTGGAAATGCTTCCAGAGAGGGAAGCAGAGACTGGCCTGAGAAAAGTGCAGCTCACTCATTTCTTGTTTTGAGGTACTTGTTCACGTTGAGTATGTGGATCCAGCGAAGCCAGATACACAGAGTAAAGCAAGAAATACAAGGAATAACTTGGCTGCATTCTGGAATTCTGGTCATGAGTTGACGTTGTTTGAGAAGGACAGCATCTGACTCAAACTGCCTCACAGAGGACTTGGGCTCTGGCCAAGAGGCCCAAGTAGGGATTGGATTTTGAGCTCCTAAGTGTGCATTAAAGATTCAAAGGTGGCACACAAGGCTCATGCTTCATGAGTATGCTGCCAGTGAGGTTGCATAGGGCTCTCTGCTCCGAAAGACTCCACTCTGGAAGTTTAATGCTCTGTGATCACCATCTTGAAATTTTTAGTAATTTTATTTTTGAATTTATGTTTTATAAGTGAAGTCAGATGGGGCAATGGAGCATGAACCAGGGGCTTGAGGCCTTGGCTTACAAGCAATCTTCCTTCCCATACCTCCTGCCTTCCAGGAATATGGGATCTCAGCTGCCAGCAACCCCATTCCCCAACCCCAACCCGAGCAACCACTGGCACCCTACACCCCTGGCTGCAGGGGTGTGAGGCAGGAAGAGTTGGGGCCAGCATGATTTGCTCACATCTGCCACGTGTTAAGTTGTAGGACTGAGTCTTACTCATCCTGCAAGCATCCTCGCACACAAGGGAGTGACCATCAAATAGCAAATTAAAAAATCACGACAAGTTGAGAGAGAGAATGCAAAAAAGGGAAAAAAAGCTTTTTCTTCTGCCTTTTAAACAAGAGGTCCCACATTTTCATTTTGCTCTGGGTGCCACAATTTATGTAGCCAACCCTGGTGAGAGGGGTAGGTTATGACTGTCCAACGAGTGAGTTAGGTCGTCAGCCCACGGGGAAGTGAGGGTGAACACCGAATCCATGGGCAAACATGGAGGCCAGAGCTGGGCAAGGAGTCAGGCTTTGAAGCAGGGGAGACAAGAGAAACACAAGGAAGTCGAAATCAAGATAAAAGTGTGGCTAGGGCATTTTGAACCCAAATTTAAACGGTGGTTGCTGTTTTAGTCTTGTTTTATATGTGGGTGAGGGTCCATTTGACTCAAATGGCCAAGGATGAGGCCAAACTGTTGACTATGTTCTAAGCCCACGTTAGTCCTTGAGAGGGGAAATAAAGGCAATGACACGTTTTTCTGATCTTGAGGGAGTTAACAGAGAGCAGAATTTGTCTTTTCGCCTTCCTATACGATGGAATGAATTACCATAAGGAAAATTCAGTTGTCTGTTATGCATTTAATGTGAACGTAACTCTTGAAAAGAATGACCGCTGTATCTTATAACATTCTTTTTTTGTGTGTTTTAATCTGCGAGGGAGAAAAAAACCTTATAATTTCTCTCAAGTATTTCATTCTTAGTCATATATACAGGGTACATTAATTGGGGCTATTGTTTCTGATAATGAAGGCTGGAAAACAGAAAGCAAATTGTCCCATTTTGGACCGGGTGACCTTGAGTAGCATCCTGCTCAGTGCCTCTGAAGCTGTGCTGAGTGGAGGAGGAGGCGAAAACAATGCTCCGTACCTCTGCTTAATTTTAACAAAATGGGATTTAATGAAACACAATTTGTGCTCTTAATTAATTGTTCTGAAGCCTTTATAGTTTCAGAGTTGCTTTGCTAACTATAGGTTAGTGATAGGAAAGTTTTTAATCCTATTTTGAACCAGAATTTACTTATCAGCATGGCAGGGGGAGCCCAAGGAAGTTTGGAAGGAAGTAACATCTGGCTCGTCTGACACTTTAAGTTTTTATGTAATTAACAAACATTCATATAGTGCTTACTACAGTGTCAGGCACTGTTCCAAGTACTTTACAAGCACTAAGTAATTTAGTTCTCATACCGACCAGGCTGACTTCTCTGGTAGGCACAGTGCCTAGGGTCTATGAAAAAATGTTTTCATTTTAACTTCTTGCAGAGTCGGGAGAAAACAAATGAATACAATATACATATTTTTTGTTAGTGCCCCAGCGTCCATTCCAACTCCTAGTGACCTTGTGGACAGCCAAGTGGAACCTTGCCTGGTTTTTTTGCGCCATCCTTTCCCCTTCCGGCGCTATATCAGATAATGCTCTGCTGCTATTCATAGGGTTTTCATGGCCAGTTTTTTCGGAAGTGGGTAGCCAGGTCCTTCTTCCTAGTCTGTCTAGCCTAGAAGCTCCACTGAAACCTGTCCACCATGGGTGCCGCCCCTGGTATTTGAAATACTGGTGGCATAGCTTTCAGCATCACAGCAACACACAGCCACTACAGTATGACAACCGACAGGCAGGTGGTGTGGTTCCCTGACTGGGAAACGAAATCAGGGCCTAGTAGTGAGAACGCTGAATCTTAACCACTAGACCACCAGGGCTGGCTGAATATATAGTAAGAAATCCAGACTGAATTATATATGTCTTTATACTAATGCAGTCATAAAATACAATTTTTAATATTATTTTTTGGAAGAAGGGGCCCATGGAGGCAATTGTACACAGGGCTGACGAAAATCATAACATAGTTTTAATAACAACTCTACTATTATCTTAATTTTATAGACAAGAAAACTGAAGCACTCTTAAGTGACTTGCCAGTGCCACACAGCTCGTACTTGACAGAGAAGAGACGCAAGTCAGGCGACCTGCTTCCGGTGCTGCGTACAGCACTGTGCCGAGTTATGCCAACACGCTGGTCAATGAGGTTTTTCACAAGACTTTTCCAGATAGTTAAAAAATTAGCTTTCTTCAAACCAAAACTTTTTGTTTTAATAATTTTGGAAGAAGGACTTTCACACCTTTGTTATGTACTTCCTGCCTTATTAATTAGATTGTCCTGAACATAATCTATTCTTTTTCATGATGACATAGTATCTTTATCTATAGATAACCTTACTGAGTATTTTTTATGTACCCGGCACCTTCTAAGATTTTTTTTACAAGTGTTAATTTATTGACTCCTCACAACCCTACAAGGCAGACAGGTTTTATAGATGAGGAAAGGCAAGTTAAGTGAGATAAAGCTGCTTGTCCACGTTTACCCAGACAGTTGGTAGCAATGGATCCCAGGCATCCTGGCTCCAGGGCGGACGCACTCAACCAGGGTGGAACACCAGTTTTGCGTTGTGCCATTTAGAGTGATGCTCTCTGGAGCTTTATTCCTACCTGGCATATCTTCAGACCATGATGTTATTTTGAGTTCTGTGTCAGCATCTCAGGATATCTGCCTTCTCTCTCCCTGTCAGGCAGTTGGCTGATAATTTCAGCTGTGTTTTATTTCCAGAACTCACATTTATCACTTGATAAACTTACAGAGTGTGTACCAAATGCTATGTTGTGTTTATTTGCTGCTTCCAAACTACTTTCACCAGAGCACCAGAGAGCCCATTTCCGTAGTGTTGTGAGCCAAGCAGTGTCAACATGTGCTGTGCGGAGACAGAGGTGCCCCTGTAATCAGCTTTGTGATCCTTTTGCCTCATCTTATGAGAGTGATTTTGGATGTTCTGGAGGCTTTTGTTGCCTAATGTTCATTTATTTCTTAGTTTTCAGCTATATTTTCAATAGTGAGTGCTGGTAATTGGCATGGTAGATATTATGTGTAAGGGTAAAATACACGGCATGATACCTTAATTGAGCAAGTGGCTTGACAGAATTTATTTGCCCAGTAACTGCACTATCTTTGTGGTCTTTATTGAATGGTATTACAAACGATTTAAGTGGAAAATGAGACTCCACTTCCCTTATAGTTCAATCTTGAGTACTAGGCCTCAAGTTGGGAGGAACCCCATCTTGCTACTTATGTGTCTACCCTCCAAACGTTGTTATGCAGGAATACGTGCTTTTCATTTGTCTTGACCCCAACTCAGACCCAAAGGTCACATTAGGCATATCCTAAATTTAGCCTTCATGACTATTTTAGAGTTTATAATCCAATTGGTCATAACTCTAGGATTTGAAGACTAGTCCTTGCTACCAATTTGATTCTTTTCTATTAACCGTATTTCAGCTCTTGGCCTTCACAGCCCTCTCAAGAAACACTGCTACCGCACCCTAGACCTTATTCTATATGACTGGCCCCAGAATGCTGTGCTGATTGGGAATCAGTTCACAAGCCTGCAGAGGCTTGACAGTTTCTGGATCCTACTGCTCAGTTGTCATGTAAATACCTAGACCCCTTGGTAGGCTCAAGAATATTAGCTGACATTTTGGATAGGAGGAAAAATAGGCAAGGGATGAGTAAATTTCTCAAAACATCTTTATCTATCTAGAAAACAAACTACTCTAGACTACTGCCTAAATCAAAGTTTAAAAACTGATAATCCACAGGTTGGTTTTGGGCCATAGACATGTTTTGTCTGGTGTGCATCTTAAACTACAAAACTTTAAAATCAATTGCTTTCATTTAAAAATCAGGAAATTTCACTAAAAAAAAATCTCCAGACTTCCAATTTCATTGAAAATTGGGTGATATGACAACATTGGATCTGTATTCCTGCATGGCAACCATTGGCTAGAATTGGGTAGCACGTGGCCACTTTAGAAAGGGTGGGCACTGCCCCATTTGTCACAATCCTTGTGCAGTCCGATTTGCTTCCTTGTATTACCTGCGTGTGCCCTGGAAGCATGTGATTTTGGATCCCCTGCTATGAGTCAATGAAAGATATATGCTCAAAAGTTCAGGACCACAGTACCTCTGCTTAGTTTCCTGTCTAGTTAATATAATCTTAAAAATTTATACTGAAAAGTAATACATGCTCATAAAAAATTAAAACAGTACAGAAGTGTGCACAGTAAAAAGCACAAGTTCAATGGCCTTATTGATTCAACAATTCCCTTTCCTCACTCCCTGGAAATCATACTGGTAAGAGTATCTCTTGTATTCATTTAGATACTTTTTATGAATATGATTTTTTATCCAACTGGGGTTACCTACTTTTTGTAGGGCTGTATGTGTATACAAATATTGGGTCCCACACATGCACAAAGAGTGATGTAGTATACTAAAGTAATTATCTGCATAATTAATGAAACACTGGCTGAAATGTCCAAATATTAGAGAAAAATGTTTTTTAATTATCTGGCTAATTGCCTTCATTAGTCATCCTTTCAGCCCCTTTCTTCATGGAAGGAATCCATCCACTCAGTAGACATTCACTGAGTTCCTATTATGTTCAGGGCACTGTGCTAGGTAAAGTGGGAGATACAGAGATAAGTAGAAAACAGATCAACAACATTAACATAAGAAGGAAACGGATTAAGCTTTTTCCCCAAAAGGAAAAAGATGAAAGTATTGGATTTCGAATTAAACATGCTCTATATTCACTGGACTAAGTCTAAGATTTGAGGGATAACAAAAGTCCCAGGAATAATCCAAACCTGAAAAAGAAGATAGAAAGAAGAGGTTCGGTTGAGTGCGGGGAATGTGGGTGACGCAGAGTTGGTAGGAGGCAGACCGGCCAAGTGCTGAGCTGGGAGGTGAGGTACAAAGGAGAGCTTGGTGATAAAACTATGACTTCCCAGGGGACAGATAGGCAGGCATTTGATTTGTGTTCACATAGACAAAAACTACCATGGACACCTGACTGAGGTTCCTCTTCTCTCTGAAGTAGCTGTTTGACAGTAATTTTGCTAAAATGAAGTTGGGATGAGAGAGCCGCAAAAGTAGAAATAAAATTAGAGATGTGCTCATGAGATATTTAAAGAGGAAGAAAATTTGCCTTTAAACTCTTATATCTCAGTTACCTGGAAACAATAACTTTTTGTTATTGTCGAATATTCTCCTTGAATTAGAGAACAGTAAAAGCTTCCAATCTTTAAGGAAATAAACAACCACAACCAAACCAAGAACTCATATGGTTACTTTAAGGGCTCTTTTTCCCCCCTGTAGTTTTTCAGACAGTTGGGGCCTCTTGGAAATAATAGAAAATACTCATTTGTTATAGATCTGCGGCCACTTGAGGATGGGGGATTAGGGGAGACACACAGCACACCCTGAGTTCTTTCCAAAGAAATATCACCCTTCAAAAATCCTTTATTTTGATCTCTAGCAGCCTGATGCTTTTATTTGCTCAGCGTGAATGAGGAGTTTTGCAACTCTAGTTTTGACTTGTATACGGCTATGTAAGATATTAACATTGGGGACCGGCCCGGTGGTGCAGCGGTTAAGTTCACATGTTCCGCTTCTCCGCAACCTAGGGTTCGCCAGCCCGGATCCCGGGTGCGGACATGACACTGCTTGGCACGCCATGCTGTGGTAGGCATTCCACGTATAAAGTAGAGGAAGATGGGCACAGATGTTAGCTCAGGGCCAGGCTTCCTCAGCAAAAAAGAGGAGGACTGGCAGTAGTTAGCTCAGGGTTAATCTTTCTCAAAAAAAAAAAAAAAAAAAAAAGACATTAACATTGGATAAAGCTGGGTGAAGGGTACATGGGAACCTCTAACCTATTCTTGCAATTTCTTTTGAGTCAAACTATTTCAAAATATAAAATTATTCAAAAAATGTACAGGCAAACAATTTTCATTTTGCTTTGGAATGTCATATCTTTTGTCTTGAATGCCTCAGTTAGAAGTTCTAATTGAAAAACTTTTACTTAAATGATTCTATGGCTAGTGCTAGTTGAAATATCAATAAAATTGTCTGAATTATTCAAGCAAAAGTACCTGTTATTAGGAGAAGAGTATTTTACTCTCTTTTGAATCACCTGGGCTAGAGTTCTTCAATGATAAACTTCACAGGATAATCAGTCAGCTTTGATTTCTCTTTGCTTTGCTTTAGAACTTTAGGTATGAATGAATGACTTTCATAATAATCCCATAAGTCTACATTTTTTTTGTTATTTTGTCTAAATAGTATATGAATAGAGCTGTTTGAAATATCAGTAGTATCATAATCAACAAGTATTTATTGGTCTTGCTTTGCCAATGAGTTTTTCTCTCTACCACACATGTTGTATCAGTCTATAAATGTGTTACGTTATATAATAAATTATATAAAACAAATTAATACCCAATTTTCTTAATTCCATACATTAAAAATGCTATAAATTCACTTAGAAATAACATTACAGACCACTTTTTTTTTTTTTTAATTTAATGCTATGGGCCCCAAAATGGGCTCACATATCCCAGGAGATGTTCAGGTTGGTGTATACTAATTATCTAAATTTGAAAAACTAAGATGAGATTTGAAGCAGTTGTAGGGGATCAATAGGCCTGTGCCAATAGTTCAAAATTCATTTAGCCAACATTTCTCCACAAGAATCTTCATAATAGATTAAGAAAACTTTTCTTGTATTCCTATTTCTAATAGGTGGTGACTATTCTTTTGGGGGGGTATGTATCAGTAATTTACATGTTTCTAAAATTTTCTAAAAAGCATTATGGTCTTGTTAGTGAATCATCAGAGTAATTGTTCATCCTTTTCATTCAAGAAAACATATAATTTCTGGTTAGAAGGGATCTAGATGCTATCTAGTCCAATCGACCATCTACTGCTTGAATCTGCTTTTTGAAATCCTCATCAAGCATCCATTTAGCTTAGAGTTTCATCCTATGATCTGCAGAGCCTCAGGCTCTCAGAGACAGTGCTTCAAAGGCCACTGTGGAGAGGAGATGGGAACTGGGAAAAAGTGAGTTCTGACCTGGCATGGATCCAGTTCTCCTTATATACTCATTGAACAAGAGCAGCTGGGATGGCGTTTGATTCACTTAATGAGCTTCTGCGTCAGATTTAATTTGCAGGAAGTGTTGCATTGCTTAAGGAAATAACCCTTGAGCTTAGTCTTAAGGATGAGTAGGAGTTAGCCATGCAAAAATATAGTAAGTGGATACAGCCACTTGAGTGGCAAAATATGTTGCCTTAAATAAGCTACAGAGGAGTGATGTCAGAGAAAATGGAAGAATAAGGACTTACAACAATTCTTCATAAAAGCAATAAGAAAATTGGCAAAATCATCAAGGTCAACTTTTTCAGAACTCTAGATATTATCCAAAGGCTTTCAGCAATCTGACAAGTGTTTGTTCAGGAAAAATTACTGAATCGCAGTAAAAACAGTGAGATTTGTGGCATTTTATCTTGCCCTGTTCCCATCCCTCCTCTCTAGCACCATGGTAGCCTTGAAAACCAATAGTGGGCAATCATGTTGAAAACTGGCAACCTGGCAGCCACTGGAGGTTGCAGAATGGAGTTGGGCCTCCTTCAAAGTCTCAGTCCCAGAGAACTGTCATTGTTTGACTTGTCCGGTTGTTCCCTGGAAGACCCTACTTGCAAGGTGGTCTTTATCTGATATGACTCAGAGCGGAACTTACCTAGTGGGAAAAGCCTTTTTCCCAGGGCTGTCTGTCAAAACAATTAGTGACAATTGTTTAACTTGGTGATTGCCAGGGGTGATAGACAAAGTTGAGATAAACAATAGGCTAACCAAAAAGTTTAAAAGGAAAAGATGAGGAATGAGATGTCCACAGGGAATGTGAAAAGCTATAACATATTCCTAGGAATCTAGAAAGGCAAGTGCATCCATAGGGCTGTGTATGCCTAGGACTCTGTGCATGCTGAGGAAAGACCTGAGAAGGCCCTAAGCTCTCACCTCTGGATGACCTTGAGGGTTTGTGCCAGTAGAAAGCAAAGGCTAAGGCAGACTTAACTTCCTGACTGAGTGTTGAAGGCATGCTCCAACACACACACACAGGGCCCCTTGGCAAAGACTAAAAGACTTCTTGGTTCTAGGTATTTAAGGAAATCTCTGCCCAGTCATTACCTAATCACTAAGCTAACTGAGCAGGGACTTCAGCAGCCACACATGACAAAGAACACAGACTTTATCATTCAGAAAAGTCACTAAAACAAACAGCAACAACAACAAACTCTGGGAAAGGAAGAGAATCTGATTTCCAGAGTTTCCACAATTTATTATTTAAATGTCCAGTTTTTTTTAAAAAAAGGACAAGATATGCAAAGAAACAAGAAACTATGTCCCATAAATAGGGGAGAAAAAAAGCAATTCATAGGAACTGTCCCTGGGGAAGCTCAGATGTTGAAATCACTAGATAAAGACTTTAAATTAGCTATTGACCAATAAACACATGAAAAGATGCTCAATATCATTAGTCATCAGGGAAATGCAAATCAAACCCACTTCATACCCACTAGGATGGCCATAATAAAAAAAGATAGGTAACAATAACTGTTGGAGAGAATGCAGAGAAATTAGAACCCTCATACATTGCTGATAGCAATGTAAAATGGTACAGCTGTTTTGGAAAACAGTTGGAATTTCCTCAAAATGTTTAATATAGCGTTACTGTATGATCCAACAATTCTAATTCTAGGTATATACCCAGGAGAATTAAAAATATATGTTAAAGCAAAAATTTCTACATAAATGCTTGTAGCATCATTATGCATAGTAGCCAAAAAGTTGAAACAACCCAAATGTCCATCAACTGATGAATGGATAAGCAAAATATGGTATATTCATATAATGGAATATTATTTAGTCATAGAAAGGAATCAAGTACTAATACATGATTCAACATGGATAATCTTTATATGGTTAATTTTATGTGTCAACTTGACTGGATCATGGGGTGCTAAACACTATTTCTGGATGTGTCTGTGAAAGTGTTTCCAGGTGAGATCAGCATTTGGATTGGTAGACTGAGTAAAGAAGATTGCCCTTCCCAGTGTGGGTGGGGATCATCCAATCCATTGAGAGCCTGAATAGAACAAAAAGGCGGAGGAAGACAGATTTAGCTCTTCTGCTTGACTGCATGAGCTGGTCTTCTCCTGCCCTTGGACTGAGAATTGTACTGACTCCCCTGGTTCTCAGGCCTTCAGACTCAGACTGAACTACACCATTGACTTTTCTGTGTCTCCGGCTTGCAGATGGCTGATCATGAGATTTAATTTATGTGAAATGTCTGGAATAGACAACACCATAGAGGTAGAAAGTAGATTAGTGGTTGCCAAGGATGGTGGGGGTGCAGGCAGAAAAGAATGGGGCATGACTTCTAATGGGTATGGGATGTTTTTGGGGTGATGAAAATGTTCTAGAATTAAATAGTAGTGATGGTTACACACCTTATGACTATACTAACAACTACTGAACTGTACACTTTAAAAGGGTGAATTTTGGGGCTGGCCCTGTGGCCGAATGGTTAAGTTCGCGTACTCTGTTTCAGTGGCCCAGGGTTTCGCTGCTTCGGATCCTGGGCACTGACATGGCACCGCTCATCAGGCCATGCTAAGGCAGCGTCCCACATGCCACAACTAGAAGAACTGACAACTAAAATATACAACTAGGTGCTGGAGGGATTTGGGGAGAAAATGCAGGGAAAAAAAGGGTGAATTTTATGTATGGCTTGTGAATTGTGTCTCAATAAAAAAATAAAATAAGCTACACACTATTTAGACCACAGTGACATTTTGTTAATAATATGAGAAATTTTGCTTTTTGAATGTGATCCTATGAAAAGGAAGAGCAGTGAAGAGAGGAAAAGAAAAATATACATTCAGTGAGGATCTCTCACGTGTCAGGCATTGTACTGGGTGCTGAGGACATAAAGGGAATAATTTATAGTCCATGCCCTTAAGGGGCTCAGTCTAGAAAGTCTAAAAAGGATAAATCATGATACAAATCAAGAAATGCTATCAAGGAAGGCACTATTAAGAGAATGAAAAACAAACCACATACTGGAGGAAACACTATAAATTATATATCTGATAAACAACTTGTATGCAGAGTGTACAAAAAACTCTCGAAACTCAAAAATAAGAAAATGACCCAATTAAAAAATTGGCAAAAGATTTGAACACATACTTCACCAAAGAAGATATGCAGATATAAATAAGCACATGAAAATATGATCAGCATCATTAGACTTTAAGGAAATACAAGTAAAGCCGTACCCCCTACAAACCTGTTAGAAAGGCTAAAATTAAAAAGACTGGGTGTGGTAGGCTGAAAAATGCCCTCTTCCCAAAGATCTCCATGTCCTAATCCATGAAATCTAAGACTGATACCTTATAAGGCCAAAACAAGGGGAGATGTCTTTGGAGATATGATTGAGTTAAGGATCTTGAAATGAGATTATCCAGGTGGACCCTGAATGCCATCACAAGTCTTTTTATAAGAGAGGCAGGGAGAGATTTCACAGACAGAAGAGGAGGAGGACATGTGACCACAGAAGCAGAGACTGGACTGATGCAGCCCAGGTCACGGAATGCTGGCAACAACCAGGAGCTGGAAGAGGCAAGGAACAGATTCTCCTGAGAGCCTCCTGAAGGAATATGGTCCCACTGACACCTTGATTTCAGCCCAGTGACGCTGATTTTGGACTTCTGGCCTCTATAACTGTAAGAGAATAAATTTCTGTTGTTTTAAATCACCAAGTTCATGGGAGTTTGTTTCAGCAGCCATAGGAACTAATACACTGACCATACTAAATGTTGGCAAGGATGTGAAGGAATTCACAAGGAACTCTCATAACCTGCTGGTAGGAATCTAAAATGTTATAATAATCACTTTGGAAAATAGTGGCAGTTTCTTAAAATGTTAAATATACACTATCATATGATCCAACCATCCCACTCTTAGGTATTTACCCAAGAGAAATGAAAGCATATATCCATAAAAAAGACTTGTACAGGAAAATTCACAGCATATACTTCCAAACTGGAAACAACGCCAATGTTTATCAATAGGTAAATGCATAAACAAATTGTGGTATATCCATTCAATGTAATACTACCCAGAAATAAAAAGGAATGAACAATTGCCTTATACTACAATGTAGATACATCTCAAAATAATTATGCTGAGTCAAAGAGGCCAGACGGAAGAGAGAACATACTCTATAATTCCATTTGTATAGAATTCTAGAAAATGCAAACTAATCTATAGTGACAGAAAGCAGATCGGTGGTTGCTTGTGGAGGGAGGTGGGGCTGAGGGGGCAAGAGGTGATGAATATGTTTACAATCTTGATTATGGTGATGGTTTCACAGATGTATCTATCAGACAAAATTCATCAAATTCTAGAGTTTAAATATGTCGAAACTTGTTGTACATCAATTATGCAACTATAAAATTGATTAAAAAAAATAAGTGCAGTCTAAAAGTCATATACAGGGAACTGTGGTAGCACAGAACATGGGTGTCCCCCCGGAGCTTATGGGCCAGAGGTCTGGGACTTGCTTCTGCATTTAACCCAGTTGTCTTGCCACTCTTTTTGGGAGTGACCCTGCCTTGGACCAGGGTCAGAGGCCAGGGCCTTAATGTTCTGGAAACAGGATCATGCTCTGAGCACTGGTCTGATAGCTTTAGACATTTTAGGATACTCTTATTCCACATAACCACTGGTCCTTGAAGCCAAGCTGCAGGCACCCATTGGTATTTGCAGAGTAGTAATCTAGAGAGAGAAACACTACAGGTAAGCTGATGCCAAAGCCAGAGTGATGTGGGCACAAACCTAAGGCTGCGGCAGATGGTTTTGGGGCCACAGAACACACCAGTAGAGAAGGGTCTAACTGATCTGACAAACTTTATTTTGGTGAGTGTAATCTCCTTCACTTCAGAGACAAGAAAAATACCTATAGGTAGGTAATCAGGGCACTTTCTGGCATTTCCTGAATCTCTTCAAGTACTCACAAATCATATTGATGTGTCCCAAAAGCAGCTACTAAAAAGAGCGAAGAAAGACTTTATGGGATAATTTAGTAGATTAAATGCCAGAGGCACGTTCTTCAGACAAGCATTCCTCTTTGTATCTGCTTGACTTCCCTTTATTAGGAAGAACCATAGACCTAGTTGAAGTGACTTCCCTAAAGCTCGGATGAAGTACCTTGCAGGCCAGCAACGTTCTGTCTCTTGTGCTACAGGATTCGATACAACTCAGCTGTGGAGGCACATGCTCTTTAGCTTTACAAGGTAATTTTTTTTCTTTTTGAGGAAGATCAGCCCTGAGCTAACTACTGCCAATCTTCCTCTTTTTGCTGAGGAAGACTGGCCCTGAGCTAACATCCATGCCAATCTTGCTCCATTTTATACGTGGGACGCCTACCACAGTATGGCTTTTGCTAAGCATTGCTGTGTCCGCACCCGGGATCCAAACTGGAGAACCCCAGGCCGCCGAGAAGTGGAATGTGCAAACTTAACCGCTGCACCACCGGGCGAGCCCCTACAAGGTGTTATTTTGATTTGTAAAACTGATCAGCCTCTTCAGCTCCAGTCTATTGTACATTTTAATCTTTTCTCAACAGAAAAAGATTAGTACTTTCTGTAAAATTTATGACAAATGCTGTGATTGTATGGGTTAGGATAAATCAGGTAAGGCACTGGAAAATAAACCACATTAAACATAATTTAGTCCTTCATTTAAATGACAAATATTAGTGGTCTCCTTATACATATATATTGAAAGTTAAGCAGAGTAGCTATTGTAAATCTACTGGGCAATTTTGATTTTCCCTAAACGGCCTTATCATTCCATTATTTCATGAGCTATTTCTAACTGGTAACCATAAATCATCTTCTATTATATTAAGCGTTCTGGCTGTGATGAATGTGGCAGTTGCTCTCTGGGTCAGTAAAATGTATTCAGGTGTTGCCAGATCCTGTCAGATGTTTGACTAGTTGAATGTGTCTCATTCTACTTTTTCTTAAGAGAGAGTAAATTTTGTCCAATCAGACGGATTTCTTGTTTCCATCTTTTCCACTTCATCATTAAAATAGTTATTGGTAACTTGCAATAAAAATAATCATTGTTTTTATTTTTCCTCTCCAACTTACGTCTCGGTAAGTTAAAGTTCTAAGTACTTGAATGATATCTTCAAGCACAAAAGCACAAAATGAGATTCAAATTGGTTTTAATCTTGAGACATCTAGAAAAGCATAAATCGAGAGCAATGTATTGGCACAGGAGTGGTTGAATGAGTGATCTTAATAATTGCGTCCATTATCTTCTAATTTGCACATCTTACACTGAAAAAGAAAAGTTTAAAAACAGAATAGAATATTGCCTTTGTTTTTGGCCTGTGTGCCTGACTGAATTTTTGATGCTTCTTGGGGCACTTCTTTACTTTGTTCCATTTAGAGATTTTCCTCCTCCAACCAACCCATTTAATGAGTGGTCTTAGAAAACCCTTCATCCTCACCTTCCTTCCTTCCCTCAAAGCCTCAGAGCCCCACCTTTGTTGGAGCCACTGGGATGCAGAAAGCTGGCAGCCTTCTCTGGCAGATGGTCAGCCTGAGCACACCTCCCACAAGCCTATTATTTTTTCTCTTTCTTTTTCAAAAACTCCAATTGGAGAGACTGAAATTCAAAGCAAAATCAAGGACACCTTGATTGAAACAAGATTGGGATAATAGCCTCCAATCTAGAGCTGCTTTTTTAGCAGAATCTCTTTGAGCATCGGATATACCAGATCAGTCAGTCAGTGCAGGTTTGTATCAGGGCAGGATATCCTATCCTCCTGGATGTAAAAAACTAAAGAAAGAAAAAAATGGTGGAGGGACAGATCAGTCAGTTTTAGGAGATCAAAAATACACCTTGAGAGATGACCAATATTTCAAAGGGTCATTTCTATTCTTTCTTAGCTATTTAATAAACAGCTTTGGTTTTAGGCTCCCAAAGCCCCACCTGCATTGGCAGACTGGCCCCAGCTGGGAGCTGTCTCCTTTGGTGGATTGGGGGTTTGTGCCCTCTTGTTGCCACCACAGATGCTACTCTCTAATGGTCCCCCATGGGGCCCTGCCAGTTGTCTGCTGCCAAAGTCCCAGCAAGGATGTCAGAAGTGAATCATGAAAACATCTAATTTGGGGCAAATCTAATTATCGTTAAATTGATGTGCCACTACAGTGGCCATTTTCTGATTGGAAACTTCAGTAGTGCCAGACCTGTCCTTGTTTCTAAGCTCTAAGAGTTAAGTTAAATACCCTGCATGTGACCCTATCCATCCCAAAGGGAGTCCGGGTTCTAGATGGTGACCCCAAATTACTATCATGAAATTTATCCTTTATGGCTCTTCTTCCTTTCTCTAATTAGAGCTTTCATATTTTAGCATATTAGCCCCCACATTCTCCGTTTTTCTTTTAACAAATAAGCCTGATGGATACTTTCCTTGAAGGACAGAAAAAAATTAATTAGAAACCTGATGATTGAAAGGGATTAGCATCAGCTGCAACACACAAAATCACCTGCCACAGTTACAGAAGACACCTTCAGTTCAAAAAGCCCGAGGCACAAAAGCTATCTCTCTGGACCGCAGTTTTCTCACCTGTAAAATGAGGAGATGGACTACATAATTTTTGAATTGTCTCCCACTTCTAACTCCAAGAATCAGGACATTAAAGAGGATTTTAGGGTCTCCTATTTCCTTAAACCAGATACCCCTTTTCCATTTCCGTTCTTGTTGATGTCTCCTGTATTATAAAATGACTCCTAAGCCTTTCTGTCACACCCTCGTGCCAGGACAATAATGCAAGTCACCAACACTGTAGTTCTCTCTCTCTCTACCAAGAAGATTCATCGCTTCTACCTAAACCTGCTCTGGGCATTTCCACCTCATTCCTAGTCCTTAGTTTTATCGCCATTTTTGGATCTTCTCCCATCTTTCACACTGCTCACTGATCTTGGTTTCTGTATGAGTTTCCTGAGGCTGCCAAAACAAATGATCACAAACTGTGTGGTTTAAAACCACAGAAATTTATTTTCTCACAGTTCTGGAGGCCAGAAGTCTAAAACCAAGGTGACAGCAGGGCCATGCTCCCACCAAAGGCTCTTGGGAAGAATCCTTCCATGCCTCTTCTGACTTCTGGTGGTTGCTGGCAATCCTTGGCATTCCTTGGCTTTTACATGCATCACTGCAATCTCTGTTTCCATTTACATGCAGCCTTCTACCCTGTGTCTCTATTCCCCACTTCTCATAAGGACATTGGATTTAGGGCCCACTCTAATCCAATATGACCTCACCTTAACTTTATTACCTCTGCAAAGACCCTTTTTGTGTATATATATATATATATATACATATTTGCAAAGATCCTTTTTGTGTATATGTATGCGTCACTTAACAATGGGGACACATTCTAAGAAATGCGTCATTAGGTAATTTAATCATTGTATGAACATCATAGGGTGTACTTACACAAACCTAGATGGTATAGCCTACTACACACATAGGTTATATTGTACTAATCTTATGGGACCACCATTGTATGTGTGCTCCATCGTTGACCAAAGTGTCCTTAAGCAGCACATGACCATATATATATATATATATATCTCTCTTACTCATTCTGTTTCTCTAGTAGAATCCTTACATGCAGAATATAGCATGTAATAAACCTTTTTTGAATGAATGAATTGAATGTAAAAATGAATAAGCAAGCCTTCTATAGCTAGGCACTGATTTCATTTTCCCTGCTTTAGTGTATTCTGTCTTCCACTAACAGATCAATCCTGAACATTATATATAAAACAAACACAAGAAGACTGAAAATTAGAGAGAAAAAGGCAGAGCAGCTAAAGACTTGGGCACACAAAGAACAACACAGTGGTGAGTTCCCTGGGCTTTCTTTTTGTCTCATGTATCCCACACTTGGAGTCAAAGAAGCAATCAACTCAGAAATGCCAAATAGGCAGACAAAAAAAAAAAAAAAAGCCCCAACAAAAGCCTATATCCAAAGGACTCTTTATCCAAGGGACCAAAAAAGGGAAAAGCTGGCAAGACAGAAAACTTTAAGACAATAACAGCTTTACTCCAGCCAAACACCACAGAAAACACTGTGGCTTCACTCCCACCTATGCCAGCAAAGACCAAATAGGGAGCCAGACTTCCACAACTGTGAGGCTGTAATGAGACACCCATCTCTCCAAGTGAGGTGGTGTCAGAGGAGGCCAAGTAGGGAGCCTGGGATTCCATCCCTCTCCCTTCACCGGGAGTGGTCTCAGAGGAAGCTTAGAAGAGAGGACTTTCACCATTACTCAGCAGTGATGAGGCCATTCGTTGCAGCAAGCGTGTGAAAATGAAAACTAAAAAATGCAGTGCCATTTATAATTGCTAAAAAAATGGAAATACTTACTTAGATGTAAATCTAGCAAAATGTGAATAGACACTTTTAATCATGTTCATGGATTAGAAGACAACATAAAAAAATGTCAATTCTCTCCTATTGATATACATATTTAACACAATTCCTATCAAAATCCCAGCAAGATTTTGAATATAAAGACAAAATTACTGCAAAATTTATATGAACAGGTAAAGGAACTCTCATTCCTTTAAATAGCTAAAATAATTTTGAAAAAGAAGAATAAATGGGAGGAACCATCTACTCAATTTTAAGACTTATTATAAAACTGCAGTAACCAAGACTGTATGATATTGGAAGCGGGATAAACACACAGATCAGTGGAACAGAATAGAGAACCCAGAAACAGACCTTCACAAATACGCCTAACTGTTTCTTGACAAAGGGGTACAAATAATTCAAAAAGCTCTTAGGGGCTGGGCTGGTGACGCAGCAGTTAAGTTCGCACATTCTGCTTTGGTGGCCTGGGGTTTGCTGGTTCAGATCCTGGGTGTGGACATGGCACCGCTTAGCAAGCCATGCTGTGGCAGGCATCCCACATATAAAGTAGAGGAAGATGGGCACGGATGTTAGCTCAGGGCCAGTCTTCCTTAGCAAAAAGAGGAAGATTGGCAGCAGATGTTAGCTCAAGGCTAATCTTCCTCAAAAAAAAAAAAAATTAGCTCTTAGAATTGACACCAAAAATACAACCTCTATAAATCAAAAAAAGTTAATAAATTGGACTTCATCAAAATTAAAAATTTTACCCTGTGAAAGACCCTGGTAAGAGGATAAAAGACGTTTCACACTGAGAGAAAATATCTGCAAACCACATATTCAAACAGAGCACTAGTATCTAGAATATGGAAAGAACTCTCAAAACTCAAAAGTAAAAAGCAAATGGTCCATTCAGAACATTAGCAAAGACATGAAGAGAATTTTCACCAAATAATATACAAGTGGCAAAAAAGCACATGAAAAGATGTTCAACATTATTAGCCATTAGGGAAATAAAAATTAAAACTACAATGAGATATCACTACACACCTACTAGAATGGCTAACATAAAAAATAGTGACAACACCAAATGCTGGTGAGGATGCGGAAAGTGGATCACTCATATGTTGTTGATGAGAATGTAAAGTGGTACAGCTACTCTGGAAAACAATTTGGCAGTTTCTTAAAAAACTAAACATGGAGCTACCATATAACTAAGTAATCAAACTCCTGGGTATTTATCCCAGAGAAATGAAAGAATGTTCACAAAAAAATACTTGTACATGAACTTTTATAATAACTTTATACATTGTAGCCTTAAACAGGAAACAACCGAAATGTCCTTCAACGGGTGAATGGTTAAACAAAGAGTGATAATCCATACTGTGCAATACGACTCAGCAATAAAAAGAAAAAACCATTAGTAGACATGACAACTTGGATGAATCGCCAGAGAATTATGTTGAGTGAAAAAATCCAATCTTAAGTTGTTACATATTATATGATTCCTTTGAAATGACATATTTATAGAAACAGATTACAGATTGGTGGTTGCCAGAAGTTAAGGAGGGAGTGGTAACAAAAGGAAAATGTTTGTGTTTGTAAAAGGCAACTTGAGTGAAACTTGTATTCAGGGAAGTGATGGAAATGTTTTGTATCTTGACTGTATCAATGTCAATATCCTGGCTGTGATATTGCATTACAGTTTTGTAAGATATTACCACTGGGAGAAAACTGTGTAAAGCGTTTTTCTAACAAACGCATGTAAACCTATAATTATTTCAAAATTAAAAGTTTAAATTAAAAAAGTTATTATAGGGGCAAGCCCTGTGGACGAGTGATTAAGTTTGCACTCTCCACTTCAGCAGCCCAGGGTTTCGCCAGTTCCAATCCCGATCGTGGACCTAGCACTGCTCATCAAGCCATGCAGAGGCGGTGCCCCACGTAGCACAACTTGAAGGACCTACAACTAGAATACACAACTACACCCTGGGGGGCTTTGGGGAGAATAAAAAGAAAAGAAAAAAAAAAAAGGTTGGCAACAGATGTTAGCTCAGGTGCCAATCTTTAAAAAATGTTATTATATATTATACTCGCTTCTGTATTTTCTGTTTGTTCCAAGTGAAATCATCTCGGCTCCCTAACAGATTTTAAACTACTGAGAATAGGGACTATGTCACTAATCTTATCCCTGCTGTGGTGTTTGGCACAAAGTAGGCATTCAGATAGCATTTGCTGAATGAATGAATATTGTTGAATGAATGCTCCTCCATGCCTGGGACAGATTGAATAAGCATATGGCTTGAGCTCATTTGTCAAGCCCGATGGAGGGAATTTGGGGGACAGACATACTTTTAGCAGTGCCCAGCGTCCACGCCATTTCTCCCAAGGACAAGATAAAGAAAATAAGGCAACACAGAGCAATCATAATAACTATGCCCAGACAAACCCCTCTTCTGACACTCCCTGCACCCATTTAAATGCTGAAGGAAGAGAAAATGAGATAAGGCAAACATCTCAATAATCTTTCTCCTGTTTGGAGAAGCAGAGGAAGAACTTGCCACATAGAACAATGCAGCAGAAAGTTTATGGAAACTCAATTTTCCAACTTGGAGCAGAAAGCAACCAAGTAGGAGTTTCTCTGTTATCTCTCATTGCACTGACTCTGCAGCTTCCAAATAAAGTGATCATGGACGCTGTGTGCGTCCCCAGTCTGGGTGTAGAGCCTTAAAAGAGCCTTCTCAGCTGAATATAAACCCTAACATTCTCTTTTGTTCCAAAGCAAAGTTTCTTTATTTTATTATTACTATTTTTCTACTGAGGAAGATTAGTCCTGAGCTAACATCATGCCCATCTTCCTCTACTTTATATGTGGGAAGCCTGCCACAGCATGGCTGGACAAGCAGTACATAGGTCTGCACCCGGGATCCGAACAGACAAACCCCAAGCAGCCGAAGCAGAACGTGTGAACTTAACTGCTGCACCACCAGGCCAGCCCCCAACCCTAACATTCTTAGGATGTGATTAATAAATTCCTTCTTTGATTCATGTTTTTAAAAGCTTAATTTAGGGACCAGGTTTTGTTTCTTTTGTTGTTGTTCATTGTTATTTTTTATCTCTTGTTGCTTAGCTTTTAGTTTTTTATGTATGTCTACATTAAATCTTAGTATTTGTCTCAATATTGATAAGACTAAAAATTCTAATTGGGTCCTAAAATATGTAATAGCTAATGACAATAAACCCAATAGAAGTTCACCTACTTTGTGGCTAGCTGGATGGATGGCTAAATTAAGATATAATTAGATGGATATTTATAGATTAGATATTAATTGGTCTTTCCTTAAATGGCCCATAATACAGACCATTAATGAAGATGAATAAGATATAATTTTTTCTTTGAAGAGCTCACAGACCACAAGATAGACACATAACAATTACAACACTGTAATAAAAGCTATAACAGGGGTGTGTTCACAGTGTTAAGAAAAATATAAAAGAGAAACTAACTCAACCTGTGGCTAGTTTCTAAGAGTCATAGAATCTTGTGGTTGTCAAAAGATCTAAGTTTGTTTCCCAGCTCCAAAATGATCTATTTATTTAACTATGAGAATTTACAGGAAATCATGTGGTTTCAAATTTTAGGATCTGAGGTTTCCAAGATTTGTGCCTGAGGTCCAACTATTTCCAGGTACTGACCTGATTGGTAGATGAAGTTAAGAGCCCAGACTTTGGAGCCAGATGTCTTGTGCTCAATCCCCGCTCTGCTGCTCATTAATTGTTTGACCATGGCTAGGTCTCTGGACCTTTCTGGACTTCACTCTCCCCAATTGTAAAATGGAAGTAATAATTGTACACCAATCCCTCACCAATTTCTGAAACCACCCATGAATTTACATGGTATATCATTTACCTCATTGGATTCTTATTCTATCATTTTCAAACAGTTGTATGACCTTCAGCTGTATAATAATACATTCAGGTGTATAATAATGGTAATTCACAATTGGGTTGATTCTCCATCCACAAATAAGATAAGATTCAAGTTTCTCAAATAGCTAAGCAACTTTTCATGCCAGTATGCAATCTCCCAAAACATATATACCTACATAAATATTTGATCAGAGTAAATAAACTGGAAGTTGTAGTAGTACTGAATTTGGGCAATTTGAGGAGAGAATTTAAAAAAGGACTATCGACAAAGATGTGGGAAGGGTGTAGAGAAACCACAAAGGATAGTGTGGCACCCCAGGTTGAGTAATAGTAGGGAGCTACTGCCACTCTTAAATCTGAAGAGCAAGGAGAGGGATCAGTTATCAGAATTCAGAGAGGGCCACTTGGCGGGAGCTATGACCTTTGGTAGGCCCATGGCAACCCAGCAGAAAGAGATCTGATGGAAAAAATACCCTGATCTCATTCTCCTCTCTCCCTGTGATCTCCTACAGGATTTCCCCCGTTGGCCAAACCCAACAGAAAGCCAGGGATGAAGAGAATCATTGAGGCCATGCATATAGGTCAGCTTCCCAGAGCACAGAGCATGGTTGAGATGAGTAGAGATTAGTTCTGGAGGGGCAAATGAGAGATAACTAACACAGAAGACTAGTTATTTTATGGTGAAATTCTACTGGAAAAACAGCAACAACAGAACAAAACAATTAAACAAAAACAAAGTCAAGACTGTTGACAACTTGTCACTAACTGGCTTCTGAGACTGAATTCGAACCTGTAGAAAGATGCTGCAAAAGCTGAGAAGCATCTAGGAGAAGTATCTTCCTAAATGCTCATGTCAGATGTGGCCATGGGAGGCAGTCAACAGGGAATGTCTTCTTCAAAATGTATAACCAGGAGGCAAATAAAAATAAATGAAGAGGATTTCCCCAGAGGGCAGAGCCAGAGTCTGAGGAAAGAAACTCCATTGCCTAAGCACAAGGCCCTCATTCTCTCCATCCGGCAGGATATAATATGGGCTGTGGTTTCACACCTGCACCTTTCCAAGTGGGAGTTTTTAATTGTAATTATCTTGTTTCTTCCCCTACCATTGTATACAAGGTGTTTATGAAGCAGATATCTTTAATTTTAAAATTTAAGTTTGCAGGTCACTTGGAACCACAGCCAGAACTGTTGAAGAGAATGGGATATCACACAGAGACAGTGGACTTTGATCCGAATGTAGTAACAAGAATTGTATTCCTTGGGGGAAGAAGTAAATGTATTCCACATGAATATAAATATATGAAAATAAGGAAATGTGTGAATGTTATCTGCCAAAGGAGGGGACTGTAGTGGACACTATGGACGGCTTGTCTAAGAGTCTTTCACAAACCCCTTTTCCCTTGCTTTTCTCTACTAAAGAGACTGAAAAGCTAAAATATACACCTTTACAGATTCCCTTGCAGCTATAGGTAACATAGTTACAAAACAACAACAACAAAAAACCAGGCAATAAAATCACTTCTAAAGGTAAAAATATAGTAAAGGTAGCAGATCAACTACCTGTGAAGATAATATGAAGGTTAAAAGACAAATGTACTAAAATCTCCTATTTCAATGATAAGAGGGTAATGGATAGACACACACTAAACAAGAGACTACATATGATACGTATTCCTTTATTGTTTCTAAAAGTTTTTCAGTGGAATCTTTAGGGTTTTCTAGATATAAAATCATGTTGTCTGCAAAGAGTGACAGTTTCACTTCTTCTTTTCCAATGTGGGTCCCTTTTATTTTTTTTTCTTGCCTGATTGCCCTGGCCAGGACTTCCAATACTATGTTAAATAAGAGTGGTGACAGGGGGCATCCTTGTCTGGTTCCTGTTCTTAGAGGGATAGCTTTCAGTTTTTCTCCATTGAGAATGATATTTGCTGTGGGTTTGTCATATATGGCCTTTATTATGTTGAGGTATTTTCCTTCTATACCCATTTTATTTAGAGTTTTTATCATAAATGGATGCTGTATCTTGTCAAATGCTTTCTCTGCATCTATTGAGATGATCATGTGATTTTTATTCTTCATTTTGTTAATGTGGTGTATCACGTTGATAGATTTGCAGACGTTGAACCATCCCTGCATCCCTGGAATAAAACCCACTTGATCACGATGTATGATCTTTTAATGTATTGTTGTATTCAATTTGCTAGTATTTTGTTGAGGATTTTTACATCATTTCTCATCAGTGATATTGGCCTGTAATTTTCTTTTTTTGTGTTGTCCTTGTCTGGTTTTGGTATCAGCATGATGTTGGCTTCATAGAAGGAGTTAGGAAGACTCCCCTCCTCTTCAATTTTTTGGAAGAGTTTGAGAAGGATAGGTATTAAGTCTTCTTTGAATGTTTGGTAGAATTCACCAGGGAAGCCATCTGGTCCTGGACTTTTATTTTTTGGGAGGTTTTTGATTGCTGTTTCAATCTCCTTACTGGTGATCGGTCTATTCAAATTTTCTACTTCTTGATCCAGTTTTGGAAGGTTGTATGTTTCTAAGAATTTATCCACTTCTTCTAGATTATCCAATTTGTTGGCGTATAGCTTTTCATAGTATTCTCTTATTATCTTTTGTATTTCTGAGGTGTCCGATGTAATCCCTCCTCTTTCATTTCTGATTTTATTTATTTGAGCCTTCTGTCTTTTTTTCTTGGTGAGTCTAGCTGAGGGTTTGTCAATTTTGTTTATCTTTTCAAAGAACCAGCTCTTGGTTTCATTAATTTTTTATATTGTTTTTCTAGTCTCTATATCGTTTATTTCTGCTCTGATTTTTATTATTTCATTCCTTCTGCTGATTTTGGGCTTTGTTTGTTGTTCTTTTTCCAGTACCTTAAGATGCACTTTTAGATTGTCTATTTGGGATTTTTCTTCTTTGTTGAGGTAGGCCTGAATTGCTATAAACTTCCCTCTTAGAACCGCTTTTGCTGTATCCCACAGATTTTGGCATGTCATATTTTCATTTTCATTTGTCTCCAGGAATTTTTTCATTTCTCCTTTGATTTCTTCATTGACCCAATTGTTGTTCAGTAGCATTTTGTTTAATCTCCACATTTTTGTGGCTTTTCTGGTTTTCTTCTTGTAGTTGATTTCTAGTTTCATTCCTTTGTGGTCAGAAAAGATGCATGGTATTATTTCGATCTTAAATTTATTGAGACTTGTTTTGTGGCCTAATATGTGATCAATCCTGGATAATGTTCCATGTGCATTTGAAAAGAATGTGTATTCTGTGGTTTTTGGATGGAATGTTCTGTATATATCTACTAAGTCCATGTGGTCTAATGTGTCCTTTAAGGCCAATGTTTCCTTATTGATCTTCTGTTTGGATGACCTATCCGTTGGTGTAAGTGGAGTGTTAAAGTCCCCTACTATTATTGTGTTCTGTCTTTCTTCTTTTATGTCTGTTAATAACTGCTTTATATATTTAGGTGTTCCTATGTTGGGTGCATAGATATTTACAAGTGTTATATTTTCGTGTTGGATTTTCCCTTTATCATTATGTAGTGCCTGTCTTTGTCTCTTGTTACAGTTTTTGTTTTAAAGTCTATTTTGTCTGATATAATTATTGCTACCCCTGCTTTCTTTTCTTTGCCATTTGCAGGGAATATCTTTTCCCATCCTTTCACTTTCAGTTTGTGAGTATCTGTAGGTCAGAAGTGTGTCTCTTGTATGCAGCACATACATGGGTCTTGTTTTTTTATCCAATTGGCCACCCTATGGCATTTGATTGGAGCACTTAGTTCATTGACGTTTAAAGTAGCTATTGATAAATATGTATTTACTGCCATTTTGTTACTTTTTTCCTTGGGTGTTTTAGTAGTTCTTCTCTGTTCCTTTCTTTTTCTCTTGCTCTCTTCCCTTGTGGTTTGATGGCTATCTTTAGTAATATGTTTGATTTCTTTTGTCTTACTTTTTTGCTTGCTTATTATAGGTTTCTGATTTGTGATTACCATGAGGATCCTATTTAATATTCTATGTATATAACAGTCTATATCAAGTTGATAGACTCTTTAGCTTGACCTCTTTCTAAAAGCTCTACTTTTTCACTCCCCTCCTCCCACATTTTATGTTTTTCAAATCATATATAGTCACTAGTGTGTGTCTATCGATTACCCTCTTATCATTGAAATAGGTGATTGTAGTACATTTGTCTTTTAACCTTCACATTATCTTCACAGGTAGTTGATCTGCTACCTTTACTATATTTTTACCTTTAGAAGTGATTTTATTGCCTGTTTTTTTGTTGTTGTTGTTTTGTTTTTTTTTGATAATTTTTTAAATCTCTATTTGTGGTCATTGCTTTCCCACTTAAATAAGTCCCTTCAGCATTTCTTGTAGAACTGGTTTCTTGGTGATAAACTCCTTTAATTTTTGCTTGTCTGGGAAGCTCTTTATCTCTCCTTCCATTCTGAATGACAGCCTTGATGGATAGAGTATTCTTGGTTGTAGGTTTTTTCCTTTTAGCACTTTAAATATGTCGTGCCATTCTCTTCTTGCCTGTAGGCTCTTGGCTGAGAAGTCCGCTGTCAGCCTGATGGACTTCCCTTTGTATGTCACTTGTGGCCTTTCTCTTGCTGCTTTTAGGATTCTCTCTTTGTCTTTAATTTTGGACATTTTAATTATAATATGTCTTGGTGTGGGCCTCTTTGGTCTTATCTTGTTTGGAGCTCTCTGTGCTTCCTGAACTTGGATGTCTGTTTCCTTCCTCAGGTTAGGAAAATTTTCATCTATTATTTCTTCAAATAAATTTTCTGCCCCTTTGTCTCTCTCTTCTCCTTCTGGGACACCTACAATCCGAATGTTAGCACGCTTGATATTGTCCCAGAGTTCCCTTAGACTGTTCTCGTTCTGTCTAATTCTTTTTTCTTTTTTCTGTTCTGCTTGCGTGATTTCCTCTAGTCTTTTGTCTAGCTCACTGATCCATTCTTCTGCATCCTCTACTCTGCTATTGAGTCCCTCTCGTGAATTTTTCATTTCCAGCATTGTGTTCTTCATTTCTGATTGGTTTTTAAAAATATCTTCCAGGGGCTGGCCCCGTGGCTGAGTGGTTAAGTTCACGCGGTCTGCTGCAGGCGGCCCAGTGTTTCGTTAGTTCGAATCCTGGGCGCGGACATGGCACTGCTCATCAGACCACGCTGAGGCAGCGTCCCACATGCCACAACTAGAAGAACCCACAACGAAGAATACACAACTATGTACCGGGGGGCTTTGGGGAGAAAAAGGAAAAAATAAAATCTTAAAAAAAAAAAAAATATCTTCCAGTTCTTTGCTGATGAGCTCACTGGGTTCATCCAGTCTTCTTCCAATATCTGTGAGCATCCTCATGATATTTTGCGTGAACTCTTTGTTGAGTAGGTCGCTTGTTTCTGTTTCATTTAGTCCTTTTTCTGGGGTTTTGTCCTGTTCCCTTGCTTGGAAAGTATTCCTTTGTCTCCTCATTATGCCTCTTTCTCTGTGCTTATTTCTATATATTAGGTGAGTTGGCTATGTCTCCTGATCTTGGAGAAGTGGCCTTATGTATGAGATGCCTTCTGAGGCCCAGCAGTGTGCTTCCCTCTCATCACCAGTCCAGAAGATCCAGGAGTGACCCTTTTGTGTGCTACTTGTGCTGTGGCAGGGTTGCTCCCACTGCAGGTACCCAGGGAGTCTTGTCTTTCCTTCCCTGGCCAGCTGTTTGTAAATCCGGTTTGGGGAGCCTCAGCACTGTTGGCTACAAAGTCTATCAGCACACTCCTATTGCAGTTTTCCTCTTAATTGGGTTGGTACCCAGTGTAGCTGGTTGCTAAGCTCAGGGGCTTACAGTTGTGATAGGCCTCAGGCCTACAAGGCTGTTGTCAGTTCTCTTAGGAGTGCAGCTGAGTGGGGCTGGCCCTAGGCATGGGAGCACTCAATTGTTTCAGGCTGTGGAAGGTGGAGCTGATCCTCTTTATGGCTATTTGTGAAGCACACGTCTTCTGCACTGAAAGCTTCACCCCTACAGGACCACACGCAGGGTCAACACAGTCCTGGTCTGTGCAAACTTCTCAACCCCATGGAGTGTATCCCAATGCCGCACTGCAGAGGCCCCCACCTCTCCACCAGTGCCCCCCACAGTTTACCTGGTCCACACACAGGCCCTGCCCCACAGAGGCAAACACCCTTGCCTGCCTGTAGAGGATCAAGGCACCCAGTCAATGCAGGCTGAAAAGTAGCCTGAGGGCTTGCTGTTAGGTGGGGCCAGTCCCTAGGGCGGGTTGCCTGCCCTGGCTGAACTGGATTAAACTGTGCCCTAGTGGGCGTGGCAGACCCCTGGGCTAACAGGCCAAGGGATGAACCTCAATGGTGCCCACCCGGGTCCGTGTCAGCACACCTAGACCAGTTCAGAACAATGGTCCCCACCAATGTCTCAGTCTCCGGAGAGGTCCCTCCTCTCACCAAGATGCCCCCAGAGCCCACCAGGTGAGTCTTTTTTCACCAAAGGACTGTTAGCCTTCTCTCTGGTAATTTTAGGTTGCAGTAGTGAGTGAATTTGTGCGTGGGCCCTTTAAGACCCGGGTCTTTTTGGCTTTTAGCCGATAGCTTTTCTGGGGGTATCCTCACTGCAGTTAATCGCCAGCAAAGCCAGCCAATAATACCGCAGTCTCAGTGGGGCTGAGTCTGAAGGATGCTTATAGCAGTATTGGACCCACTCCGGACCTCACTCCTCAAGGGAGGGCTGCATACCTTAGGGTGGCTCCCGCCTGGCCAGCTGAGAAGCTCTGCTGCTCCCAAACGTGGCTTTTTTCCTCTCCAGCAGGAATTTCTGCCTCTTCTGCCTTAGTCAGGACTGTCCCTTGTTTTGGGGGTTCTTTTTATCCAGTTTTCAGTTTTCAATCCAGGGTAATTTTTACAAAAATAGTTGTAACCTGGTTGTGTTCATGGGAGGAGATGAGTTCAGAGTCTGCTTACACCGCCATCTTGACGAGATCCCTCTAAGCTTGGTTTAATGCTCTGCTCGTTTAACATTGTACTGCTGCCATGTTGAAATTCTTAATACTTTTATCTTTGAATTTATGTATTGTAAATAAACTGTGATAGAACAAAAGAGCACCCACAAGAGCAGAGGAGATATGTGCAACATGTGTGTCCTCCGTTCCTTGTTGCCTTGTTTGCACATAGTGTCTGTAATGACCCATGAGCACAGATTTCTGGTGGACTCACTCTGCTTGGGAGTTGAGCAATGCTCAAAGCAAGGACAAAGTAAGCATGGTACATGTACAACTGAGTAAATAATGACATTGACAGTCTAGGAGGCCATGTTTTCTGTTCAAACCAAAACTTGCTTTGAATGTACAAAGAAGGCAATGGTATTCCAAGAAATATGAACAACCAAGGAACTCTATCAAATCTTTCTTATTTCCCTGTATTGCCAACCATGAACATTGAAAGTTATGACATAGAAGAAAAGAGAAAGAGAGGGCAACCAATGGTTCCTACTCTTTTCCATCCTCCTTCCTTCAACACTAAGCCAAAGGTAGAGAATGTTGATAGAATATGCACGTATCAAGAAGCAAAATAAACACAGTTGAGTTAGTTTTGTGTAGTGTTTCCACAGTTCTGGTAAGACAAAAGTGTCTATGCACGGATGGGCTACAAAATACAAATAGTGTAATTTCAGTGATGTCATATACAAGTTAAATGTTCTTATATTTGCATTTAAAACTAGCACCACATAATATAAAAATGAATGGTAAAATTCATGCTAATAATTTACAATTTTAATTTTTCTTTACTTAGAATGATATTAAATAGAAAACTAAAAACATAGGACAAGTTGAGAGAGAGACCACAGAAGAAAAGAAAAAGCTTTACATTTTAGTACCTTTAATGGCACTTTCTTCTTGGGCTTTTGAACAAGGAGCCCTGGATTTTCATTTTCTACTGGACTTTCCAAATTATTTGGTTAACCCTGAACATGAGGTACCTTTACACTTAGCACATAAATTGTAACTGTAAGCTAGTAAAAAACACTAATTAGACACCCAATTAATATCAGTGACCCAATAAATGGCCCTTTGACAGAGGGAGAAGAAAACCCAACTTTGCTAAGAGAGCCTATTCTATCTATAGTGCTTAACTTGGATATAGACCCTAAAATATCTGGGGAAAAAAACCAACTTCTCTCTCCAATCTAATGTTGGTGCAAGCAAAAGCAGAGAGGCGAGAGCCATAGTTTGGGATTCTGTGGAACTTGGGAGATACTTAACTCCCTGAGCCCTTTCAAGCAGCTCCTGCCCTTTGCAACAGGGACAATCACTCACTGTGAATGTCAGCTTGGATGTGCCTAGAGACAAGGGGCAGATTAATGGTTGCTGCCCTACCTCTATTGCTTTAAATTGCTTGGGGGCAGAGGCCAAAGAGGTCCCACAAAACTTGCACAGGCACCCAGGCCTATTGGCAGGATAAAGAAGTTCAAAGGCCAGGTTCTATGTCCAAAGTCCATGACTCGAATGGATCTAAGGCATTGGAGCCCATGGAATTGAAGCCTACTGTTTTTTTAAGGAGATAGATACATGGTCAGAAAACCCCTAAGAATGGCTCTCAATATCTTTGAGTCTCCAGAATTCATGCCAATAGAAAGTCATATCAGAAAGAAGTATAGCCACTAGAACAGCCTTAATTTCCATTGTGGTTCTGGGTTATTAGAAAGGGAGATTTTCAGAAAGCAGAAAGTGATCATGGAAATTGATGAGCAAAGGAGATTTTTTCCCCCCAAAATCAGAAACTGGAGCAGCTGGCAGCTAGACCAAGGACTACCGTGGTATGGAGTCCTTGCTATTCCTGACCAGCAGGAGAGAATATATGCTATAGTCCAGGGACTATTGTGCTCCCTCCTTTCCCAAATAGGAGTTCTTACTGAAGTTATTCTGTTCTCTCTCCACTGTTTCATATGGGGTTAGCACATAGGGTTGACTTGGTTAAACATAAAGAGCTACCTTTGGAGGGGGACTGGATATCATCCAGAGAACCTGGACTTGGAGCTGGTTGAAGCACATAGACGATACATAGTTTAACTTCCCTTGCGGAGTTTTCCAGGAACTAGCTTGTTGACATCCACTGCCACTGTCATGAATGCCCACTGAGACTCTCCTGATGTCCAGAAGGTGCTGCCCCCTGAGCCCTGAAGCTGCAAATCACTGGCCATGCTGCCCTCTTCGGAAGGCACACTGTGCTCTGTGCCTAACTGGGGAGAAGATGCCCTTTCCTTACCTGGGCATAGAAGCAGCGCTGCCTACACCCTCATGTCTCACAGTGTCACGCAGAGTCCCTTATGAAAGCAGCTCCTTCAGTGTCTGCCTGCCTCCACTGTCCATAGACTCAACCCCAAGTCTGTGGGCCCTGCCAAGGGAACATCACTGAGGCTCCACCATGTTCCCCGACATCTCCTTCCCTCTAGGACTTGGGCACCCTGCCTTTTTCCTTTCCAAGCAACAAGACAAAGCAAACCCTCTGGCAGTCCTGCCCTACCAGTTCAGCAGACAAGCCTGGTCCTGTCTGAATCCCAGTTATGAGTCACTGCAGAAAACAGACTGACCTGAGCATTCATATAGTCTAATTTAGAAGGCCTCTTGGATCTTGGAGTGATTGAGCACAAAACCAGAAGTAATTGAAACTGACTTGCCATTTGATTTTTAGGGTAATCCATTGGAATCAAGCAGAGGCAGAAGAGGAAAATTATTTATTAATTACAGTAAAACAGGATTTTTCTTAATTTAAATTGAGGCCACAAAGTTAAGAACAGTATATGACAAGTACCTCCATTTTCTAAAGAGACGTCCTAGACTATCTCTATAGGGCTTGATAAGAGGTGACTCAAAACTGGTTCTGCTCCCTCTTCTAGGTTTAGTGAAGGACTGAGAGGGAGGATTTCTTGGAAATCTAGTGGGTGCTGAGCTCTGTGGTATGGCTTCTCCTCTCCCGGTGGGAGAGAGAGGCTGCTACCCTCTCCCACTTCAAGCCAAGTGACGGGGCTTCGTAAGCCCTTTGGAAGAAATGGTGCTGGAGTGGAGCCTGGTGAGAGAATTCACAGGAGATTTTGACACATGACTTCCAGAGTTTGGAGGGTCTGGGGCCTGACTCCTGCCTGACATCTTCCAAGGTTCAAGGTTCTCTGGACCTGCCCCTGAATCAGGGCAAGGTGAGTGGCTGCAATTGAGGGAGTGTTGGCTGTCTTCCCTCAAGGTGCAGGAGATTCCCTGGGCCAGCAGCCAGTGTGGGCATTCCATTGGAAACAGGATCTGGGGTAGTGGGAGTAAGCAGCCATCTGGAGAGTGAATTGCCCACATCAAAGTACATATAGTGATGGATGTATCTGAGGGCGGAGACAGCAAAGAATCCCCCAAAGAGAAAGAGCCAGCTTTGGTGCATCTGCCATGCAGGGGTCACTAACACCTGGTTACAACACCCATCGGGTCAGACCTGTTTGCCGCCTTAGCTGTCCTCTCCCTGCCGTCTCCTCCAACCCTGGAGGAACCAAAGGGTGCACAGTGAACAGGAGAGGGAAAGTAGAGGGGCCAAGTCAGGGAATTGTGAAGACACAAAGTCGACTGTGCCTCTTCCCCACTGCTAGTCTGTGGATGGTGGCAGGGAGAACCTGCAGAAATCAAAGTTTTCATTTTTATCACACAGGACTTGTTAGTACTGTGTCTGAAAATAAAACCTTTTAATATCTGAAAGGGACTGCAACTCTATGGAATCTGCTTCAGCCATCACCCAGCAGCTGAGAAGGGGGATCTGACAGGAGGTATCCGCAGATCAAAGTGGGAGAAAAATGAAGGCGCTTCCTGCTGCTCCCCGTGGAGCCAGCACATTCAATAAACCTGTTACTCCTGGGATGCTGGGGAGAAACTGGAAGGAGAAGTAGTTAATATGTATGGATTTCGGGGCTGGCCCCGTGGCCGAGTGGTTAAGTTCGCGCGCTCCGCTGCAGGTGGCCCAGTGTTTCGTTGGTTCGAATCCTGGGCGCGGACATGGCACTGCTCATCAGACCACGCTGAGGCAGCGTCCCACATGCCACAACTAGAAGGACCCACAACGAAGAATATACAGCTATGCACCGGGGGGCTTTGGGGAGAAAAAAGGAAAAAATAAAATCTTTAAAAAAAAAAAAAAGTATGGATTTCAAGTAAATGCGTCACCGGAGGCAAGTGGAATTGCCTTGTGCGATGCTGTATTTCACTATTAAAACTACAGCATTAGACCAGGAGGCATCAAACATGGATCTTTCTCAATTTCTGTCAAGGACAACCAATATTATTTTCCTGCCCAGTAATTCATTCCTTTGAAAGAAAAAAATCTAAGGATTTGCTTTTTTATACTTAACATTCTATCATAACTATTTTCCATGTTATTTCATATTCTTTTGAGTGCAGTTTTAAATGACTCTACAACCATACCTATAAAAAGATATTTAGATTACTAACAGTTTTTTTTACTTATAAATAAAAAAGCCTGTAGATAAGACTTTTTCAAACTTTTTAAAGCTTATTTCCTTTGGGTATATTCCAAGAACTAATTGAATTCATTTAAGTTTCACAATTATTTCATTTTGAATTCGTGATAATTCAAGGTATAATTTTCTTATTAATTATGCCTGAAAGTAATTTTTTGCTCTGTGAATTTTAGTGCCTTACTGGTTAGAAAAGGCAGTTTAGTCCAAAGCGGATCACTTTTTTTTTCAAATCAAGAGCACATAAATTAATAATTTATTCTAAGATCCTTCAACTTCTGGTTTTAGCAATAAATTATTTTGTGTTAATGGCTAGTGTTTATTGTTCAAACAATACTAGTTCATTCTGCTCCCTGTTTTTATATTATATGTGCTATATTAAGAGTAAATTGCCCTTAAAAATACTTTGCAATTAAGAATTCTCATTTGGTAGAAGAGCCATTTCCCTATTTGTTGTCAGTTTGTGAGATTTTATCAGAACATGCACACTGTCCAAGACTCAGAGTTGTCCTAAGAATTTACAGTAATTTTACTTATTATTTTGTGGAGGGTCAAGGAAAGTTTTATTTTTGTCTATATTTTTCTTTGTTTTTAATTGAGATATAATTGACATACATTGTATTAGTTTCAGGTATACAACATAATGATTCCATATTTGCATATATTGCAAAATGATCACCACAATAAGTCTAGTTAACATTTGTCACTATGCATAGGTACAGAATTTTTTTTCTTGTGGTGAGAAATTTTAAGATCTACTCTCTTAGCAACTTTCAAATATGCAATACAGCATTGTTAACTATAGTCAGCATGCTACATATTTCATCTCCATGACTTATTTATTTTATAACTAGAAGTTCGTACCTTTTGACTCTCTTCAACCATTTTGCCTACCCGCCTACCCTCCACCTCTCACAACTATGAATCTTTTCTCAAATTCACAGTAATTTTAATTCATTGGCTAGACAGTTCTGTGGAAATAAAGTAGATTATACTGCATATGAGAAACTTTGAGTGGTAAAGTTATCACTTATTAAAATGCTCTCATATTTAATAACAAAATAATATTAAATAAATCGTATGAGCAGAATGAAGCATGTTCCACACTATTTTGCTTATAAATGTAGTTTTATACAACAAATAAGATTTCAGAAAAGAGGAAAGAGAAGAAGAGGAAAGAGAGAAGATTGTCAGAGCAGAGGAAAGAGAATAGCAATAATAATAAACGATGCCTGATCTAACCCAGTGATGTGTAAATATTAAACAAAGTCCATACTTGTTCAGTGTTTAAGGACTGTATTTGTCTTCATTATTTTTAATGTGTGCAAAATAAGATGGATAAAGGTAACTTAATTTTAAAATTTAATTTGAATTTTTGGCAATATGTCTTTCAGCAAAGAAAACTGGACTCTTTTCCCAGTTGCCTTTGGCAATAAACTCCCAGTGACTGATCTTCATGACCTCATCCTGGAATTTGGCTTGAGTGACCAGTTTTAATCAACCTGAAAATAATGCCTCTTTGTCTACTGGAAAACAAATGGCGACAGATTGGCTCTTTCTGCTATAACCATAGCTCATCTGACTAGCTTTGCCTATGAAAATCTTAGAGAAGTATGGAATACAATTTGAGGAGTTAGTTGTGTGTGAAAATCTTAATGAACTCAGTCACCTTATAATTTAATGGCCAAGAAGCAGCTGTCTGAACAGATTAACCATTAAATCTCAGATGTGGGGCTGTTTGACCTTAATTTGCATATTTTTAAAATCCGATTTTGCAGGATGTGTTCTGCTGTCTGCAGCAAGTGAGGAGTCTCTGAGCTTTGCCTCATTTCTGTCAGGTGACAAGGCTACAGAGCAGAAGCTGAGCCAGTCACTGGTTGAAAAACAAAAGATGGCACTGCTTTCCTTTGTTTTACATAGTTTTATTAAATTAAAACGGTTTTATACAATTAACATTAGCTCGCTGGTCATTTTTGTTCTCCGAGATGCTAAATTAACATTCATTTACAGCACTGGGGAGAGCTGTGGTGGGCAATAAACACATCGTTTATGTTGGCCTTTATAGTAGATTTATTTCTGAATATAGCAGGATTGTGGCGCTGTGATTCAGAAAACTGCAAATAAAATAACGGATACTAAAACAGTGTTGCCAAAGGAAATGCCTCGAAGGTAAAAAGTTGGGTTCTATGAGAAACTACTAATGGACCCCCAATATTAGTAACAGAATCCTGCTCAGAATGCACACTGTGCCTTCCAGGCTTCTTTGCAACTAGGTGAGGCCATGTGCTATGGACTGACTTGGGTCCCCAATCAATTCGTATGCTGAAGCCTAACCACCCTCCTCCCCCAATGCAGCTGTATCTGGAGATAGGGTCTTTAGGAGGTAATTAAGGTTAAATGAGGTTATAAGGGTGGGGCCCTAATCCAATAGGACTGGGGCCTTACAAGAAGAAGAGATTTCTTCCCGCCTCACCCCCCTATGTGAGGACACAGCAAGAAGGTGACTGTCTGCAAGCCAGGAGGAGAGCCCTTATTAGAAAGCAAATCAGCCGGCACCTTGATCTTGGACTTCCCAGCCTTCAGAACTGTGAGACAAAATTTTCTGTTGTTTAAGCCACGCAGGCTGTGGTACTTTGTTATGGCAGCTTAAGCAGACTAAGACATCACATGATTAAGTTCTGGCCAATGAGATATGAGCAGAAATGACAAGTGTAACTTCTGGGTTGTGCCATTTTGGAGAATGGGCACACCCTCCGCTTCCCCTCCTCTTTTTCTCATCAACAGGAACCTGTACGTGGTGGTAGTCAGCCATGTTGGACCACTCAGATGAGGACAGTGCCTTAGGGACGGACAAACTTAGAACATAACATAGAAGGGAGCTGGGTCCCTTGCAACATGGATCTGTCATCCTAGGTCTGTACTGTTTATGCTAGAACTGTATTACACGAGAGAAAAACAAATTCATTTCATTTAAGTCACTGTTACTTTGGGTCTTTGTCTTAACAGCAGAATCTACTTCTTAATTCACATGGTATGTAAGACAATTGAGACGAGTGGTTAAAGTCCTAAATGCATTAAAATCCAAACCTTAGAAAACAATATGGGGGGTCGGCCCTGTGGGTGAGTGGTTAAATTCCCATGCTCCACTTCGGGGGCCCAGGGTTTCATTGGTTCAGATCCTGGGCTCAGACATGGCACTGCTCATCAGGCCATGCTGAGGTGGCATCCCACATAGCACAACCAGAGGCTCTCACAAATAGAATATACAACTATGTACAAGGGGGCTTTGGGGAGAAGAAAAAAAAAGATGATTGGCAACAGATGTTAGCTCAGGTGCCAATCTTTAAGAAAACAACAACCAAAAAGAAAATAATATGCATGCAAAAACAAAAACAAACAAAAATATGTCTTAGTGTAGATTGAACTAGTATGCAGTTGTGGCTTCCAACTTTCAGTCTCTTTTCTGAAGCCTGGACTCAAGAATCCCTGGGAAGCAGCCGCATGCCACGTACTTATCCCCCTCTGTTCCAGTTTGTTCACAGCATCCCTCTCACATAGCCCAGTAAAGGTGGCTCTGCCTGTCAATTCTTTAGGATCTAGACCTGGGGGTGGGAGTGGAGCACACAGTTTAGGTCCTTCATTACTGACTGGTTGATTAACTGTGAAAACAGAAAGTTGAAAACCAAGGACCATGTATTTATGAGGTGCCAAAAGAAAAGGAATTTGAGGATGGATTAGAGAGAAAGTGCTCCGGGAGGGGTTGGGCACAAGGCCATCCCTACGGTTGTGTGATTGTGTACTGCACAACTCTAAGGGAGCCCATTCATGAAGGAGTCAGAGATTTGTATATTCCAACAAGTGTTGGCAAAATGCCTTGAGTCAAGGGTCTCTTTTCCTAATTTGCACACAGTTTCAGTACGGGCTAGCATTAGTGCCAGGGTGGGTGCATCACTCTGGCTGGGGCTGCAGACAAAGAGAAGGAGACTTTCCAGGAGTAGAGAGAGAGAAGGTGGCAAAAGGAAAGGAAAAAAGTTATCTTCCCCTTGGTAAAAATCAGTGAGGACTTGCAGTTCCAGGAGGGCTTGAGTTTCAGAATATGCAAAGAGGTGGCATCTAGATTTTGAGACAGCTCTGGGGGAAAAAAGTTAATCAGAGGACCAATGATGTGTAGATGACAAGGACACTTGATTAGAAAGGTTCCTATCTTTTCAGTCATTGCATAGGAAATCCTAGATATTCCACATGGTGGGAGGGGCATAGGGTGGGGAGAGATTTCCAGTATCGTACTCCAACCATGAAAAAAACCTTGTTTTATGCCAGACATATTTTAAGAGTAGCTGTCCCATATTTCAGATATTTCCAAAAGTAGAGGGGAGTGGGAGAGGGAAATAGCAACATTTTTTAAAATTCACTGCCTGTGTTGTGAAATACTATATAACGTTCTATGTCAGAGGTTGTAAGCTGGCTGTTCTTGTCAAATTTGGCCCTGCAAATTTGGTTTTGCTTTGCCGACACAGCATTTAATAAAAAACTGTAATTAGCTGCCAATTTTCAAAAAGAAGACATTTCACAACAAAATTGGGACTTGAGCCTTCTTTTTTCGAAAACTGGAAAACATGGCGATACTGATCTCCTGTTCCCTTCTGGAAATAATCAATGGAGCCGAATAAAGGCAGCCTCTTTTAAATGGAGCCTCTGCTCTTCAGTCTACCACAAGTCACAATTCCCACCTGGCCTGCCTCATTTATGCTATCTGCCTGGCTTCTGTGGGCATTTGACTTGGCTACCCCCACCCTCACACCCCGCCCCAAGGACCTAGCGTATTGCTGGTAGAGTATGTGCTCTCTAAATATTCATTAAATAAGGAACGAATCGATCCTGCTCAAGGCTCACGAAAGTCTGATGTCAATGTTCATCCTCGGGCTAGAATAAGTTATGGCCCAGTGTTTTGATCATCTTGCCTGGACCTCTGCTTCCAGACAGGAGACAGGTGAACCACTGAAGCCGGATGTCATGAATCCATCTCCGGGGAAGGGGCTTTTGTAGCTATTCCTGATGAGTTTGCTGAACCTGGTCCTGCTTTTCATTTTTATTGAAACCTTTATTTTTCCATTGCCTACAGCCTGGAATTTAGGGCCTAAACTAAGTGATTTCTGGACCGAGGCCTTTCTGTTTGTGTGTCTTTTTAAAGCTGCTTTAGAGTCTTTGTTCGAAAAGACATGACTTTTGCCTGGCGACCTGATTTTGCTTATCAGCTTATTCAACAATTCTGTGATTTCAGTTATTTCCTCAGGAAACTGTGTTTGATTCCAAATGAAACACTTAAGTGTTTTATCTGCAAGTAACACACAAAGTGTCCCAAATGCACTGATTTTAATTTATGAGTCATTCAAGAGAAAGGACTATTAAAGGAAAACTGCGGTAGGGGGAGCATGCAAGAAAAGAGCAGTAGAGGCTGTTTTGTAGCAGAAGGAATGGGGTGGGGATCTTGAGGGAATAATTTAATCTTGAATACACTGGGGTATACTGGCATAAATTCAAACGCATAGCATAAAATTAAAGGAAAATTATCTAATCCATGCTTGGGATGAAATCTCTCTGATTCTGGTTTAGTATTTTTCTGCCATTCTGCTTTGCCCAATTGTCATGGATTCTGCTCCCTTTTGTGAAAGTTGGAACAGGGAAGAAATTTTCTAGAGTCCTGTAGGCTGGTTGGTGCTTCATAAATAAGCCAGAAGGGATTTTAAAGTCCTCCCAGAAGGATCCGGTATATTAAAGAAATAACACTAAAATTTTAATGTCTCATTTCCAAGATCTTTTATGTTGCTAAGTGCTAGGTGTATCATTTTAAGGTAACTAATAACTGTTCCCTCCACACAATTCATGAAACAAGAAGCATTTCCTGTTCCCTCCTTGAGTGTGTGTTTCCTGAGCCTTTTCCAAAGCCCAACACTTGAGGAAGAGAAAGGCATTCTTCTCATGCTGAAAGCATTTGTTAAGTGTCTCTGGTATACCTACTACCAGGCCAAACAAAAGGCAGAGAGTGGTGGTTGGAAGGAGCAGGAGATTAAGGGGCACAAGAGAAGACAAAGGAATTCTATGATGAAACAGCCCCTGATCACAGAGCCAGTCTTTAGGGGCAGATAAAATTTATACATTTCATTCATTCATTCAACTCTTTCACTCATTTATTTATCCATTATTCATAAAACATTTATAAATTTATATTTAGAAAATATAACATGAACAAAATCGAAAGACCTACAATCGACTGGGGAAACAGTGCCTGGGGCATAAAAACACTATTATTTTACTAGAAAATTAAAAAGTTAGTATCACAAAGAGCTTATACAAGTTAATAAGAAAAGGGAAAACACTCAGTAAAAATTGAGCAAGGATTATGAATAGGCAAATTATATAGGAGGAATTCCTACATCAATAAATATCTACAAATAAGCTCAGCTTCACTGGAGGTCAGGGGAAAATACCCATTTAAACAACAGTGACTCTCCCCTCTCTCCTCTCTCTCTCCTCTTATCTCTCCCGCTTCTTCTCCTCCCCCTCTTTCCTCTCTCTCTACCCAACAAAGAAAAAAAAACCCAAATAAACAACGAGATGCTATGTTTTACACATCAGGATGGCAAAATTAAAAAGGAGCTAGTGACAATGGAGAGAGAGAGTTGTTACAACTTTGAGAAAAGAAATCTGGTGACATTTATTAAAAATAAAAGTACACCTACTCTCCTTTGGCTTGTGATTCACTTTGGCTTGAACTCACAAGTGCATGGGGGTTTGTAGAGAAAAGTACACAGGGCACAAACTGTATATGTTCTGGGGAACTCATATATGCAGGAGAAACCCTGGCAGAGTTTTACTTGGGGAGTGGGAAGATCAGACCTAGAAGGTGATGAAGATCAGATTTAGTGTTTCAGAAGGACGCTCTGGCTACAGAGGAGAAAGAGTGGTGGATAGTCAAGGGCTGAAGGCAGGGAGATGAAGTAACTGGCTGTGAAGAAAATGGGGGCCTGACATTGGTGCTGCAGGCCTCAGAGGAGTGCGTACTATCGAGGCAGGATGCGAAGTCGACAGGCCACCTAAGTGAATACTCCAGATTGGGATGGTACACTGCAGATGCCTTAGGAGGCAGAGGAGAGGGCAGACTAGGGAAGTCCAGGAAACAAGGCCACCCCAGATCAAATTGTAAAATAGCTAAAATTTATACTAAGATCATTCTCTTACCTTTTGGGTCTGGGCCCTCATGCTATCCTGAATTATCCAGAATCTCTACTGTAGGGCCTCAGCAAACCTGGCTCCTTCCGGCAGTGCCGCAGGCATGGGAAGTGTCCAGGCATTAAGTTGTGAGCCACTGAGGGCAGGGATTACATCCTATTCATTATTGTGTCCCAGCCTCTAACCTTGAGTCTGTCACATAGTAGGTGTTCAATGCAAATTTGCTATTCTGTACTTTCTTCTAGTTATTAAAGAAGATAATTAACTAGATCACACCAAAATATTCAAGACAGCCAACTTAACACATGACCTTTCTGGAGTCAGTTGTTAACCCAAATGAATGTATTACTGATGGTGAAATTTCTGGAAGATGGAGAGCTTTTGGAATCTGTGTCTCCCAGGCCTGTCAAATCAAACATCACAGGCAATCATTTACATAAACTGTATGTAAACTGTAGTAACTGGCTTGGGAGGAGAAAGTATGGAGTGTCATGTTCAGTTATGAGATTCCAATGAAATAATCCACAAAGAAGTGTTTAGAAGAGCATAAAGTAGAACAGAGATTCAAGTTCTGTAACAATTCGATTCCTGACCTACACAGAAGTCGCTGTATGGAGGGGCAGAAGCTGGTTTGATTTATGTCAATCCGTGTTACCCAAACACGTAAAGTTTACATGTTAAGAGCTCTTTAGATTGGCCCAAAATCTTAGTAGTTCATAGGGTATCTGCTTTGGGCTTTCCACAAACCATACTTGCCTTGGGCGGATGAATTACCCATCTCATTGCACTGATTGTCTCTTCTTTTTCACCCCTTTGTGTGTTCCCAGGTCCACAGGGGCCAGTGATGGCCCTCATCCTCGTCTGCACCAAGTGTGCATTAGTTAGTTGGTCTTTTCCCTAGGAGAACCAGAACCAACTCCTGGAGGGAGATGCCTGTTCTCTCACTACTATATCCTCTACAAGGCTCGGTGTTTGGCATGCAGTGGGTGCTCAGTAAATGTCTGAAATGTTGATTTCAATTAGAATGAACCATGAAAAAGGGGAGCTTTCAACTTCCTCTGACTGGGTTGAGGGGAAGCTGTGTATAGAGCTGGGAAGCAGATTTTTAAATCAGAGTTACAGCTGGTCCCTAGAGTGGACTGACTCCCGCCTGCGGGATCCTTTACTTTTATACTCTAGCTCTTTCACACCACCTACTCAGAAACAACTTCTTTGGTAGTCAATAACCATAGCAATATCATAATGGCAGCTATAATTTTTTGTTCACGTATCAAGAGTATGCCTAGTGCTATGTATATTTTAATTCTATTCTCACAAAATCCAGGAAGAAGAATTATTATTCTCATTTAATCATTGAGATAAGATCAGAGAGGTTAAATGACTTGCCCAAGGTCACTGTGCTAGTAAGTGATGGAGTCTTTTGGTCTCTAAAATCTGTGCTTGAGTCACACGAGGAGCTGTTTGCTTGATTCCTTCAATCCCCACTCCCGCTCCCCCCATTTATTTATCGTGTGTATTTTCCTTGACACTGGAAAGGTAAAGAAGTATAAGTGAATCATTTACAGTGAAGTATGCTTACTGCTCTGATAAAGGAACGTAGAAAGTACCATGGAAAACCAAGGCTGAGATACCGAAATCAGACCAGGGTCAGGAGCGGGGCAGTCTTCTCAGAGGAAGAGATCCACGAATAGAGTTTTGAAAAATAGTAGGAGTGTAATAGGTGGAGAAGGGAGACAAGACTTGTTTGGGGAACTGCCGAGCATTGTGTTTAAATCCTGATTTATCTACATACTAGCTGTGTGACCTTGAAAAAGTTACTTACCCTCTTTGAGCCTCAATTTACTCATCTTAAAATGAGGCTAATAATTTGTTTGATGCAGGGCTCTGGTGAAAGCCAGTGGGATAACACAGGTAGATCATCTAGCTTGTTGCCTGGTGTGCAGAAGACATTGGTAAATGGCAGCGGAGGTGGATAGTGGTGGCGGGGGAGTTGTTATCATCATGATTGAAAGAGAGGGCTTGTGGTAGAGGCCCTGGAACAGGTGACTGGCGAGGGGGCTAACGAGTAACCAGAAGCAAGAAGAATGATGAACCCTGAACTCAGGCAACAGCTGTGGGGAAGGAGAGGAGGGCCAGATTTGAGAGAGATTTGGGAGGTTGTAGATGAAATAGGAAGAACCTTGTGATTACTTGGATAGGTTATGAATTGAAGCAGAGAAAGGAGCCTTCTCCTGGGTTACTGGCTCAAGTGCCAGGGGTGGGAACAGGAGGTCAAGGGAGAAAAGATTTTAGCACATCCTACTACAGGCTGTCCCAGGCTCCTGTGGGTCAGGAGAGACTTAAACCCAGTCACTTGGAGTCGACATAGTGACTGTGAGAAGGGGCTTACTGACCATAGGGGTGGGGAGGAAAATGGTGCTGCATATTTCCACCCCCTAACCTCATGTCCCAATTAACATCTATGATCTTGAAGAAATGTTATTATAAGACTATAACGCCAAAATTATTTGGGATGACATTATTTCCTTAGGTTTGGGGGTTTTTTTTGGAGGAAGATTAGCTCTGAGCTAACATCCATGCCCATCTTCCTCTGCTTTATATGTCGGCCGCCTGCCACAGCATGGCTTGAAAAGTGATGTGTAGGTCCACACCCAAGATCCAAATTCTGGGCAGCGAAAGAGGAGCGTGCAAACTTAACCACTATACCACCCGGCTGGCCCCTATTTCCTTAGTTTCTAAGCATCTTTTAATCTCAAGAAGATTTAGAATTAAGTATAGAGGCAAACCCAGGGAATCAATAATTTTTGTTAGGAGATCTATGCATATTTTGTACTTTAAGTATTTGTAACATTTAGGAGAATTGAGCCTGCTAGAGTGAACAAGCAGCCTTGTTTCCAATATAAATTTATAGCTGAATAACTTAAACTTGTGACTATAATTTAGAAAATATAAGGATATCTTAGTAAGTTTAAAAACAGGATTAAGAATTTTACAACATTTAAAAAACATGCTTAATATCCATGTATAAGAGTAATTTAGGTTCTTAAAAGGTTTTGTTTGTTCTTTAGATAATTGAAATATTTAAGATGAAAATAAAATGTATAAAGGCAGTTTAAAATGTTTGAGGGTAGGGGCTGGCCCTGTGGCCAAGCGGTTAAGTTCGTGCGCTCTGCTTCGGTGGCCCAGGGTTTCGTCTGTTTCCATCCTGGGCACAGACCCAGCACTGCTCATCAGGCCATGCTGAGGCGGTGTCCCACATAGCACAACCAGAAGGACCTACAACTAGAATATACAACTATGTACTGGGGGGCTTTGGGGAGAAGAAGGAAAAGAAATAAAAATAAAATGTTTGAGGGTATTTTTTATTAATTGTTGTATATTAAATTAATACATGAATCAAACTTCCTTAAAAGTGATTGTTAAAATTTGTTAGTTTTATGAACAGAATAAGATTTGTAAGTGACCTAAAAGCTCAAGAAAGACCTAGACTATTCATTTTTAACTTCAATACACTACTTATTTAAAAAAAATCAAACAACAAAGTTCCTGAATAATCTTTTCTGTCACAAAAGCCTCTTAAAGTTACCCAAAACGCCAACAACACATTGACATGATGTATGTCTAAATTTAAAAGGATATTATATAATGTTTCTAAAATAATATATGTGATATATTATTAATAGTCTCAACTACATATATCATATATTACATATTATATATAATATTCCCAATATTTATTTTTGCATATATATGTGTGTATTCATATTTCCTCTCATAGGAGAAGCAACTGTATGCAAAACATTGCACACTAAGTGTTTGATGGTCTTGTCTGAAAGCTGTTTTCCACGGTTCTGATATTCAGTAACCCAGGTAGACAACAAAGGGATTTTGCTCCATGAAGCCTAATTGTCTGCTGAATAAATAAATAAACAGATGAAGCACTGCATGCATCAAATGAAGGTAAATATTGATCCTGACACCATATGTCTGCTAGGGTGCCAGCTGAAGGATGCTGGCAGGTTCAATCAGTCAGGGGGTCTGCCAGCCCAGCATGCAGGGTCCTCGGTCATTCAGGAGCTCAGTCTAGGAAGAGACTGAAATATCAATAAGGCTGTCCTGCTGTGCCTTAATCCCCTCCACCCCCAATTCTTCTACCAAAGGCTGCTCGCAAAATCTGAAAACCAAAAAAGGAAAAATAGGATGGATATCGACTGTCTAACTTCAGACGGTCCCATGAGAGCCTTTGTTAAATCAGACTGAGGGGGCTAAGTATATCGTTGTTTTCTTTCACCTTTACTGAACAAAGGAGAAATTACTCTATTGGCTCAGAGCTATGAGTGTGTGGGCAACAAGAGCATGCCCTACTGGAAGAAAAGAGCCTGGGTGCAACACCACTTGCTAGGGAATTCCTCTCAACTCTCTGAGCCCTAGTTTACTCAACCTCACGACTGTCAGGATAATAACACAGGTCCTGACTTTGTCACAGGGTTTAGAAGCTCAAGTGAAGGTTAATTATGTAACAGAACCTGGAGAAAAGGGCTGTGGATTTTAAAAAGTTAATTACAATAACTTCTGAGGAACAACAAGCCACTCCGGAACATCCCCTGACACCACTTTTCTTTGTGTTCCCCTTCTGCTTCCCCAAGCCCGAGAGGCCAAAGGAGGGGCAAGGACAGGACACGCTGCTATTGGAGGTGGCCACGGTGACTTTTGCAGGAGAAGAAATCCTTCTTTTCCTCCTAGTTCTTTCTGAATTAAGAAGTCTGAGTTATAGATTTTCAAAGAAATGGAATTTACTAATTTTAAGGACACACAGAATCAGAGAAGTTAAATATTTTCATTCAATACTAGATAAAACTTATTTCCAAGGAGCAGGATATAGCAAATAAGCAAGTGGTCCTTAACAAAAAGAGATATAGATTGTTTATTTGGTACCCGTTATCACACAGTTAAATAGTGGGTGTGGGTTTCAATCACGATTACATTTACTCACCTGTAACAAAAAACAATCAACAACCAACCAAACAAACAAACCCAAAAAACAAACAACAGGGGTTTGAACAGGTGGATGTTTCTTTCTTCCTTCCTCCTAAAGAAGCCCAGAGACAGGCTGCCCAAGGCTGGTGTGCAGCTTCCACACTTGCAGGGGACAGGCTCCTTCCCTGTGCCCCCTCCATTGTGTTAAGACGGCTATTTGTGCCCCAGCCATTACATTCAAATTCCAGCCACCAGAGGGGAGGACAGAGATGTTGCATGTCTCCCTCCTTCTTTTTAAAGACTTTCAGGAAGACTTTTAAAAGACTCTCAGGAAGTACCATTTACTACTCAACACTTACGTCTCATCAGCCAGGTCTGGGCCACATGGCCAGACCTGTATGGCAGGGAATTTGGGGGAAAATGCCCAGCTAAAAATTTGGGTTTAGTTTCAGAGGTAAATTATATGCTGCATTTTGCTTTGATATATAGATAACAGGAAGGTAAACTTTAAGTTATAAATTGCAAAATCAGAAGTATCTTTTGGATAAATACTCAGGAATGGCCTCTTCCTACCTTCCTCCTACCCACTCCAGCCGTGCATACTACTTTTTTGGAGTATGCACTAAATTAATTAATTAAAATCTGTGGATATGTATGATGTGCCAGGTGTTACAAACGAAAAACTTCCTGCAGCTCAGAATCTAACAGGGGAGACAGACACAAAATACACTCATAATTACAATACTCTAGTAAAAAATAATCTGCTCAACCAAAATATCCACATGTTTTTCTAGGGTCCATTTGCACTTTTACTTGATATCATAGTGATCTAGCTAAAGGAAGATTAATACTTGCTAAGAATTATCATTCTATAGGACTGCAAACTCCATGAGGGCAGAGACTGTGTCCAGTGTGTTCAATGTTAAGCCTTGTACACAGTGGATGGTCAATGCATACTGACCGAGTAGTAAAATGAAGGAAGTATGTGAGGAGAAGGGGAGTCTGAGTAGTCCTTTTATTTTTTTTATTTTTTATTTTTTTAAAGATTTTCACAGGAGCTAACCACTGTTGCCAATCTATTTTTTTCTTTCTGCTTTTTCTCCCCAAATCCCCCCAGTACATAGTTGTCTATTTTAGTTGTGGGTCCTTCTAGTTGTGGCACGTGGGACGCTGCCTCAGCATGGCCTGATGAGTGGTGCCATGTCCCCACCCAGGATCTGAACCAGCGAAACCCTGGGCCGCCGCAGCGGAACGCCAAACTTAACCACTCGGCCAGGGCCCGGCCCATAAGTAGCACTTTTAAAACACATAATTTATATAACTTGAAAAGTTGGTATGTGAAAATATATATTTGTCAAATATATAAGACACAGATGATTATTTACCTAGAATACACGGTCTTCATTTTAGAGTATGATTTTTCAAACAACCCTGCATATTTAAACCATGATTTGTGTAGTGGATACTTGTTGGTTACTCTTTCTTGATTTCTATGCCGCAGTTGCCTACTTATTCCTTCTCAGTGCCCCTATTTGGGGACCCATGTGATTCCAGAGAAGCAAATTCTCCCTGTCACTCTGGAGGTGCCTTTTAACCTAGGCTAAGCCATTCAGTACAGTCCCCCTGTAACCATGGTGATTGCTTCAGGGATGGACGACATCATGATCATCATCATCATCATAATCATCATCATCATCATCATCATCCACTTTCACAGTGTTTCTTAAGTGCCAGGCACTGTTCTAAGTACTGCATTAGTCCATTCAATCTTCACAACAACTGCATGAGGTAGGGGCTATTATAACCCCCTGCCTATACTGCTCTGAGGTGCAGAGTTGGTAAATAGTGAGCTGGGTTGGATTCTGCACTCAAGCAGTTTGGCTCTGGAATCTATGCTCCTAATGATTCCACTGAACTGCTTGTGACTCAAGCTGGTCCATCGGAGTGAACCCTGGGCCTCTGACTAAGAAAGTTAGGATGGTTGGCTCCCTTTGCTCTGTGTGGTGTGGACAGTAGATGTGAGTCCTGGAACAGCTCCAACATATGAATGCTTCAAGAGAAGCTAGGTTGAGTTCAAGACCAGTACATGGAGGTGGTAGAGGTGAAAGGACACAGAGAATCAGAGACTGTTCTGGGATCATGCTTGAAATTTGTAGTCAGTGAGGCAATAAACTCTATTTTAAAGGTTGGTGTAAGTTGGGTTTCCAAAAGCATCCTGATTATCACTTGATTTACCAAAAATTATATACATGCATTCTTTCTTATATACATCTGTTACATAAAAATATTTGTACCCGAATCCTTCAGTTATATTTACCAATGAACATGGTATTAATATGGAGACATTAGTAACATTAAATCAATTATTTTAGCAGGAAAGAGTAATATAAACATGATCCTAATTAACACCATACTTCCTCAATTTTCAAGATGACTTTTTTTTTCACATGTTAATATTTCTGAAATTGGAGTACTTCTGTAACTGATGGTGTCTTCAATTAATTGGAAGTGTTTTTCTTTCTTTCTTAGTGGTAAGTAAAATAAGTTACTAATGTAATCGGTGGCATCTTAGATTTAATGAAATATAGTAATTTGATTATGGTTGGAGATATAGCCCCTCTTAAATATTGCTTTATCCTACCTACAACCTGGACTAAGCATATGCAGATCTACACTACTGATATACACATTATATGACTATACATCAAAGCTTAAATTAATTTCAGACTTTCCTAGAGTTTTGGGTGGGGTTATGTCAAAAGGAGTGAATTATAAATGAAAAAAATTAATAAAGACTTAAGGGCAGGAGTCCTGTGGTCAAACCCAGCTCTGCCAAGAGCTAGATATTTCATCTCTTTGTGTCTCAATACCTTCATCTATAAGATAATTAAGGGGTGGGATTAGGTGATCGTTAAAGTTTCTTCCAGATTTCACATGGTACAGGTCTTATGTAATTGTATTACTTGCCACTGTTTTATAATATCAGCACCACCACCAACTATAATCATAACATCAATAAAGCATGTTCTAAACCCAGATTAAACGAAGTTTTAGAGATCGCTCCTCATTTTGGGCAACTCAACAAAGACTTCTAAACAAACAGATTATTGCAACTCTTTCATCAGTATCATCTTGGATATCAGCTCAAGTGCTCCCTTTAACAGCATTTGGTATTTATTCAACACATCTTGAGTGTAAACTCTGGTTTGTAAGTTTGCCCAAAGAAGGTCTGAAGTGTTTATTATTGCCCTAATTGCTCATCCAAGTTAATTCCTACAGAAAATAAGGGAATATCTCACAAAACTTCTGAGATCCAAGTGCCAACCACAGAACCCAGTAACACATGAGAAGGGCAATGAGAAGCCTCAGGGTAAAGCGCATATTTCAATATACAGCTATGGTTGTATGCTTACTCCAGCTCTTTACTACCATATCAACAAAAGGTGCTTTCAGTTAAGAGGATGGATAGCTGGCAAAGTAAGAGTTTTCTAGAAGAGAACCAAGCTAGAGTCCAGTTGAGGGTGCTCAAAGGAAATGTGCACCTAGGATACCTAAAATGAAGCTTGTACACGTGATCTCCCTCATTCATTCAACACATATTTACTGAGAGTCTATTGTCTGTCAAGCACTGTGACAGGTACTTGAGGTACAACAGTGAAGAGTCCAACACGGCCCTGATTTCAGGAACTACAGTCTAGTAAGGGGTGGTAATAGTGCAGATTGGATCACGACCCAACCCAGCCCTGGGAGTCAAGGGAGCTTCCTAGAGGAGAGACAGCAAAGTGGATACCTGAGCAGCAAGTGGGACCTACCGAGATGAAAATGGGGCAGCAGGTGGAGGTGTTGGAAAGAAAAGGGCTTTTAAGCTGAGAAAACAGCTCAGAATGGGAGAGGGCGTGAGGATTCAGGAGCTGAAAGTCAGCGATTCACAGGCCATCCACGGAGCACTGTCTGTGCCAGGTGACATGATTGCTAATAGAGATTTTGTGGCAACTTTGCCCCCTCTTGTTTTGATGTGCTCATTTGGCCTTCTAGTGTTCTTTATTTTACCTTGTTTATTTTATAAGATTAATGCTTAAAATCAAAAAGATTTATTGGGCCACAGGAGTGATATTCATGGAAGAAAATTTATAAAAATAAATAAAATCATAGAAAACAAAATTCACTCATGGTACTACCTCAAAGAGAAAATCACTGTTGATATTTTCACATATATAAATCCAGTCCTTACTGTCTGCATGCCCACTAAAAAAGATGAGATCAGGGGCTGGCCCCGTGCTGCAGTAAAGTTCTTGCACGTTCTGCTTCTCCACGGCCTGGGGTTCACCGGTTCAGGTCCCGGGTGTGGACATGGTACCGCTTGGCAAAAGCCATGCTGTGGTAGGCGTCCCACGTATAAAATAGAGGAAGATGGGCATGGATGTTAGCTCAGGGCCAGTCTTCCTCAGCAAAAAGAGGAAAATTGGCAGTAGTTAGCTCAAGGCTAACCTTCCTCAAAAAAAAAAAAAAGATGAGATCATAAACCATACTTTGCCTTTTTTTTTTTTGAGGAAGATTGACCCTGAGCTAACATCTATGCCAGTCTTCCTCTATTTTATGTGGGGTGCTGCCACAGCACGGCTCCACCATGATAAGCCTGCACCCAGGATCTGAACCTGTGAATCCAGGCCATAGAAGCAGAGTGTGCGAACTTAACCACTGTGCCACCAGGTGGCCCCTATACTTTGCCTTTTTAAAAATGATTTTAAAATATTTATGTAATGACTAGGTAACACCTGTATAGAATAACTGTACACAAAACTCCAAATGTACAAAAAGGAACACAATCAAATGTTAAGTCTCCATTCTAGTCCTGTCCATCAACCACCTATGAACTGACTGTTTTCAGTTTTTCTGGGCAACTTAACATCATATTCAGAAGGCTAGACACGAATACAGAGGTCATCTACTCCAGAAGTTTCTTTGCCAGATGTTACACTGGGTTGCTCCTTCCCTTGGATACCACTTTTATAGGAAGAGCAAAGTGTTGTTTCCAGAAGAAAGGGATGGGAAAGCAGCATGCTGAGCATGAAGATCTAGAAGCACCAGAATCCAAGCCCTAGGTCTCTTATTTTATAGAAGAGCGTGCTGAGGCACAGAGGGATGACAGGGCTTCTTTAAGGTCACATGGCTAGTCTGACTTAAAATCAGAATAATTGCAGGATAGCTAGAAGCTACTTTCCCCATCCTTTGATGGGGAACCAGGTAAAATATGAACCAGGTAAAATAATCAACATATTAGAACCCAGGTTAAATTCTAGAAAAGGAATTAACTTTTAAATGAAGGTCCATTTCATTAACCAGAAATTTGATAGTATTCTTTTGTTTAATAAAAAAATCTATTTTCATTTTCAATTCGTGCTCATTCTAAAAAGTTCAAATTTTCCTTTAAAAACAAATAAAAATGGACCTTTCTATTTGCCCTATTATATGAGCTGCTCTTTTTTACCTTGCTGTTTACCTTAGGTCACTTTCCATGTCAGTGTGTATACATCCATCTCATCTTTTCTAACAGCTGCTGAGTACTCTTTATGTGCATACGCTAGAATTAACTTAACTCCCTATTAAAAAGCTCCAATATTATAAACATGCTGTAGTAAATATCTTTTACATACATCTGTGTCTATTATTTGATAAAGATAAATTCCTAGATATTGAATTTCTGGGTCACAGGGTACGCATATTTAAATTATTGTATTTATGACAGATTGCACCCCAGAAAGCCTGAATCAATGTACAGTTCCACCAACGATGTGTAAAAAATACCCATTTCACCCACCCTTGCCCATCTTTGGACTCTCTCCCAAACAAGTAGGGAAAGGATATTAATCTGTCGTTTAAAAAACTCAAAAATGTTTCCAAAGGGACTAGACTTATCAGCTAACTCCCCTGCCCCCATTTCTTGGTAGTTTCCATTTGAACAGAGAAGGGGATACCAGAGTATTTCAAAGCCAAAGTTCCAAACCATTTATCCTAAATACAAACCATAGCAATGCGTTCACCAACAAGGATTAAAAACAGTGCAAAATAAGAATTCTCAGGAAATCCCACAGAATATTTATATGGAGAGCCCAAGAATGAATAAACAGCTTAGATTGCCATCTTGGGAGATGACTTCCCTTGAAGTGTGGGTAACACCCTTGAGGTATTTCAAAAATTGGGATCTAGGGCCTCAGTACTTAGAAGAGAGGATAGCCGATTAACGACATACATATGAAGTGAGTCAGAAGGCAGGATGGTCTTAAAAACTGGATGTGCCTGGGCACATACTATGTTAGAAAAAGAGTAAAGTGTCTGAAGAGACTAGGCGGCAATATAATGAAACTAAAACAGGGCTATCTCCCTTCCTTAAAAACTACTCTTTCTGATGTAACCTACTCGGCAGGGTCTTCAAAACTCTTCCTGGACAGGCATTAATGAGGTAATGATGGATGGGGTAGAGGAATAGGGAGGCTCCTGGTCAAGAACAGACCTCCCCCCCTTTTAAAAAATTATTCATAGTTAATTAGGAGCAATTTTCATTAATTTTTGGAAAGATAATCTCTAGAGCAGTGGTTCTCACAGCGTGGTTCCCAACCAGCAGTATCAGCATCACCTGGGAGCTTGTTAGAAATGCAAATCCTCAAGCCCTGCTCCAGGCCTGCTGAATCCAAAACTCTGGGGGTGGGGCCAGCGATCTGTGTTTTAACAAGTTTTCCTGGTGATTCGGCTGTGTTGCCCTTGGGTGTTTAAGTAATTAAATTATTGACTTATTTACTGTCCATGTTTTTCCTTTTTCAAATTACAAGTTAACGTTCTGAGGTTTGGAAAATGCAAAATTATAAAAAGATGACAGAAGACATGGGTTGTTTAAACACATCTTCCTGAGAAGAATATGGTGCTCTATAAAGAATTCTGTCTGGCATTTTGAAGTGCATGTTTCAGCCAGGGGTTGGGGCCTGTTTCATGTAAAGTGAAATCACTTCCTCCAGGAGGAGGTTCCCGCAGTCCTTTACAGATGGTCTACATATTTCCATAGAATTCTATCTCCTCTGAATTTGTTTGTCATTTGACTCATCTACATAGGCTTATTATGACAAAATGTCATCTTGACCAAAGAAAATATTTTTTAAAAGAATCTCTGAAAAGAGATCAAAGGCTTTGACACAAGGCTTTAAACAGACTGTATTATGTTATGCACATGTTGAAAATCTATACGATCTTCCTGGGAAAAAAATGTGTTTGAATAGTATCTTGTTAATTTGTTTCTCTGGTTAGGCAGAAAGTTTTCCTCCAAAATCCTGTGGAAGGTGTATGTTCAACTTCTTAAGAAACTGCCAAAGTGTGATCCAAAGTGGTTGTACCATCTTACACTGGTGCCAGCAGTGTATGAGAATTCAAATTGTTCCTCATCCTCACCAACACTTGGTACTGTGGTGTGGTAGCCATTCTATTAGATCTGTAATGGTATCTTAAGGTGATTTTAATTTGCGTTTCCCTCATGACTAATGATGTTGAGTATCTTTTCATGAGCTTATTTGCCATTTGTATATCTTCTGATCCAATCATTCAATTCTTTTTTATTTAAAAAGAAATAAAAGCAAATGTCCATACAAAGATATGGATCCTTGTTATAGGCTGAATTGTGTTCCCTCCAAATTTTTGTTTGTTTGTTTGTTTTTTGCTGAGGAAGATTAGCTCTGAGCTAACATCTATTGCCAATCTGCCTTTTTTCTTTTTTTTTTTTTGCTTGAGGAACATTAGCCCTAAGTTAACATCCGTGCCAATCTTCCTTCACTTTATACGTGAGTTGCCGCCACAGCAAGGCTGATGAGTGGTATAGGTCTGTGCCCAGGATCTGAACCCATGCACCTGGTCTGCCAAAGCTGAGCACGTTGAACCTAACCACCATGCCACAGGGCTGCCCTCATCCCCTCCAAATTTATTTGTTGAAGCCAATCCCCAAATGTGATTGTATTTGGAGATAGGGCCTCTACGGAGGTAATTAAGGTTAAATGAGGTCATAGGAATGAGGCCTTAATAGGATAGGTTTAGTATCTTAACAGAAGAGTTCCTCCTCATGCTCTCCCACACACCTCTGAACAAAGAAGAGGTCATGTTACCACAGTGGGATGGCAGCCACCATAAGCCAGGAACAGAGATCTCACCAGAAAGCGACCACGCTGGCACCCTGATCTTGGTCCTTCAGCTTCCAGAACTGTGAGAAATAAGTGTCTGCTGTTTAAGCCGCCCAGTCTATGGAATTTTGTTATGCAAACCAAGTTGACTAATCTAATCCTCGCAGCAGGATTTGTAATATTTATACTAGTCAAAAACTGGAAACCACACAAATGGATAAACAAATTGTGATATAAATATACATAAAGGAATACTACTGAGCAAGGCAAAGAAAAGAACTATTGATGTACACAACAACATGGATAAATCTCAAAATAATTATGCTGAATGAACCAAACTGGACCAAAAAAACAAGTGGACACTATGATTCCATTTATATAAAATTCTAAAAATGCAGATAATCTGTAGTTACAGAAAGCAGATCTGTGGTTTCCTGGGAGGTGAGGTGTGGTGAGGAGTGAGAGGGACAGATTACAAAGGTACAGGAGGAAGCTTTAGGAGGTGATGAATATTTTACTAGCTTGATTGTCATGATGGTTTCATGGGTGCACACATATGTCAAAACTTATCAAATTGTTTACAAGCAGTGCCTGCTCTCAGGGGCAGAAGGCCCAGGAAGGTCTGAAGGATGGATCCAGAACGAGTCGTTATTGGTCAGCAGGCCTCTGGGAGAAAGTGACATAGACATTTTTTTTTTTTTAAAGTGAACTCTAAGAATTACATGCTGTAGATGAAATCTAAGCACCTGCTGTGAATCACTGAAAGATACTTTCTCCTGTCCAATGACATTTTCCTCCGACAAGTTCCTAGTTCTTTTCTTCTCTCCCCTCCCCTTTCATCTTTTCCTCCTTGCTTCCATCCCTCCCTCCAATTTGGTGTTCAAATGGACATAGCTAGGGCTAGAAGCCAAAGATGGTGTAGAAAAATGACGGTGAACTAATCACCTAAGAATTTATATTCTTTTCAATAAGTTTAAAAACCTTGCGCATTTTTGTCATGCCTATGACAGGAAATTTATTTGTAACTTTAATAATCAAAAATCTTTATAAATATTTAATGACAGGGGACTTTTGAAGAGAACTTGGGGACCACGTCTCTAACTACTGGAGCTCTAGCATTCTGAAGCGCACTGAGAGATAACTTCTAAGGGCACAGCCACCCTGAGTGTGGGTGGCAAAAGCTTCAGGTGCTCCCCACCCCAGCCCAGGATACTGGATGGAGCTGGAGGCTGCGGGAGGCTGTCAAGTGTGTGGTTAAAAGTTTAGGTACAGAGGTCTACTGCATGTATCAAGTCCTGGCTCCACAACATACTACAATTGAGACAAACTCTTTGTGCCTCAGTTTCTTCAACTGCAAAATGGGTGTGGTAATAGCACCTTACATGATTGTTCAGAAGGTTAAGTGAAAAATGTATTTACAATGTTCCAGCACATGGCACTCCTAAAATGTTCTTCTATCATGACTCTGTGGCATCTTCTCTTTCAACCAGGAGAGGTAAGAGAGGAGGAACTGCTTGCTGGATTTTGGCAAAATTTAACCCTAAGGGAAGAACAAGAAAAGGAGAAACTCTAGCGTTCGTTAGAGTCAAGTGGACTATAGGGCTTGGAATGTCCCTCTGAAGGGTGAGCTGGGGCCACATCAAACTGAACAGAGACACGCCAACAGCAGGGCGCTTAGGGACTTAGATGCAGTTTATTGTATGCCAGTTATAGCTCAATAACCCTGTTAAGAAAAAAACCCCAACAACCCATGGAATCTTCTGATTATCTCTAGGGAACTCCAATTTTGTGTTAAATGAGTTTATTTTTCTCTTCTCCAGTCCCTGATAAAGAAATGGAAAAGAAAATGCTTCACTCAGAAAAGCCTGGTGTATGTACGGGCTTCATAGCTTTGTACTTTACCTCGTGAGGAGCCTGGAATAGAATCCCTGCCCCACCCCAAACTCTCAGCCTTTCCATTACCGTTGGAGGCGAAACGAAAACAAAAAACCAAAATCAAAGGACATAAAACAGGTAGCAGCAAAACGCAAAAATGGGAAACAAATGCTTACACTTGGACCTTATCTTTTGTTTTTGCAAGCTAAGGTGGCTCTGTTGGGTAATGTGATAATGAAAACCTGTTACAAAATCTTTCAGTCACATCGGGTAATTTATGTCAGGAGTGTTACTTTACAGAAAAGGAAAGCCTCTACAAGTAAAGACGCTAAAATCCAGAATCATAGGGTATCAGCTCATGTCAGGCAAAACTTTGACAATACAACCCAAAGTTGAACACAGAATTTGATTAAAAATTCAAAATCTGCCTCCAGTTCACAGAAAGCTTGGAAGGTAAAATACGGTTTGATTCATAGCTTTAGGTAACGTTCATACCAAACGTGGAGAGTTTATACCGAACTTTCGGAGTTGTGCTCATTCATGTTCAGATGGGGCTGCGATAGCAAGGAAGAGGCCAACACAAGGTCGTTTGTGGCAAATCACTACAGAAGGATACTCCCTCCAAAGTTGCAGATAGTTCATTTCCATTCTACTGTGCTGTGCATGCTTATTATTGTTAACCCACTAAATTTTAAGCAAAGTTTTTGAGCTTTGGCTACCTAGCTTACAAGTGGGAGAACTCAAAACTATGTCCGATGCCAACTATGCCTTGCTCTCCCTAATACTCATGTAAAGTAGAGAAGTTTTCTGGGAGGCCTACTGTCAACCCTGTTCCGGGTCCTCCCCTTGGGTCCTCTCTAACGCGACTCGCATTAACTCGCTGCCGGTTCCCAGCTGGAGAGCGCACATTGCACCTGCTCCGGAGGCCAGCCGGGCCTTGCCTCAACCGCAGCTCGGCCTCGGCTGCCTGTGCACGGACACGAGGACCCACCAGGGGTCACTGCAGCCTCAGAGCTATTGTGCCCGCCGGCCCTGGACCCGGCCGGCCGCGCGGAGGGCGTGGGACTGAGAGTGCGGCACACCAGGGTTCGAGCAGAACTGCGCCCTGCCCTCCCTGAGCCAGCCTTCTGTCTCCCGGGAAACGGGCACGGCGAGGCGGGCCAGGGCTCCCGACGGCCCGGGCGCCGCGCCGGTTCTCGTGCGGACCTGCCCGCACCTCGCAGTTTGACCACCCCCGCCCCACCCTCCGCCCCCAGCTGAGACCCCGCCCAGAAGAGGCGCCCCCTTTCAGGGCACCGGGCCCTCGCTTAGCTCCGGGGCTTTTTGCAGACGCCCGGGCCCAGGCCAGCTGCACCTGGGCTGCTCCTGCCCGGGGCGCCACCAAGAGAACTTTCCCTGGAGCCCGGCGCGCCCAGGGCACAACCCCGCCCCCCCGCCGCGGCGCCTGCCTGCAAGTCCTACGACTCCCTGCTTCTCTGAATCTCCTGGAAAAGCAGCACTCGCCGCCGCTGCTGGGCATTCTCGGAGGGAGAGCTTGAACTTGGCCACACACAGCGCCCGGTGATGAGCTCGGGGGTCCCCAGACGGGAGCCGCGCCCCGCGATGAGCTGACCTCCGCTCGCCGGTCTCGGTAAAGAGCCCGCTGCCATTTCCGACCCTCCTCGGACTTCTCGGGGTCCGCGGGCTGGGTAGCAGACTGAGTGACGACCCTCGTCACTGCCTCTGCGGTGGGGCTGCGACGTCGTGGGCACCCCTGACACAAAGGAACAGCCGAGCGCTCCCGATTCGGACCCGACCGGGGGGGCTGCGGGGTGGGGTCGGAGCTGGAGTGCGCGCCCGCTAGGGACTCCCGGGGCGTCGCGGCCGCGCTCCGGTGGGCGCGGGTGGAGGGGGCTGCGGAGCTCTCGGGGCTTACAAGGGCGGGGAGGGCCTCGAGCTCTCGTCCCTCCCTTTTCTTGCCCCTTGCCCCCTTTGCCAGGCGACTTTCGTCGTCCCCAGGACTGCGGAAGGGGCCGCGGCGCCCCCGCCTTCGGAGGAGCCGGAGCCGCAGGATGCGCGGGGACGCGCCGCCGCCCTCCGCGCCCAGTTCCGCCGGCACTTCCCCGGCCGCTCCCGGGCGCTGACTCTCCCGGCTTCTCCGCCCTCCTTAGCTCCCGCCCGCGCGGCCCTGGCCCCGCCGGGAACTGCTCCTCACGCCCTAGCCGCGGCGGGGACAATGAATTAATGCCTCTCGCTTGAGGGGAGGGGACGGCTCAGCGCCTGGGTCGCCGTTTTCTCGCCTGGCTGGAGACGCCACAGCCGACATGGGCTGTTTCTGCGCTGTTCCGGAAGAATTTTACTGCGAAGTTTTGCTCCTGGATGAATCCAAGTTAACCCTTACCTCCCAGCAGCAGGGCATCAAGGTAGGCGCGGGCGCGGGCGCGAGCCGGGGCGCGTTCCGGGGTCGGCAGCCGGGCGGGCTCGAGGGTCTGCGGCTTTGTTTGAGGGCTGTCACGGCGTCGTGGGAAGGAGCGCAGCTGCCTTCTGCGCCCAGGTAGACGGGACGTGTCAGGGTGGGGTAACTTTGAGTCCCTTCCTAAAGGAAAGTAAGTTTGCCACCTCCAACTCTCAGCTGCAATCCACGATCCTGCGACTGAGACCCAAAGCCTTCCCAAAGCAGTTCAGGCCCCGGCAGCTCCTGAAGAGGCGCAGAGTGGTATAGACAGGCTGCCGACAGCGCCGAAGGCACGCGTCCCTCGGCTTTGTTGAAGGCTTTTATCTCGATAGTGTCCTTGGGGAAGGAAAATAGTTCACTCGTTGAAACACCTTTACCGGGTAGTTGTGATTGTGTCGCCTCGGTTTGTGGTTGGGTATTGCTACGTTTGGACGGAAAATAATTTCCCTTTCCACGAGCGAACCGGTTTTATCCCCACATTTAAGTAAACGTCTCTCAAAGCGACTCAGTAATAACTTTGCGTCTGTTTGTAGGTCATTAAAATGCAATTACTACTATTAACTTAGAGAGCCCAAACAAAAAGGCTGTGGGAGGTTGTAGAGATCCACTTCCTTAATTTTGATGAGTTCTGTTTATAGTTGACAACCTGACGCACGCGCCTGCGCGCTTGTTTTGCTCTTGCAAAAACCTAACTCCCCAGGGGTGAGTAGAATCGGGAACGTTTTGTTGTTTTGTTTCCCTTTCTCCTTCAGTTTGAAATCACTGAGGCATTTTTAGATAACAGCTAAATCTGATGAAGGGAAACCGCTTCCCTTTCCCCCCGTTCACCCCCCGTAGAGCTGGCAGTCTGAGAAATCGAGTTCAAGCTGCCAAGTGTCCTGTCCTAGTCTTGACATCTCAGCAGTTAACCCTAATGGCATAGGCCCTGGGCATTTCCTTGTGTGAATCAGTTTTTACATAGCTTTATGCATACTAGACTATTCCTGGTCAGAAGCTTCAGCTGTGATATTACCATTCTAGGTGTACAGAATTCTAATTTCACAGGTGTCACTCTTTTGCAGGAGAAAGGGGCAAAAATGAGCAATTAAAGCCACAAGATGGAGTTAACCCTTTCCTTTAGGAAATTGTTTTGCGTATTTTTTCCTCAGTAATTATAACAAGCACAAGTCAGTCAGGTTCTCGTTTGGTGTTTCCTTTCAAGACCAATAAAAGACTTTTTTGGGGGAGAGTGTTCATTTTATATTTTCAACTTTTTTCTTCCAAAACACTCCCCTCCCCCCTAAATGAAATCAGGAAAAAAACTTACTTTGCAACGTGATATAACATTCTTTGGTGTACTGTGCAAATAAGCAGAAATCACAAAGACATCGTAAATTTTTGATAATACATAGATTTTCTGACTTAAAAACAGTTAAAAAAGATAACTGACGATCTGATACTAAAACAACAAAGAAATCTTTCTGATGTGCAAAGTCTAAAGTCATCTGGAGTGTGAGCTTCCTATTTAGTCATGAAAGCCTTACGCTGTCAGCTGTGGAGCATGTACATTATTCTGTCAAGAGAGCAGCCAAGACTTGGGATCAAATGGAATAATTTTGTCAAAGAAACATGAATCAGAAATTCTGATCCATAATTACTTTTTATAACCTGATGGTGCTTATCTTGTTTTGCAAATAGGTTGAAAATTGGTGAGTGATTCAAAGGCAAAAGCAACTTGATAATGCTGTTATTTTGGTTATATGCCATTCAACTAAACAATAATTTAAGCAGGCTTTTGTTGGAAACAATCATTTTGCAACGCTGTTCGCCCCTTTCGGTGTCACAAAAGCATGCCACGATTATTTTGATGGCCATATGTGTAACATAGATGTTGTTTGCTCAAGTTAACCTCATTATCTGTAACCACTGTGCTACTGTAAAATGCCTGTTAAGCACCTATTACTTGTGGTAGGTACTAAATTAAACAAATGTATATTTATAAATGGAATAGTGTATGAACGGCATCTCACATGTAGATAGTATTCAAACACAATGAAAATGTGTATATTATCGTTCTCTACATACTTGGCATTTTCTTTAACTCCTGCTTTAGTTTATAAATGAAATAGTAAACAATTACTTCAAAGTTAAGAGCCAATAACTACTATTATGGTGTTTCCCCCCCGGATAGTACACTTGATAATTTTGATTATCACTAGTTAAAATCAAAGTTAAGCATGCGACATCAATTAGCCCATTTTTTCCCCTGAAATTAAAATAGAAAAGTCTTTTTATCTTTCAAAAGTATTTCCTAACACTTATTTTGAGATGATTCTTTTTTGAATTCTATCTCAAATGAAATGAAGACAGCTAATTTTGTGTTGAAATTACTCACATATCTCATCCCATAATGGAAGAAATTTTACCGATTCCTAAATAGTTGAGAATTTGCTTGTGTTACTGTTATAATAATGCATTGTGAGTTAAAACAGATTAGTGGTAAATTTAAGTAGAAGCAATATGAGAGAATCTTGGTAAAACGTTTTTTCCTGTGTGCCATTTTAAAACACTCCTTGGATTTATTTAAGCGCCAGATTACGCACTGACAAGTTAGTTATAAAGTGATTTTCTGCAACTTAGATCAAAGTTTTTCCATGGACTTCAGAAAAAAATTGGCTTCCCATGAAAAGCCTTTCAGCCTGAAGACAATAATTACACTTCTTATATTTAAGAAGAGTAGCGTTTAAGTGGAAAATAATTTTCTGTTTAAAAAATAATTAGAAAAAATAAAAAAGGATGTCTTTGTATTCATACTAACGTTAGGTAGAAACATGCCTTCTTAACTTGCTTTAGACCTGACCTCACCTTGACAAGCAGAAAGTCTTTTGCACGCAGTTCATAGTTCAGGCCCTAGCCAAGATGTAAAAACGTAAGTTTGTATCAGCTGAACGCTGTTGGTTGTGTGTTGAGCCCCACAATAGCTGTTGGGCTGTTTGTTCTTTGCTGCTATCTCTGTTGTTTATTTAAGTAGGAATTTCTGCTGTGGTTGGTCTCTCGGTTTTTTGAGCAATGTTTGCTCAGGGAAACTTTTGTTATGTCCTTTGTAGTGTTCTGTGCCTGGGGAGGTAGAGATCTTTCTTTTTGTTCTCTTAGAAAGCAAACCTTGAGTGTGGCTCGGACTACTTTTATGGATTGTCATTTGATTAGCAAAAGATTTTCAGGGGGAAAAAAATCACAAGATTTGAATACAAATTTAGTCCTCAAAATTCCTGCTGCAAATATGAACTAGATTAATATTTTCATTGTAGCAAGATTTTAGTCCTCTGAGTAGTAATGTAATAAACACTGAGGTGTTCATTTTCCCCTTGATGTATTTGACTAAATTAATGAAACCAATATGACAGCAAGATGGAAATTCCATTAACATTTTTAACAGCTTTATTGAGGTGTACTGTACAATTCACACAAAGTGTACAGTTCACCCATTAACTTTTAAATGAAGTTACTTCCTAATCATCTTGAGGTTCCTGAAGGAATATTCTGTGTCAGTTTTGATGCTTTGATCAGAAGCTTCCTAATAAACTAGACAGACAATTAGCAGGTGGGAACTTAAATTATATGCATCTCACCTAGAATTTTCATTCCATTTGGACTGGTAAAGAAAACGTCTAAGAAGATAGGGAAAAAAGTGAAACGCAATAGCTTTTCACAAATCATATTAATGTATATGTGAATACCTGTATCTTTTTGATATCAAAGGTAGAGTCACGGACCTTATAAAAATAGGTTGAAGCAAGTAATCATACACCAACGTTTCTGTTAATGTCAGAGTGGCTGCAGGTCTTGATTGATTAGTAAATTAGATGTGACCGGGATAGAAATACTCCTCCACCCTGTATCTAAGTTTCTGAAATTCAAATACGATATCCACGTTGTGGCCATGTAGATGACCTAGTATATAAATGCGCCCTCAAATTTTTTGTTTTTAAAAAATGGTTCAAAGTATTTTTTCAGCTTGAGGTATAATTGACAAATAAAATTGTAACATAATTAAAGTATACAACATGATGATTTGGTACACACTGTGAAAGGATTCACCCCATCCCACCATCAAGTTAGTTAACACATCTATCACCTCACGGATTTATCTTTATGTTGTGTTGAGAACACTTAAGTTCTAATCTCTTAGCAAATTTCAGTTATATAATACAGCACTATCAACTGTAGTCACCGTGTTATACATAGATCCTCAGACCTGAAATGCCCCCTCAATTTTACAAGAAGTTTTTTTTCTTTAATAGAAGTATTAAAGATACCTTTCATCATCCATGGTTTGGAAGTAATTTAAGGGGGAAAGCATTGTTTGTTACCTCCAGCAGCTTGCTAATAGCTGCCCTTCTCCAGGTATTTATAATTTTCTTAGTTGCTGGTGGACCACACTTTTTACAGCCCCGTTAATATAATTGTTCTTGAATTCTACAATGTTAAGCTCGAACAAACTTTAAACCAAACTTAACTACTGCAGAACTTTTGTTGCTTTTGAGCATGGGTGGTATCTTAGTCTGTTCAGGTTGCTATAACAAAATAACCACAGACTGGGCAACTTATAAACAAGAGAAATTTCTCATAGAGGCTGGAAGTCTAAGATCAGGGTGCCAGCATGGACAAGTGAGGCCCTCTTCTGGGTCGAACACTTTCTTCTTGTATCCTCACATGGCGGAAGGGGCTGGGAGCTCTATTGGCCCTCTTTAATAGGAAGACTAATAATCACCTCCAAAAGCCCCACCTCCTAATACTGTCAGTTTGGGAGTTAAGTTTCCCGCATGTGAATTTTGGGAGGACATAAACATTCTGATCGATGATAAAGTTAAATCTAAATTGCTGGGACAAAAGTCGGCTCAACTTTGGATTAGCCACATGGACAGTGGTTTGCTATTTTTATTAAGACGCTTACACACAAGAGGGGAAACCATCTTTTCTTCAGTAGTTTTTGTCAGGTTGTATCTCAGAGAGGGCCAGACAGTTCTTTGTTATGGAAGGCTGTCCTGTCCATTGTAGGATACTTAGCAGCCTTCCTAGCCTCTACCCAGAGACGCCAGTAGCACCTCTTGCCCAGTTGTGACAACCAAAAAATATCCCCAGATGTTGCCAAATGTCCCCCAATGGGCAAAATCACAGTGAGAACCACTGCCATAGAGGATCGCAGCTTCCTTTATTCTTATGTAATTGATGCTCAGCCTTCCGCACTGGATGCAGGCTAACTTTTGGATGCCTGCCTTTTTCTCTTTTGAGGGGTGAGTCACGTAACCTTACGTGTCAGTGAAGATAATATGATATCTGTGTCTTTTACTTAATATCTTTATACTAGGAGCAATATTATGAAGTGATTAAAAGCATGGGCTCTTGGGTCAGCCCTGTGGTCGAGTCATTCAGTTCCCATGCTCGGCTTTGGCCGCCCAAGGTTTATCTGGTTCGGATCCTGGGCGTGGACAGGGCACTGCTTGTCAGGCCGCGCTGAGGCAGCATCCCACATGCCACAACTAGAAGGACCCACAACTAAAATATACAACTATGTACTGGGAGGATTTGGGGGAAAAAAGCAGGAAAAAAAAAAAAGATTGCCAACAGTTGTTAGCTCAGGTGCCGACCTTAAAAAAAAAAAAAAAAAAAAGCATGGGCTCTGGCGTCAGACCACCTGGGTTTAAATTTTGGCTCCCCTGATTACTTACTAGCTGTGGGGCCTTCAGAAAGATACTTATCTTCTCTGAGTCTCAACTTCCCCATCTGTAAAATGGGGACGAAATAGTACCTACTTCATACGTCCACAGTGCCTTGCATGTGGTAAGCACCCAGAGAATATTAACTTTATTCTTTCTCTTCCTTTCCTCATTCTCTCCTCCTACTTTTAGTGCCTCATTCCTGTCTACAGATAGCACCCTAGCTGATCTAGGCCTGCCTACCCAAATGACTTGCTCTGTGGTCGTGCAGATCTGCTCAGTCTCCCACACATACCAGACTCTTTTATCCCTTTATGCATGGGGTTCCCGCAGAATGGTGTGTACCCTTTTGCCTTTCCTTAAGCACACACTCATCTGAACCATCCTTTAAGACTTGAATCAAGTATCCTATCTGCTGGGAAGCCTTCAACTTAGCCTGCCCAGGCAGAGTTAAGCGCTCGTCAGGGCCTTCCACACGTCCTTGTAACAGCACCTGTCTCATTACGAGCATTATTTCTAGATACCTGTGTCTCCTCCAGCAGCCTGTAAGCCCCTGCCTTGATCCTCAGCAGCTAGAGCTGTACACCTTGTGTAATAGATGCTTATTAACTGTAATTTGAATAGAGGAATGAGTGGAGGGTTACGGTTGGAATAGGCCATATTGAAAATCTTCTGGATAATGAGGTTCCTGTGCCATTTCGTTTTTACTAGGAAAGATCCTAGAATAAAGTGAATCTCACTGTGAAAAGTATGTTGCCAAGATACTCTAATTTTTGTATTGACGGTGGGTAGAAAATGAGATGGTGCAGTGGACTGAATGCATGCAGCACACTCGAGAGCTGGCTAGCAGCTTTTCAGAAAACAGGAGTCCCCTCATTTTTGTATTATAGAGGTAACTAAGTCTTTCTCTCTTTTTAAAAAATATAACTTTCCTTTTACAACTTGAGAATCTTTTGGAAGAAGGGCATATTTCAAGAATGTATAATAGATCGTCATATTCTAGTTACTTTTCTTCCTTGTCTCCTATTGTGTAAACCGCCTATTATGTAAAGTGTCAGTTGGCTTCACAGTGTTCCTTCACACAATCAGGGACCATCGGTGTAATTTTTAATCTTGCTCTATCAGCCATTTTAGTCTTGAAGCTGTGCAAACCTCACCTGACACTGCTCTAAGGCTTAAATGGAAAAGATAGTGTCAATAAGTTAAATATTGGGTTTTTATGGTAAATTATAAGTTTTTCATTCCGATGCACAGTGTATTTTTCTGCAGGCCTGTTATAAACATGAAAAGTCAGATCAGATTTGCTGTGCCCTTCCAGCCTCTCTGAGATTGACTGCTTTGGCGGTTCTTTGTTTCTGATATTTAGCCACAAGTAAAGCTTGTATATAACACTCTTGGTCAGCCTACTTTGGCTTGTAATGAGTAACTGCCATTTGCTTCTGGATCACAGGATTTGTTTCTGATTCTCCTATGCTAAGATTAACCAGGCATCTGTTATCGCTTGTTGCGGGTATAGGCTAGGTGTGTTAAGGTCAGGAACCAGTCAGTTTAGTTTGTGACTCAAAAAGCCTTTAACTACAATATGGAGAGTTTGTACCATTCTCAAAAATGTGGATTGCATTCCTATGCCCTCTGAGCCATGTATGGATTTCCTGTTTTTTTTTTGTTTTTTTTTTTTTCCAGTGAAACAGCCATTCTTCCTAATGCTGTCTATTGTTAATCCATTTCTCTGAAACTAAACACTCTTGTTAAGAGGTTCCCCAAGGGCTGAGCTGGCTCCTCCAGAGCCTCTCCTGAAGATGTGAAAGGACCTGGCAGTGGCTTCCAAAGGTGTGAGAAATTTGTTTCCCAGGATATTGACTTGCCAAGAGGTTAGCAGGAGGAAGATGGGGGCAGGCAAGGAAGACCGAAGACCAAGAGTTGCTGAGCACTTGCCCCCATGGACAACGACTGAAAGGTCAGATGGCAGGACCAAGGCCAAGGAGGGAACCCAATGCAGCAACAGAGAGTTTAGAAATGACCCTTTCGGGCCTGCCCAGTGACCCAGCGATTAAGTTTGCAAGTTCTGCTTTGGTGGCCCAGGATTCGCCGGTTTGGATCCTGGGTGTGGACATGGCACCACTCATGAAGCCATGCTGTGGTAGGCGTCCCACATATAAAGTAGAGGAAGATGGGCACAGATGTTAGCTCAGGGCCAGTCTTCCTCCCCAAAAAGAGGAGGATTGGTGGCAGATGTTAGCGCAGGGCTAATCTTCCTAAAAAAAAAAAAAAAAAAAGAAACGACCCTTTCTGGGCACATGAGAAAGCACAGTTAGTAATACCAAGAGTTCCCAACTTTGTGGGGATGGTGTTCCCGAAGTTGGTTGGAAAGGACCTTGCTTAGAATACAACTTTTCGTACGAACAGTGACATTAGTGAGAGCCAGGTCCCTCAGCTAGCCCAGAGACAGGTTTGAGTTTTTAAACCACTCAGGTCCCACCTCGCCCTTCATTTAGAGCTGTGTTTGAGAGTCAGTCTTGGAGCCGCGGCTGCGTTAATTGTTACGTCTCAAAATTGTTTTTTTTTTCTCTACCATCCTCACTGCTTTCAACTTAGTCCAGGCCCTCACACTTTGCACCCAAACCAGCCTTCTAACTGGGGTGCTGTCACCTTCAGTTTCCCTCTTCTCCCTGTCCCTGCCCTGTGTTCAAACCTGGTCTGCCTTGAGACTGGCCAGCTGACTTGTCTTTGAACTAGTCTCCGTTTCCTCATCTGTAAGCTGAGGGGCGTGATTCCTGTCTCATAGGAGGATAGTAAGAGTTTGATAAAAGAATTTTAGGCACATAGGATCTGTTATTTGCTATAAGTTTCTTTCTGAATTCCACTTTTGGATAGCTAACCCCCTACTCCTGCCCAAAGTGATGCTGGTTCTCTGAGGGGCGTGCTGGGTGTTAGAAGTAGGGGAGCAGTGGTGGTTGGAAATTCATGTGTACCAGTGACTTGTCGGATCTCTGTATCTGCTCATATTGCTTCAGCTAACAGTGGAATGCTGACACTCCAGATCTGTACACTAGTCCAGACTTCCTACCTCTTATCTGATTTCTATTTCTGATTGCCTACTGGATATCACACTAGATGCCTAAGCCTGCCATCCCTACCCCTCTGCTCCCTCCAGGCCTTCTCTTCCTGTGCTGCTTAGTTTGGCCAGTGAGGCCAGACTCCATCTTTATCCTTTCAAATGCTTTGATTCCTGCTGACAGAGGTCCCACTGCAAACTGCTTTAACATGAGGAAGTTTATGTGCTCGCCCATCAGGGAATCCAGGAGCCAGGAGAGGAGTTTGGGGTAGGTTGATGACATCAAGGCCCTAAGTTCTCTGTCTCTTCTGTGCTCTGCCATCTTGGGAGTTAGGGTCATCTGTAGGTGGAAGCAGATGGCTAAATGGTCTTGGAGATGATATTCTTACATGGCAATGTGCGAGATAGGAATATCTCTTCTCTTTTGTAGGAGAGAAGACACTTTCTCTAGAAGTCCCCCAGCCGACTTTCCCTTCTGTCTTTTAGCAGAGTGAGTCTTCTGACCATTCTTGAACCATAATGGCAATGGGATCACCTTTAGGGCAACAGATCCTCCCTGGGACTGGGTAGGGGTTGAGTAAGTTTCCCTGAGGCAATGGCTGAGGCATGGGGGAAGGGTTCAGTCAGGAAGGAAGGAGGGAGCTGTGGGTGCGGTTGGCCACCAACAGTGTCCACCTACCCTTCAGCTCAGGATTCTGGCACGTGTGCTCCCCTTAAATTTCCACATCCTTCCAGGTCTTGGAATTCCCGCCTCCTAAATGTCTTCTAGATTTGTTTCTTCTCTCCTCTCCTTGCTACTGCCCTAATTTAGACCGTTCTCAGTTCTCAACTGGACAGTTGCAGTAGCCTTTTAACCGCTGGCCCTGCCTCCAGTGTTAACCCCCTGTGACGGCATCTAGAGTGTCTTCCTACCCTCTGTTTAGAGTACTTCAGTGGCTCCTCAACCTCTGCAGCTTAGTTGTAAATTCCTTAGCATGGTGGTGCCACTCAGCAGACCCCACCTCTTTCTGTCCTTTGTCCCACCGCTTCCTTGTACCTGTTAATGTATTCTAGCCAGACTGAGCTGCTTTGTAGTCTAAATTGTCCACATTCCCTCTCACCTGTGTCTTTTTCTCTGCCTGGAAAGCCCCACCCCACCTCCTCTTGTCTGAGTGAAGTATCAGCCGTCATCCAGCAGGGTTCTGCTTAGGTATCACCTTGTTTGAAGACTTCTTGGTAGAGTTCTGGAAACGCCTTCTTCTGACCCTAATCAAACCTGCAGTTCATTGCAGTAGTTTCCATTCTTTCCTGCCTTATCACCCTGGGAGGAATATAGTAAGGTGAAGAAGGCACGGTCTTGGTCATAGAAAAATCTGGCTTTAACTCTCTCTTCCATTTATTCATGCTGTAAACTTGGCCACATCACTTACCCTCTGAGTCTGCTTCCTCGTCTGTAAAGTTAGGGTGAGGCTCTCCACCTTATCCTGAGGTACCATACATGAAACCCTTAGCTCCATCCACCCTAATGGGTGTGGTAGCTGTTGTTAGTAGACATGGAAAGCCTTCCAGGAGGAAACTAGGTCTTTTTTAAGGGATTTCCAATTGAGCCCGGTTCCTAAGGAGTAGTAGGTGTCAATGAATGAATGTTGACTAGATTAATGAATCTGAATAAGAAAAGGTACTTCCAGATTGATGTAAACTAGTGAATCCGGGAAAGAAAAGACATCTTTCTCCTCTTTACTTTCTAGGTTCCCTGGGTATAAACAGTGCACCTGCTTGACTTCTTAATTTTTATTTAATTTTTAAAAACAGCTTTCTTAACATGTAAGTCACATACCATTCAATTCACTCATTTAAAGTGTGTAATTCAGTGGTTTTTCATTTATCACAAAGTTGTGCGGCCATCACCATAATCAATTTTAGAACATTTCATCACTGCAAAAAGAAACCTCATACCTCTTAGCAGTCACTTATCATTTCCTTCCAACTCCCCTGGTCCCCACCTCTTGGCCACCACTAATCTTTCTGTGTCTGTAGATTTGCATATTCTGGAAATTTCATATAAATAGATTTGTATGATATGTGGTCTTTTGTGACTGGCTTTCTTCACTTTGCATAGTGTTTTCAAGGTTCAATCACTATGTATCAGTATTTCGTGCCATTTTATTGCTGAATAAAATTGCGTTGTATGCATATACCATATTTATTTATCCATTCATTAGTTAATGGACTTTGGCTATTATAAGTCATGTCACTATGAAGATTCATGTACAAGTTTATGTGTGGACATATGTTTTAATTTCTCTTGCATATTTACCCAGCAGTAGAATTGCTGGGTCATAGGCTGAGCAGTGTGAGGAACTGATAAACTGTTTTCCACAGCAGCTGCACCATCTTACGTGTCAACCAGCAATGCATACAGGTCCCAGTTTCCACACATTTTCACCAACACTTGTTATAATCTGTCTTTTTGATTATAACTATCTTATTGGATGTGCAGTGGTATCTTAGTGTGGTTTTGATTTTCAATTTCCTGAGGAGTAATGATGATGGGCATCTTTTTGTGTGTGTATTGGCCATTTGTATATCTTCTTTGGAAAAATGTCTATCTTTGCCATTTTTTAAAATGGAATTGTCTTTTTTATTATTAAGTATAAGAGTTTAAAATATATACATATTTTCTGTATACAAGTCCCTTATCAGATATTTGATTGGAAATATTTGCTCCCATTCTGTGGGCTGGTTTTTTTTTTAACTTTCTTGACAGTGTCTTTTCATGCACAAAAGTTTTTAATTTTGATGGAGCCCAATTTATCTGTTTTTTCTTTCGTTTCCTGTGTTTTTCGGGTCATATCTGAGAAACTATTGCCTAATCCAAGGTCATGAAGATTTACTCCTATGTTTTTTTCTATGAGTTTTATAGCTTTAGCTCTTAAGTTTAGGTCTATAATCCATTCTTCATTCTTTTGCATGTGGATATCCACTGTCCCAGCTCATTTATTCAAAAGACTATTCTTTTTCCCATTGAATTGTCTTCGCACTGTTATTAAAAATCAAGTGACAATAAATGTGAAGATTAATTTCTGGACTCTAAATTCTATTCTATTGATATACGTCCTTTATGCATCTTGTTTTCATTAGTTCTTTGGTAAGGTAAGTGTGTATAACTCAGCAGAGAAAACACTCCTATTAAAAAAAAATGCTTGACATTTAATATTTTGAGAAAAATTTCTTGTGGACTCCCTGGGGCAGTAAAACATTGTATGTTTTATCCACTGTTAAATGCTCAAGAACGTACAAGGTTCCTAGTGGTGTTCAGTAAATATTTGCCATATTTGAAGAAGGACTGATAGGATTGTTTCAGTCCTGCCCTTTCTATTGCTTTTGTAACTTGAAACCTTGGTTGAATATTTAGATTTCCAAAAACTTTTGTGTACCAGCTTTGAGTGTTGCTATTTACATTGTGTAAAGGATTTGCCTTTGGTAGACTTTTTCTGTAAATCACTTGGTGGAGGGCTGGTAAAAGGGTCTTTGCATATGTTTTATGAAAAACTGTTAGTTTTGATAGGTGAAGGTGTAGCATGTTGGAAAAGTTAATACCATTTAAATAGGTATGTGGTTTTCATGTATTACCTTGAAACATACTGAGAAATTGCTAGAGATTTGTCCTGAGCAGCATGACGTGCAGTGTTTTCCTCCCAGGAAAATAACGTGGATGACTAGAAGACCACTTCTGTACACACGCCCCCTCCCCCACTCCCGGGACTTCCTTTCAACCATGAACTTCAAGATTCCCAGCAGGATTGCAGGTTAAAGCCTAGGAAGCAAGTATGGCTTTATGGAATTGGACTGACATCCCCTGAGGGATGACTGAGGGAAATTGTAGCAAATCTTAGTAGTATTGAAACTGGCATAATATAAGCTTTACAATTTTCTCCAGTTTGCACGTTTTAGAACTGAGTAGTATTCAAACCCTTGAAAAATCCCAGTGGATATACAGGCTACAGGCAGCTCCTTCTATGAAGAAAATCTCAAGCCTCTAGAATCTAAATAATGCCATTGCATGACAAAATGTTCCATACAAACTCGTTTCTACTTGTCATTGCTTTTTCCTGCCAGCCACTCATTCTTTTGTCCAATAGTTTACCTGTCTGATTCTCTGCACCAAATCTGTGCATGGTCACATGTCCTCAGTTAATTCAGCTCCATGTTGCTCCCTGAGAATGCAGCAGACACCAGGGGGAGAATGTGGAAGAGATGATGTAAGTTACAGCAGACTGGATTTCCCTTATGATAGAAAGTTAGACGTGGCATGAACATTCAGAATCATCCAGTCCACCCCTCCCATTCTATGGGTGATGGAACAGAGACCCACTGAGGGGCAGTGACTTGCCAGAGCCCAGCACATGGTCTAGAACCTCTGTCTCTTGGTTTCCCTTCTGGTCATTTTCTCATTGCTCACCCACCCTCAGTTTCTTTGCAGCTTCCAAAGGAGGAGGGGCTGAGAGCTGATTATAGTGGAAGAAGTCAGAATTTACTGAAAACCTGTTAGGTTTACTGCCAATCCCGTCTCCTCCCATGCTCCCAACTTCTGCCTGTCCTCCCTCTTAAGTCTTCATAGGCCTATGATCTGGCCTGATGACCTTCTGCAGTCTTGGCATTTGGATTTGCGGAACTCTTTCTGGGTAGATTATATGAAGGAGAGACCCTTATGTCCCAGGGACCCTTTCCCCCTCCTGATTTAGAAAAGAGATTGCTTATGTGGAATTTCTTTTCAGAACGCTACTTATTGCATTGCATTTTAATTTTTTGGCTTTTTGGAGAAATGCTTATTTATCCAAAAAGTCTAGAATAATTTATTAAGTACCCTGGTTTTAGAATTCATATTATTCAGAGTTCTTCATTTGTCTTTATTTTATAAAGCCTTTACCCTGAGTTCTTACAGCTCAATTCTGAATCTCTCTCCAGGAAAGAAAATTAAAAACTGATTAGTGACCCTTATTGCCCAAGGGAGGATGTGAGACAGAAAAGCAGAAAGGTAAAATTGCTCTTTCGTTGAAAGGTTTCAGATAGGCCAATCATCAGGAGGCTAATAGATCTTTCCACTGACAATGATTATTTCCTGCTTCTGCTTTTGTTTAGAAGGGCACTTGGAGGATGTGCAAATTTTCCAGAATTCCTCAGAGAGAGTCAGCTTCTTTTTCTGTCAGACACTGTTTTTATATCATGTTCTGGGTCAGTTATTTGAAGATAAATAGGTTTTGAGTGTGAGGGTTTGGACCAATGCTATGTGTCTATAATTGTAGATATGGATTTGTGAACTCAGTTCTACAAGAATTTTTTCAGAGATTGTTGTATGCCCACTAGCATCTAGGGTTTCTGGTGGGGATGATGAAATAGAGGGAGGACTCTTGCCCGTATGAAATGTAACTTTTAGGTGGAAAGTATCTATTGCTATGTGGTGGATTACATCCAAAATTTAGCAGCTTAAAAGAACAAACATTTATCACCTACAGATTCTCTGGGTCAGGAATCCAGGAGCAACTTAGCTGGATGATTCTGGTTCAGGGTCTCATGAGGTTGCGCTAAAGCTGTCCCTGAGGCATCTGTCTTCTGGGGATGGTGGATCTGCCTCCAAGCTCACTCGTGTGCATGTTGCAGGCCTCAGTTCCTCACCACATGGGCCTCTTCATAGGCTCCTGAGTGTCCTCGCAACTTGGCAGGTGCTTCCCTCTAAAGCAGGTGATCCTCTAGAGAGAGAAAGCCCAAGCAGAAAGCCACAGTCTTTTATAATATCCTGTTACTTCTGCAGTATTTTGTTGGTTACGCCAACCAACCTTGGTGTGACAAGGGACTATATAAGAGTATGAATCCTCGGAGGCGGGATCACTGGGAGCCATCTTGAAGATGGACTACCATAGTCATCAAATGGGATTTAGCATCAAACTTAAAGTGTTCAGTTTTCATATCTTTTTGGATTTTGGATTGTGGAAAAGAGATTGTGGACTTATATAGACTTTGGCCTCCTCAAAGTGGTGACTTATAAGGATGGACTGTAGCTCGGAAGGGAGTCCAGGACAGCAAGGTAGCATGAATAGAGACAGAGGAATGAGTTTGGTAGAGGAAGATGAGGAGTGTCCGGGGAATACTCTAGACTTGCAGTCTGCTGTGTGCCAGGCACTGTACTTGACGCTGGGGATAAAAGGTGAATCAGATGCATTTTTAACCATCTGGAGCTAGAATTATGCTTTGAGAATTCTACGATTATGCTTTGAGAAATAATCAGTGCTTGATGAAAATACTTTCATTGAGTGTCTCCAATAAGAAAGGCAGCTTGTGTAGTGGGAGAAGGAGAAAATAGAGACTCAGAAAATCTGGCTTGGTGTTCCAGCTCCTTCATTTCCTAGCTTGGAAAAGTCAATGTTTTGGAGCCTTAGTTTTTCCATTTGTGAAATTAAACTGATCCTTCTATTATCCCATCAACATCACAGAGGTTGTAAGGCTCAAAGGAGACAATGGCTGAAAAAACTCTTGCAGAATTTTAAAGTGCTATGAAGTGTTAAAAATTATTATTTTGTGGCTCTATCATTTACTAACTAGTGACTTTTGGCAAGTTATTTAACTCTGCCTTAGTTTCATAGTCAGTGAAATGAGAATAATAATACTGTATATTTCATAGATTGGTATGGGGGTTGACTGAAATAATGCATGTCAGGGCTTAGAATAGTGCCTAACACGTGAGAACATGAAAAATACTAAATAAATATTAGCTGTTATTATTATGTAGCCGTATAATGATAAGCCTAATGGGAGATTAACAAAAAGGTGAAATGATGACTTAGAATGTCCTTAGTTCTAAACGGTGAGATAAAGTACAGTTTTCCTTAAAATGCTTTTTATTATTTTTATTTGCATTTGCTGACTGGAAAACTGGTTTATTGGGTTGGACAGAGATTACTTTGAAAACAACCACCAGCTTCCTCTCTCTCTTGTATGTTGACCTTCATGCACAGCTTTTCAAATTTTTGAAGGTCATAATTGAAAACAAATCCCTTTGCATTTCTGGTGGCATAGTAGTCAAGAATGGCCTGGTCAGCTTGCCTGCCTGAGCAGAAAGAGCTAAGTTCAATTTAGATAACCTTGATCACTTGATGATGTGTTTCAAAAATGCAGCTCAGATTTGAAAACCTGGCGGGATTTACTTATTAAAATTCCTTGTAGGAATAAATTATGAGTCAGAAATGAAGACTTGCAATTCTTCTGTTAATTTCAGTGATGAAGACATGAATTGATTATGATTTCACTTTCTTAAGAATCTGAATAACCTTTTTTTGAGGATCATGAGAACCTTGATAAATCATTATTTTCTAGAATCTTTATCTCACAAACCCTGAAGAACTTTCCCTTAGACTGCCTTTAAGCCATTACATGTACCCGGGGAGAGCAGGCTGTGACAGTGTCATGGAAACATCAGTATTGACACAGGCATGATGGCGACTTCCAACGAACGGCTATAATGGAAACCAGACCCCAGGCAGACAGCAGATCAATCCCCCTTAGGTCACAGATTTCCTTTGTGAGTGGTGGTGAAAAAACCTGGGGTCCCTGTTTTTCAGTTAAAAATCCTTGAGTTTTCCTCCTACTTGAAAATGCTGAGCCATTTGTGTGTGTGTGTGTTTTGTGTGCATGCACGCGCAAGTGTATCAAAGGGGGAAAGAGAAGTGACCTTCACTTAAATACCATTTTAGTATTTGGTATATACGTGATTAACTGCTCTCTGGGAAACGATTTGTCTTCCTTTTAGATTGTTTTCAAAAGATGAGCAGTATTTATGTCTTGAAACATTTTCTCAAAGTATGAAAATTGGGGCTACTGAAAACAGGTGTGCATAAGATGTACTTTGCTTTAGTCCAAAATTTTTTGAAAAGTTTCATTGTAAATTGATTTGTGTTTTAAAATGCTTCCCATCTGGTGTCATTGAAAAGTTGAAAACGACGCAGGGCATTTTTTCCCAGTGGAGGGCTGGTGATTTATGTGCTAAATTGCTTACGGTTTGCTGGGTCTTCCCTGTGCTTTTCCACTGCTGCAGTCAGTCACTGCTGAGTTGACCAAAGCCATGGTCCTGACGGAGACCGCTGTGGATTTCAGCACAAAGTGGAAGGCAGGCACACCTCTGTTGTGCTTTTACCGGTATATGTTTCCACTTTCGTCCTCAAATAGTTAGATAGTTTGTGTTTTCTCCCTGAGGTTGGGATAGCAAAGTGACAACAAAATGCACCATTTCCCTCCACATTTAATAAATTCTGCTCTAAGTGGAATCCATGGCTTATTACACATGGCAAGTTTCTAGTTTTCTAAGCATGTTCAACCAAAAATGATGAGCAAAGATGGCTTAGGCTGACTGGTGTATTTTGAGTCTTCGTGCATCTTTCGAAGAGTTTGGGTCTCATTTGGCGATTCTCTTCTCCATGGAAGATTCATTGACACTACTTGGGTCAGTTTGGCTGCATTTATTTCGTTTCTTTTTTTTGGTGGGGAAGATTCGCCCTGAGCTAACATCCACTGTCAATCTTCCTCTTTTTTTGCTTCGGGAAGATTAGCCCTGAGCTAACATCTGTGCCAATCTTCCTCTGTTTTGAATGTGGGTTGCCACCTCAGCATGGCTGATGAGTGGTGTAGGTCCATGCCTGGAATCTGGACTCGCAAACCCTGGGCTGCTGAAGCGGAGTTACAGTGAACTTAACCACTATGCCATGGGACTGGCCCCAGCATTTCTTGTCTTAGATTGTGTTAGATTCCTATTGCAGGCAGAAAAAGAAGTAAGTGCTAGTAAGAAGCCATATGGTTAGGAACATCTGTAATTTTTATAATGCTAGTAATAGATTTTTACACTTCCCTATAAATTAAAACTTCTGCACTGAGAATAAAGCATACATAATCCATGTGTCTATTTGCTATTGCATGATTCTGGTATATCTGGTTGTGTCAGTACATACAGGGATAACATTTTAAAAAACTGTCCCAAATTAACGAGACAGCCTTGACTGAGATATAGTTTTCTCTATGGAGGAAGTTTTGGTTCTTAACTGAATAAAGAATGAGGAAAGGGTTCTGCAGAGGGTAGTGAATATGTTAAGTACGTTCGATGCAAACATTTGAACATTAGGATAAATAGGCGAGCTTCCTTCTTGCTCTGATGGTCTGATAGGTTGTGTCTAAGGTGGCTGTGGTGACAGGTGCTAGTTTTCAAGCCTGGAGATCATGTCTGTGGTTTAGCTAGTCTGGAACCACAGTCAACTTTGCATTACTCAGGCTTCGCAGAATACTATGGCTTTTTCAGTTTCCCTTATAGAGTGGACAGGGCCCAGGAAAAGCGATTAAATTTCCTGTTTTCAGCAACTTGGGTGATTGATTTGGTAGGGAAAGGAGAGTGAAGCTGTTTGTTCTTTCTCAAACTCATGAGCATTTTGATTTTTAAATTACTCCTTTTAAAAAATTTTATTCTTTTCTTCTTTAAGGCTACTCCATAGAGTAAGACCATATGCCCTTAAAGGTAACCGCTATGAACATGTGAGCCAGTCAATTCAATAAGTTTTAATGGTACTTACTGTGCACCCAGATATTTTATATCTCATGTAATAACTGACACCCAGTGATGTTCAGTATGTGTTAATACTTTCCCCTCTTTCTTGACACTGGTCAGCCTGTTGTAGGGGATACAAAATGAACATACATGAAATTATGAGAGCAGCTAAATCTAGACTAGGACTGGAAGTGTGATATTGAAGTGTGAGACATGAGGGTCTCCTGGAGAGGTACATCTTGAGTTTTACGTTTAAGGATAAGTAGGCTTTAGATATACAGAAAGTAGGAGTTGCTCACTGGAACTCCTGGGACAGTGAGGGGGCTGGCTGAACCCAGAGGCAAAGGGGAAAAGCAAATTGCATCCAGTTGGTGTTATGTGACAAGGAAAGGACTTGAAAACCATGAAGAGGAGTTAAGACCCGCTGTGTGATAAGTCAAAGCAGAGGAGAGTCCCGGTGGTATTTTAGGAAGGTAAACTGGCAGTTAACCGCTGAAGGCTGGATTGGAGCGAGGGGAGCCTGGAATCTGGGAAAGCAGTTAGTGGTGAGGTGATGAGATCCAGGATTTGACTGTGGAGTGGAGTAGAAAAGAAGATAGTAAGGATGTTTTGGACAGTCATTCATTGAACAAATATATTTTGAGAACCTTCCAGGTGTCAGGCACTGGGCCGGGCCCTGGATGCATTGGTGAGGTCAATTCACACAGTCCCTACGAGCGAGGAGTTTGCAGCTTAGTAGGGGAGCAGGAGTGTGCTCACGCAGGTGTGGGGAGGAAATGTTGGCAGTGACAGGAGAGTGTACAACAGGGACTCTGATGGAGTGAGAGGGAAGCTCTCCTGAGGGAGTCATATTTCGGTTGAGTGGGAGTGATGTGGAGGCAGAAGTTCTAGGCAGAGGGGACAGCCTGTGAAAAGCCACTGAAACAGAAACAGAAAGAACCCCGTGTGGCTGGAGCTCAGTCAGGAGGATAAATCAAAGAGCTAGTGATGGATTACCATCGTAAGTGAGGGAGGGTGTTTCAAGAGGAATATCGATGGAAACTGAGTGGTGTGGAAAGTTTGATTTGGGTGGGGGTGGGAGTACCTGGTTGGGGAATTGGGAAGACGGTGGATTCAGAATTCCATTTCTGTTGATTGACCGTCTCTTGCTTTTCTCTCTCACCTGTATACTGGTCTACCTCTTGAATCCTGCCCACGTACTGAGGCCCATTCCCGAAGATGGCTGATTGGCTTAGTTATAGCTCTACCTTCAGCTGGTGTCTTGAACGTAACCCATCTGAGATCAAAAGTCAGCAGTTTTATTTAAATGAGCTCATTAAAGGGTGTCCATTTTCTAGAGAAACATGCCCTCAAACCACAGTGTTTTCTGATTTGGATGGCCACTTAAAGTTTTTAAAGCATGAAAGACTTTAGGTTTTTATTTTATTTTTTAAGAGAATTCTTTCTTTCTTTGTTTTTTTTTTAACGATTGGCTCCTAAACTAACAACTGTTGCCAATCTTTTCTTTTTTCCTGCTTTTTCTCCACAAATCCCCCTAGTACATAGTTGCGTATTTTAGTTGTGGGTCCTTCTAGTTGTGGCATGTGGGACACCGCCTCAGCATGGCCTGATGAGTGGTGCCGTATCCGCGCCCAGGATCTGAACTGGTGAAACCCTGGGCTACTGAAGTGGAGTGTGCGAACCTAACCACTCTGCCACGAGGCTGGCCCCTAAGAGAATTCTTTTTGTTAAAAATTGGCCCTGAGCTAACATCTGTTGCCAATCGTTTTCCCCTTTTTCTCCCCAAAGCCCCCCAGTACATAGTTGTATATTCTAGTTGTAGGTCCTTCTGGTTCTGCTATGTAGGACACCTCCTCAGCATGGCTTGGTGAGTGGTGCTGGGTCTGCGCCCAGGATCCGAACTGGTGAAACCCTGGGCCCTGGAAGCAGACAACTCAGCCACGGGCCGGCCCCAAGAGAATTCTTAAAAGACAATAAAATGATTAATCTTTAGTACTCTGAGTTCTAAGGCTTAACATTCATGAAGTTGTCAGGAATAAAGTTTTATTTGTTTCTCACACATGCAGCCTATTTCTGCCTTGAGGCCCTACCACCTGCTGTTCCTTCTGCTGAGAATGCTCTTCCTTCAGAATTCTGCATGGCTTACCCTCACTCCTTCGTATCTCTGCTCAAATGTCTTCTTTTTGAGGTCTTCCTTGACCCCTCTGCACACACTTTCCCTAAGGCCCTTCTGCTTTATTTATCTTCATCATACTTACCACCTTCTAACAAACTGTATAACGTATTTACTGATTTTGTTTGTTGCTTGTCTTCTCTAGTAGAATGTATGCTTCATGAAGGCAGGAATTTTTTTTAGATTTGTCCTCAACACCTACTACAATGTCTGGCACATAGTGGGCTCACAGTAGATACTTATTTTAGGAACACCTCTTTTTCATATGTTCTAAACTCATTTCTATGACTGGCTCTAATCAGCGTGTACTGTCATACTTCCCTTTCTTTTTGAGGATAGGCTCCTAAAAGCTTCTTTCTTCTGAAAAACGTTCTGACAGTGAGGGAAGAAGCTCTCTGGGACACTGGATGAGCTGCCTGGAAGCCCATGTCCAGATATATTTCACTCAGAGCCTGTGAATTCAAATCAGCAATCTGATTTTCTGAACACTCACATGGGTTAGTTGATCTGATTTCCAAGTCTGTAGCAAAGATGGGCCTACTGGAAGGACCATACATGAAGGAAAGAAAAACCCAATTTTAAAAATGCATTTATTATGGGGCTGTTTATTGCAGAGGCTGATAGATCCCCCTCTCATTAACTCCTGAGGATAGAAATTGGGCAGGCCTGGGAAAAAGAAGGGGAAAGCCATTTTTTATTAAAAAATTCCCCTTGTGTCTCCCCACTTTGGGGAAAAGTTAGATTTTTTTCATGTTGAGTAATTATCCCTGTGCAGTGAATGGGTTGGACTAAGTAATCTCTAAAACCAGCTTCCATCTTGAAAGCTGTATGATCCTCTTCTGTCTAAATATTCTGCTCTGGCCGGTTTGCTTTACACACCATTGTGTGAACAGGCCGCGTGCGTTCCTTAGCTTAGTGGCCTAGTTTATGAGTGTCTCCAGCCTGTGCGCTCTAGAAGGGGGATTTCTGGATCCAAATGCTTGGAGATTTCTGAGGCTCTTGTTTCATAGGGCCAAATATCTTCTAGATAAACTGCACTGTAGAATAATGGCTAATGCTTAGGTTATTGAGTTAGGAGAACTATGGTCAGTCTGGATCTGCTGCTTGCCAGCTGTGGTGAGGGTTGACTTAATCCCTGTCCCTTCATTGCTTTCATACCTTCCTTATAGGGCGTTATGAAAATTGAGAATGCACCCTAGCTGCTGCTGTTAGTGTCATTATTATTTCACTTTATACACCCAGATTTTCATGAGCAAAGAATACTAACCTATAAAATATCCTTGTCAGGGGCTGGCCTGGTGGTGTGGCGGTTAAGTTTGTGCCCTCTGCTTTGGTGGCCTGGGCTTTGCAGGTTTGGATCCCAGGTGTGGACCTATATATCGCTTATCAAGCCATGCCATGGTGGCTTCCCACATACAAAATAGAGGAAGATTGGCATAGATGTTAGCTCAGGGACAATCTTCCTCACACACACACATACACAAAAAAACATCCTTGTCAATTTGTTAAGGAAAATGTGAAGTTCTGTTTATATATTTTTTGATTACTGTTAAGATTGAGTGTTTTTTAATGTTTATTGGTTATTTGAATTTTTTGTGTCTCTTTAATGTTTCAAATTACTTCATTATAGTAATGGTTCTCTTCTCTACATATATATCCATATTTCATCCAGCACTCATATTACATGCACTTGGTACCCTTAACAACACCAGACACAGCACTAAGAATCCGTAGTTGGTGTTTAAGAGGTACTGTGCACATTTTTGAAATATATAAAATACATGTATAATATGTGAGGATTATTTTGGTAAAAATTATTTCTGTTTTCAGATCAAATCTATCAATTGTTTATAAAATAAATACTTTTAAAAGAAAATTCTTTTGCCAACAACCAGGTTGGTGAGCCATTTTGGAATCTGGTCCTTCAGCCTGAGTCAGGCCTTCAGTTGGCTTTAGCCCTGGCTACAGCCTCGTAAAAGACTATGAACTAGAACCACCCAGCTTAGTTTAACTGCTTCTAGATTCCCGACTCTCAGACACTGTGAGATAGTAAATGTTTGTTTCTTTAAGCCAGTAAGATTTGGGGTAATTTGTTAAATAGCAGTAGTGCCCTATACTTGTCCTCTAATGTCCTATAGTTGTCCAGTATTGTTTAAAATAAAAACTCAATATGACATATTCTATGTCATAGGAACTCTAGTATGTATCTGGAAGAAACTGCTTATTAAGCCAATGTAGAGAAAGCCTTTATGTGTGAAAGTGTGAAATGGTTTTCTAACAGTGGTGTTTTTTCGTATCATTTAAGCAGAGAGAGATGCAGAATTCCTTTACTGGAGCTTAGTTATTGAAAATTTGGAGTCAGACAGACCTGGTTTTGCATCTTGACCCCCACCGCCTCCCGACTGTGTGAAGTTGGACTGGTTGCTTAGCCTCCAAGTATCCTTCAGTCTCTTCCTTTGTGAAGCAGGGGTGATAACACCTACTGCTAAATCGAGCACTGCTGTGAGGGTCAAATGAGATAATATATATTAAGTGCTTATTACACAGTGTCAGTTTTATAAAGTTCATTATGTCTTTTAAAGTGCTCTAAAAATGCCAATATGAATCTACTCTAATACAGGGAAATACAAATTTTGAAGGAAATCGATTTCTCATGTTAGAAAATGTTAGAGCTTTGGTTTTAAATTACTGTGCTTTATTTTTTCCCCACTCTTGTGCTCTGAACCTCCTGCTAAGCCCCAGACATTTGTCTTTTTTTCATGTCCAACAGTTCTCTTCTGGGATAAGAAGTTACTTTAGCATAAGTTCACAGCTCATTAAGTTAATTTAAGAGTCCAACTGCTTCAGAACCTTGAAAACTATAATAATTTACTCTCAAGTGCATGTTTACGTCTGAGAACTCATAGCAGGGGGCTCAAAGGGGAGAGTATTGGGCCTGGCAAATCCCTTGCCCAGCTGGCTCATGAGACCTTGAACCAGCAGTGTTTCTACAGTCCTGCTCTGTTTTCTTGGGTCCAACCAAGATGCCCTTTGGAAGATTAAAGACAGCTGTTCTGCATAGCACCTAAAGATACAGTGATAGGGCGCAGGGAGAGAAGAGCTCCAGAGCTGGCCCTGCACACAGTCATGACCAGGTCTTGGAGAGATCCCTCTGATGCTGAGGTGGGCTACAGAGCGGCGTCTTAACGTCAGGGCAGCCTGTGGACTTGAGGTTTCTTGTACACTGGCTGTCTGTTCCTCTCCCTACCTGCCTTTTCCCTCTCTTTCTCTGGCGAGTGATCTTGATCCCTCAATGCACATTAGTCACCTGGGGGAGCTTTAAAAACAACCAGAGAGGGGCCGGCCTGGTGGCTTAGTGGTTAGGTTGTGCGCTATGCTTTGGTGACCCAGGGTTCCTAGGTTCTGATCCTGGGCATGGACCTATACACTGCTTGCACTCCTCATCAAGCCATGCTGTGGCAGCGTCCCACATGCAAAATAGAGGAAGATGGGCACAGATGTTAGCTCAGGGTGAATCTTCCTCAACAAAAACAAAACAAAACAAAAACAACCAGTGGTTCTGATTCAAGTGGTCTGGGTGGGATCTGAGCTTGGATAAAGTTAAAAAATTTCCCTCTGGTGATTCAGCTATACCCCAGGACCTGAGAGCCAGGAACCCCAAGACAAGGTGGGTCCTCCCATCTCTGTTTGATTTAGCCTTTTCAGGCCCCTCCCCTCCACCTCACCTCCCTTAGATCCGTGTATTTAAGGCTGGACTCTGGCATCAGTTCTGCACTGCACTTTTCAACTGTGACCTTCAACTGCTTGCCTTTTAAATTGTGGGAAGAAAGGAGACTTATTTTTGTGAAAATTCTCAGGCTGTAACCAGATACAGTAAGGATAAGTTGTTAGTTTGCTGCCCTGTTGGGTTTTGAATTAATTTAATGATCTGTGAATTTCTGCTGAAAGAACTTGAATTTCTAAGTCTCCTCTCTGTCTTGGCTCCTAGAGAGCAGCTCTTGGGGTTTAGTATCTTAAAATTTCTTTCTCCCAGACTGTATGGTGAGAGGAGATTGAGATAGTTTACTTCATTTTTCCTTTATTATTATTGTTGTTGTCAAAAATTTGGTGGGCAACTTTTACATTTCCTTTTAAGTAGAGAAGGTGGAAGATTAAGAATGTATTTCATGAGTTCTGAATAAATCTCTTAGGGTAATCTGAATTTCTAATTTTTATCTTAATGTGATTGTATAATAATGCCTTAGCATTTTAATAAAACATACAGTTTACAGAACTGTTTCATATAAAATCTCATTTACAGATAATGTTTATATGAAAATGTAGAAACTTTCCAAATCTGCACTTTGGAGGACTTTGTGATAAATGTAAATATTATTTTGCAACTCAAGGGAAAACTTGCAAATTATTTACACAATTTCTTTATAATATTGCCTCCTGGTAAGAAACTATTAATAGTCCATTCCAGATGAAGTCTGACACTTGACTTTTTTTGGTGAGGAAGATTGGCCCTGAGTTAACACCTGCTGCCAATCTTTCTCTTTTGGCTTGAGGAAGAATGTCCTGAACTAACATCTGTGCCAGTCTTCCTCTGTTTTGTATGTGTATCAGCATGGCCTGATGAGTGGTGTGTAGGTCTGTGCCAGGGATCTGAACCCATGAACCCTGGGCCGCCACGGAAACAGAGCACATGAATTTAGTCACTGCGTCACTGGGCCAGCCCCCGACACTTGCTTTTTAGTGGTGATTCTTTACCTTTGAGATACTTAAAATGATGGAAAGGCTTTGAAGCCCTGAGGGAAGCTGGGGCGGCCTGTTGGGATAGTGGTCCTGATGGCTCAGAGACGGCATGTGTGTTGGACATGATCAGCACTAGGCACCAGGAGTTCATGCATCTGCCTAATCCCTGGTTAAAGCTGGATCTGACCAAGTCAGCAGCCTTCAGAGTCAGCCTGGGGACCTTTTTGAACAGAGTTATCAGGCAGAGTCCGAGTGGAGAGGCCATTGAGGGCCTTAGATTCAGAGAGCTTCACCCTGAGCACACAGACCCTAAATCAGTCCCTTAGGGGCTACTAGCTGACAGAGCTGAAGGGCAGGCAGCCTTCAGGCCTTCCTCCCACAGATGGCTATGTCTTTGCAGAATCTCGGCACTTTTATGTGCTCATCGGTCCCAGCGGGAAGGGAGCTCTCTCCTCTGGGCTTTCGGTTTCCATATTGGATGTGAGGCTCATATAGTTACTGTGCCAGGTTTGTTTTTGCCCGCTGCCTAGAAAGTCAAACACCAAGAAGGCGAGATTTCAGCAGAGAGTTTAATCATAAGGCAGCCATGTGAGGAAGCAAGAGGATGAGTCTCAAATCCACTTCCCCAAAAATAGGGACTCAGGGATATTTATGGGATGGGAGGGCAAAGTGGTCTGAAATGTGGAGATAGGTGATTAATTGATGATGTGCACAAGCATAGTCAGACTCCATGTCTCTTCATAGGATGCATGCTCACAAAATGGCAGTGTGAGCATGATCTGAGGGTGGGGTTTTTAGCCTCTTGACTTCAAAAGGTTGCCTAGTGGACATCTGGATGGGCCCATTTGATGAGTTGGTGGTCTCAGCTAGCCTGGAGTGGACAAATGGGTTCTAATTCCCGAAAAACAGCTCACACACCCATTACCATGGTGATCCAGGCTCCAGGGAGATGCCATCTATAGGAACCCAGTGGGAGTCAGATAGCATATTGCCTAAACAGCACAGTTAACAATGGGTGGGTTAAACAGCTGAAAGCTATAATCAGTAATTGCAAAAAGGGAAAAAACCTTTAGTTCCTAGCTACTTAATCATCAGTGGCTAACGCTTTGCCAGTTTCAATCCCTCCTGTTCTTTGGTATTCCTCATTCTTGAGGGATTTGGGGCAACAACCCGATGTAGCTACTTCCTGCTGAATTGGGGCATAGATCTGGGTTAGAGGAATGAAACTGTTTAGTACTCATTTGGAAGTATTCTCTTGTTCCCAGCTTCATGTTGACATTTTTGTATTATTAGCATTTTGTATCTTGCTCAACAGCTTTGCAACATCTAAAAGCATATTTTATAATCAGATGTCTGACCAGAAGGATAAGAAGTATAGACAACCTAAATTTTAGCAGTCCCTGAAAAATAGACCTAATCCCAGTAGGGCCTCCATCTGATCTCCAGGTGGGGCAGACATCTGGTCTCAGTTCCTGATAGTCTTTTGTTTTACTGGATATGCAGAGACCGGAGCAATGCCCTGTAACCTGATCTTTCAGTTGTCATTGATGATGGCCATCAGCACAGACTCTCTGCCTGGGGGTCATCACATTCCTAAGGAGCTCAGAAGAACAAAGTTATCAATTTATAGCAGCTGGGAGGGTCCATAAAATCTACAGAGCATGTCTGGGTTAGTTAATCAGGGGTCATTCAAAGTTATAATATGATTTCTTTTCTACAATATCGCTTCCCTTATGTCAGCCTTGTGTTGTGCCAGTATCAATATCTTTTGGGGCATATCTGAGCTTTCCAGGTGGACACATACTCAAGATATCCAGGCGGCAGTTTGCTCTTTTTTTCATGTTTTTTTTCTCTTCATAGTCTTCTTAGCTAAAGCAGGGATCCACTGGTAGTCTCTGTCAATGGTAAGGTGAATGTTGAGTGTGGTAGAAGAGAAAGGACTGAGCACCATTTTGTTGGGTTATTTTCCCTCAATTCAATTGATTTGCATTCTCGTAGGAGAATCACTTTCCCTTCGCACTGAACCTCCCCATCTACTGAGTCTTCCAGTCTCATGTGTATAGTCTTTTCCTTTAGTATCCAATCAAAGTAGCTGGAATCTATAACCTTAATTTTGAGATGTATTCTCTATTTATGATCTTAGATATAGGATTAAAAAAGAAAGTTGATATCAGAGATTCATTTTAAAACTGTTTCTACAGTATATCCTGAAGTTAGTGCTCAGTCCAATCTTTTCCATCTTTCACAGATCAGAGCCTGACAGTTAAATCCAGCAATCATTTATTGGATTACAACAACCTGGAAAATTCAGTTACCCAGAAAACCCCATTCCCTGAGCATCCTTTTAAATCAATACTGGGCCATATAGATGAACTTGGAAATCTCTGTCTTCCTTAAAATAATTACTATAGATGTGTCAGCCTTTTAAAATCTATCAAAATCAACATTAATTTTTAAGTTAATAAAATTTATTGTTGAAGGTTTGATGTCCCATTGGAAATAATTTAGGATCAGACAGGAGTAATTTGCTGTAATGATATTTTATGTAAGATTTGAGCCATACCCATAAAGGGCTGGGTTTACGAGGCTAGTACTTCAGAGGTTGTTTATTTCTTCACTATAGGTTTCCATGATTTAATGTATGATGCCCTTGGTGGGTGACAGTGCCTTCGTTAGGTCTTAATGCAAACAGATGTGCTTATTAAAGACATGAGTAACAGGCTGAGAGGATGCAAGGCATCATCTTGTTCCATTATGCCTTTTAGAAATATAAAATGGTAAGGTTGAAGTGTTTATTAAAGTAGCTAGAAATAAGTGTAATTGAAAAGAGTAATTAAGCCATATTAAAAAGTTAATTATCTGGCTAACAGTGAACTCACAACTTAAATATTTCTGAGACAGTAAAACTTGGAGAAAGGGGTAATATCCTAGTTACAAAGAAATTAATACATGTTGCCCACATTATATGCGGAAATTCTACCAGTTTGAACGTCCGCCAGGAGCTTGTGAGACTGGAACCTCATCATCCTCTGAGTCATATGTTTCAAGATTTGAGACATAAATTTGCATTTAAAAAATTAATCGATGAGTTTGGATGTTATCCATTTGTGTTTCTCTCTTTTGAGTTTTGTGTCCTTTGGTCTATTGGGGCCTCTCTGAAAATCTTCCAGATTTGGGCTTCCTCCCCTCTCTCAGACTATAATTTTAATATCAATGAGGAGATAATTTCAGTGAATGAAAAGACAGAGACTGGTCAATGGATTTTTTTCAATTGATAATGTTTTTGGCTTTAGGTAACGGGTTTATTTTTCTGCTGAAATAACAAGTCTGGAGTTTGGCAGTTCAGGCTTGGTTCAGAAGTCAACAGTGCAGGCTCTGGATTGGCTTTCTGTGGCTTTCTTGGTCTTTTTCTCATGGTTGCTTGGGGCAGATAAAAGCTTGTTACCAACTCTGGGATTCCACACTCTGTCTGGTTCTCTTATACCATACCCATACTTTACAGTATCCTTTATTAGACTTTCCCAAATTACCTAAGTTGAGGCCACTATGTGCTGCTTCCTGGGGCCCTGATGTACAGGTATGTCTCTTTTTATCAGAAAGGAGTGTTTTTCCTGCAAGCCATCGCATCTCCATCACATTTCCTTTCTTGCAGGTCCCATTGGCCAGGACAGGTCACACACTCAAGCTGTAAACTGCAGAGGAGGTACCTGGCAGGGTTTAGAGGAAGGTGGCCTCTGCTGACAAGGGCTCTTGTGAGTTAAGCCCCAAAACCATATCTAGGGATCCAATGTGCTATTTCCAGCCTCTTGCTGAAGGTGGGAAACCTCAGTGAGTTGTGGGGTCTTGACGTCATACCAATGGTCAAGACTGACCACAGGGAATTTCAGAGGTACCACTCTAGCCAATGGATGGGGGCAGCTCTTTGTATTATTTTTCCCAGCATATATTGAGGCCTAGGGAAAAATTTATTTACTGCCCATATTGAAATGTCTGCAAGCCCAGCAAAATCCCATTATGACTTTTCTTTTGCTTTTTTAATAAACAAAGGCACTTCAATCAGGGTTTTGACAGATTAGTCATTTTTCCTTAGTTTGAATATGCAGATATCAAAATTATCTTCTGGGAAGTACATTCCTTCCCCCCCATCTGCTTCCATAGAAGGAGAAATCCATATTTGGCTGTGGCGGAAATTTGGCTGTGGGCGAAGTTTCTCAGGCTCTAAATGGGGATTTTACTTGACAATTCATTTCACAACAGGGTAATCTTTTAATTATTTTTTTTATAGTAAATTTAGTCTTGGTCTGCCATATTAATTGGAAACATATATTTACCATTTTTTTTTGCCTTTAAACTCAGGTTAAAGAAGTTCTAATTTTTTTAATTGAGATGTAATTGATATAACGTATTTCAGGTATACAATATAATGATTTGATATATGTATATATTGCGAAATGATCACCCCAGTAGGTCTTGTAAACATCCATCACCACACAGTTACAATTTTTTTCCTTGTGATGAGACTTAAGATTTATTCTCTTAGCAAATTTTGAATATACAGTACATATATACAGTATATATGTACCTACTGTATACAGTAACCGTACAGTATGGTATGGTTAACTATAGTTACCATGCTGTACATTACCTCTCCTTTTATTTTCTTACCTACCTCTTATTTATTTTATAACTGGAAGTTTGTATCTTTTGACCACCTTTACCCGTTTCACCTACCCGCCATCCCTTGCCTCTGGCAACCACCAGTCTTTTCTCTGTATCTATGAGTTTGGTTTTTTTTTTGGTTTGTTTTGTTCTGTTGTTTTTTTTGATTCCACATATAAGTAAGATCATACAGTATTTGCCTTTCTCTGTCTGACTTATTTCACTTAGCATAATGCCCTCAAGGTCCATCCGTGTTGTCACAAATGACAAGATTTCCTTCTTTCTTTATGGCAGAATAATATTCCATTGTATATATGCGCCACATCTTCTTTATCCATTCATCTGTTGACGGACACTTAGGTTGTTTCCAAGTCTTGGCTATTGTGAATAACGCTGCAGTGAACATGGGGGTGCAGATATCTTTTCGAATTAGTGTTTTCATTTCCTTTGGATAAATACCCAGACATGGAATTGCTGGATCATATGGTAGGTCTAGTTTTAATTTTTTGAGGAACCTCCTTGCTGTTTTCCATAGTGGCTGCACCAATTATGTTCCCACCAACAGTGCACTAGGATTCTCTTTTCTCCACATCCTCATGAACACTTGTTGTCTCTTATCTTCTTGATGATAGCCATTCTAATAGGTGTAAGGTCATAGCTCTTTCTGGTTTTGATTTCTATTTCCCTGATGATTAGTGATGTTGAATACGTTTTCATGTACCTGTTGGCCATCTTTGTTTCTTCTTTGGAAAAATGTCTATTCAAGTACTTTGCCCATTTTTTCCCCCAAAGATTGGCACCTGAGCTAACATCTGTTGCCAATCTTATTATTATTTTTTTCTTCCTCTTTTCCCGAAAGCCCCCCCAGTACGTAGCTGAATATTCTAGTTGTAGGTCCGTCTGGTTCTGTGATGTGGGACACCGCCTCAGCATGGCTTGATGAACGTTGCTAGGTCTGTGCCCAGGATCCGAACTGGCGAAACCCTCGGCTGCCGAAGCGGAGTGTGCGAACTTAGCCACTTGGGCCATGGGGCCGGCCCCCTCTGCCCATTATTTAATCAGATTCTTTTTGCTATTGAGTGGTATGAGTCTTTTATGTAGTTTGGATTTTAACCCATTTATCAGATGTATGATTTGCAAATATTTTCTCTCATTTGGTAAGTTACCTTTTCATTTTGTGGATGGTTTCCTTTGCTGTGCAGAAGCTTTTTAGTTTGATATAGTTATATTTCTTTATTTTTGCTTTGGTTACCTCTGCTTTTCATGTGAAATCCAAAAAATCATCACCAAGACTGATGTCAAGGAGCTTACTGCCTGTGTTTTCTTTTAGGAGTTTTATGGTTTCAGGTCTTACATTCAAGTCTTTTAATCCATTTTGGTTAATTTTTGTGTATGGTCTAAGATAATCGTCCAGTTTCCTTTTGCATGTGGCTGTCCAGTTTTCCCAACACCATTTATTGAAGAGACTGTCATTTTCCCATTGTATATTCTTGGCTCCTTTGTTGTAAATTAATTGACTGTAAATGTGTGGGTTTATTTACAGGCTCTCTATTCTGTTCCATTGGTCTATGTGTTTATTTTTATGCCAGTATCATACTGTTTTGATTACTATAGCTTTGTAATATAGTTTGAAATCAGGAAGCATGATGCCTCCAGCTTTGTTCTTTCTCGGGATTGTTTAGGCTATTTGGGGTGTTTTGTGGTTCCATACAAATTTTAGAATTGTTTTTTTTTTATCTTTGTGAAAAATACCAGTAGAATTTTTTTTTTAAAGATTTTATGTTTTTCCTTTTTTTCCCCAAAGTCCCCCGGTACATAGTTGTACGTTCTTCATTGTGGGTCCTTCTAGTTGTGGCATGTGGGACGCTGCCTCAGCGTGGTTTGATGAGCAGTGCCATGTCCGCACGCAGGATTCGAACCAACGAAACACTGGGCCACCTGCAGTGGAGCACGCGAACTTAACCACTCAGCCACGGGGCCAGCCCCTGCCAGTAGAATTTTGAAATGAATTGCATTGAATCTATAGATGGCTTTGGGTAGTATGGACGTTTTAACAATATTAAGTCAGGGCCAGCCCCGTGGCCGAGTGGTTAAGTTCGCATGTTCTGCTTCAGCATCCCAGGGTTTTGCCGGTTCAGATCCTGGGCGCGGACATGGCACTGGTTATCAAGCCATGCTGAGGCAGCATCCCACATGCCATAACTACAAGGACCCACAACTAAAAATATACAACTATGTACCAGCGGACTTTGGGGAGAAAAAGGAAAAATAAAATCTTTAAAAAACAAAACAAAACAAAATATTAACTCTTCTAATATATGATGTGGATATCTTTCCGTTTATTTATGTCTTCAATATCTTTTATCAAAGTTTTGTAGTTTTCAGTGTACAGATCTTTCTCTTCCTTGGTTAAATTTATTCCTAAGTATTTAATTATTTTTAATGCCGTTGTGAGTGGGATTGTTTTCTTTTTTCTTTTTCAGATATATCTTTTTCAGATATTGTTAGTGTGTAGAAATGCAACTGATTTTTCTATGTTGATTTTGTATCCTGTAACTTTACTGAATCTGTTGATTAGTTGTAACAGTTTTCTTTTGTGGAATCTTTAGAACTTTCTCCATAGAATATACATCATTTGCAAACAAAGACAATTTTACTTCTTCCTTTCCAATTTGAATGCTGTTGTTTTCTTCTTCTTGCCTGATTGCTCTGGCTAGGACTTCCAGTACCATGTTGAATAGGAATGGTGAGAGTAGGCACCCTTGTCTTGTTCCTGATCTTGGAGGAAAAGCTTTCAGCCTTTCACTATTGAGAAGGATGATAGGTGTGGAATTGTCATATATTGCCTTTATTATGTTGAGGTATATTCCTTCTTATACACATTTTATCAAGCTGCTTTATCATGAAAGGATGTTGTATTTTGTGAGATGTTTTTTCTGCATCTATTGAAATGATCATATGATTTTAATGTTTCATTCTGTTAATGTGGTATATCATGTTTATTGATTTGCATATGTTGAACTATCCTTGCATCCCAAGGATAAATCTCACTTAATTACAGTGTATGATCCTTTTAACCTGCTGTTGAATTCAGTTTGTTAGTATTTTGAGAATTATTGGCATCTATATTCATCAGAGATATTGATCTATAGTTTTCTTTTCTTGAAGTGTCTTTATCTGGCTTTACTATCAGGGTAATGCTGGCCTCTCTCTAAAATGAGTTTGGAAGTGTTCCCTCCTCCTTAGTTTTTTTGGAAGAGTTTGAGAAGGATTGGCATTAATTCTTCTTTAAATGTTTGGTAGAATTCACTAGGGAAACCATCTGGTCCTGGAGATTGACTTGTCTTGACTGGCATTTATCACTTCTTGCTCTGGACTTTTCTTTCCAGCTTCTCCCAGAGTCACTTCTGGCTTCTTAAAACTGCTTTGTCATGTTTCTGCAAGTCTCTGCTTTGCCCTAAAGCATTTTGCCTTTTCCACCTTATTACTTCTAATTTAAGTCTGGGCCGGGTGTAACCATTTTTTAATTATTAATATTTTTTTTCAGGTTTGAGTATAACCTAAAAGAATTAGAAGGCAGGAAAGGAAATTTGACAACTAGGTATCATGCACACCTGCTTCCTAAATACTTTCTTTTATCTGCTGCCCCTCCCGCACCCTCAGGTGAGAGTCCCCTCTTCTTTCCTCTTTTGCTGAGTCCGTGGGCATCAACCAAGTCTGATGGGGTAAAAAGAAACCAAAACAATTAAAAGATGTCATATTCTTTAAGAGATACTCCTGCATTATAATATGAAATATTTAACACCCGCTCTGAATAGCTGCATTTGAATTACTCTACTGGATCAGAATTTCTCTGAGTAGCCAGGTGCTTGACTCACACAAGATTCATCTAAGGGCCACTCCCAAGTGTAGATTTTAGCCTCTACTCTGGTTTGCAGCCTTCATTCTTGGTACAGGTATACAATCCTGTCATCTGCCAAATAATGATGGTTTGCTCCCAACTTTCTGGTAGTTGCTTCCCTTCTTTTCTGACCACCATTGGTTAGAACTTTGGAATGACAGGGAGAAATGGTAGTGACTACTTGAAATGCTTTTTGTGTTGCTCTTTTAAATATGATTAGATTGAGGTGAGGAATATCAGGTTGAAGAAAGAGCTTTCTCTTCCTTACTAAAAGTTTAAAAATGAAGAATGGATATTAAATTATATCAAAAACCTTTTTGAAGCACCAATTGATTTCTTCTTTTATTTTTTTAAAATTTGATATGAATCGCCATATTATAAATTTCTTAAAGTTAAAAAAAATTTCGTTTTTGGAAGAAGTCCTACTTTACTGCATGCCATTGTTTATGATTTGCAAATATTTTACTTAGAATGGCTGCATTTCATCCCCCTTTTAGGGGGCAGTTGCCCCATCTCCTGACTCTCCTTCACTTTGGCAAAGAGCCCTTCCTTGGTGTGGAATTGGTGGGACATACTGCCTTTTTCACACCGTGAAAGCATGGAGGCATGTGGCTGAGGCTTAACCAAGGTGCTGGAACTTTGAATCTTGCAAAGACAGAGGGTCAGTTTAGAAAGTTTTCATGGCTGTGCCTCCTTGGCAAGAGTCTAGCCGCAGTAGTGGTGTGTGTCCTGCCCCAGCAGGAGAGAGGCAGCAGTAGTGGTGGAAATGCCAATAGCAGCATCCTAACTTCAAGACTTGACTTTGGTCTTGGCTTCTGCAACTTGGCCTTCCTTAGCTTTTGCTCCTTTTGTAAGCTCGGTTCTCTCTGTTTCCCATCCATTCTGTGAGCTATCAATATGCTTCCAGAAAATTGCGTATCTGCTTAGGTTTGCTAGAGTTAGTTTCTGTAGCTTGCAGTCAAGAACTTGACTAGGTTATAGCCTAGTGGGTGGAGTATGAACAGATCTTGGTTCAAGTCCTGGTTCTTTCAATAGCTGGCTTTGGGCAAGTTGCTTAACCTCTCTGAACCTCATTTGTAAAACCTTGCAGATTGGCAGAAAGAGTTAGAGATAATGTATGCCAAGTGCATCATCTCCTATAGTACACACTCAGTGAAGTATTAGTAATTATCATTATTACTTACAGAATGTTCTGTAACAGGTCAACAATTTCTTCTTCACAATTCTGAAATCCAAAATGTCCTGAAAACTTAGATTTTTTTCATAACTCATTTGATTTTAAAAACCTGACCTGACTTAGGTATATTTGAAGAAAAAAACCTGACTATGATGTGAGGCAATTTAAAGCCTTTATTTATCACATGAGTGTAGCTATTTATGCATTTTTGCTGCAGAAATATCATAGTTGCCCCAGACTCTCGGAAGGTGTGTGAAATATATTGGATATGTCCAGTAGTGCCTTTCTGAAAAGTTTTTGAATCTTGAAACACATCTGGCCTCATGAGTTTTAGGTAAGGGATTTGTGAAGGATTGTTAACATATACTAGCTCTCAACCGGAGAGAGGATCAGAATGGTCTGGGGGAGTTTTTCAAAACATCAGTGTCCTCTAGGTGAATGACATTTGTGCTTCCCTCTCCTTTCTCTTTGAGTTGTGTGTACGTGTCTGTGTGTATGTGTGGGTGGATGGCTTCTCTGACCAGTTTTGGTACTGACATTACGCCAGCATCAGAAAATTGGGGATATTTCAGTCTTTTTCCTGTGCTTTGTAATACATATGTAACCAGAGAACAACTGTTTTTTCAGAGTTTGAAAGAGTGTATGTTAAACTGTCTGAAACTAGAGTCTCTTTTGTTTTTTTTCTGTTTTTGAGGTTATTTGCTGGGAACTTACTTGAGTATGGCAATTATTAGGGAGGACTTTTTTTGTGAGTTCCCACAGATTTATCCGTTGGTCAAAGAATTTTCAAGTGGTTGCATTATGGATGAGAAAAAAGCAAGCAAACACTTTATTTATTTATTTATTTTGAGGAAGACTGGCCCTGAGCTAACATCCATGCCCATCTTCCTCTACTTTATGTGTGGGATGCCTGCCACAGCATGGCTTGCCAAGTGGTGCCATGTCCACACCCGGGATCCGAACCTGCGAACCCTGGGCCACCGAAGAGGAACATGGGAACTTAAGCGCTGAGCCGCCAGTCGGCCCCGTGCATCTACTGTTGATTCCTATCTTTTATAGTTACTTTAACATTATTTTACAGAATATTATGAATAAAGTTATAACAACTAAGTAATATTTTGTTAATGAAAAACAACATTATTTTAATAGAATTATAGTTTTATTGATTAAGGGAGAGAGGAAGCAATGTATTTAAATATAGATAATTAGGTACCTCTTGGATAATTTTCTTACTGATCCACAGTGTTTTCAGTCACTTCTTAATCTAACTGGCTTTTTCCTCAGGATTTGGTAACTTAGATTTGTGCTGAGTTTCCTAACTTGCTGTGAGACCCTCTTAGCTACTCTAGTCTGGTGCCTGGCTCTTGCACTATCCTCTGGATCTGGGACTGAGCTCTCTCTGCTGGGGGGACGCTTTTGATCGCATAGTGCTTTTCCTTTAAGTAATGATGATTAATCTACTTGGAAGAATAGATTCAATTTTGACACTAAATTTTATCCTCCTACCTAAGACCATAAAATCGAGAAATCGTATTGCTTTCAATTTCCTTAAAATAGTTTTCTTGAATTTGACTAGGTCAGTGCTTTGAGCAAAAGGCAGCTCAGATTGCCTTTCTTAGGTCTTGTAGAATTACTGTAACTGATTGTATTTTGGCAAAAGTGATTAGTTCTAGATTTGGACAGCTTCCATTAAGCAGTTATCTTGACAACTCTCATATTAAATGCTGGAGAATGTATTGTGTCTTTGGGTGAGCCTGAGATGAAGGTCTCCGTAAGGTAGAATGGGAAATGCTGCCGTAGCTTTTTAGAATGACTGAGTTTCATCTGAGAGTAGATGGTTTTTTCATGCAGTTTGCTGCTGGTGAGACTTCCTTTACAAACGAGAATGATCAGGCATGTGAACATCTCAGTGTTTCCCTCTTAACTCTTAATTATGGGCAGACTCCCAGGATGGTCACTGTGTGTTGTCTCAGACGCGTCTCCTGCTAACAGCTCTATTCCTCCTCCCAGGCATTTATTTCTTCAGCCTTCAGTCTGGCCTTTGTGTTCCTCACCTTTTGTTTCATTAAAACCTGTCTTTATGAAAGATTATTTCAGACCTTCACCCTTTTTTCGAAAGTATTTTGATGTTATACTCTAAATTTATTTGTGAGATACAAGGCGTAGTTTTGTAATAAAGGAATTTTAAGTGTTCAGAATAGGTAGGGAAAATATTTTGGCACTGCTAACTCTCTTATGGGTCTATTACATAAAAGGAAGTGCATAAACTTCTAATCATTCATTTTAAGAGTAAAATACTAAATGTTTGAGGGGAGAAGTATATGTTCTTTTACCTCCCTTGGTGCCCACTGAAAGCCTGTGGGCTGTGTTGGCCTCCCCAGTTGCTTGTCCCTCAGAGAGTGAGTATCTGCAGAGACAGTGAGGAAGCACTAGTTTTGTGCTAGCCCAGTGTGCTTTGCCACCTTTGTAAAGGTATTTGTGTACATGCACACCTGTATACACCCAATGCACAGGAGAACAGGTAAGGATTAGGGGGAGCTGGGGAGCACATCACAGTGGAATGGTTTCTAAATTCAGCCGCTGATATAAAAATAGTGCTGGTTAAAATTCGACTTAAACCCTTTAGGAAGGCTCCACCATGGACACTGCCCCATTAGCCGTTAACATCAGCGCATGTTTCCTCTTGATTTGGAACAATTACTGTATGTTCAACTGAGCATCAGACAAAGACTAAGGCTTATATCTAGAGGCATTGTGTTGTACAAAAAAATGCACTTGAACCCCTAGGACCACAGTTGGTGGTTTGAAGCGCACCTAAGAGAGGCATCCAGGAGCTGAGACTGAGGGAACAGGCTTGGCCTGTGGAATTTCCTTGTCTCTCCCTCTCAAATGGATCTTGTTCAGTTTGTATAAGTTCAGTGCTGTGTGCTCTCTGACCTAGACAACAGGGCATTCTTAGGAGTGACTAAGATATTGCACAAATCAATTCCTACAATCATGAGAGGAAACACATAATTTTTACCAAGACGTGATGCCGAAGGTAGCATGGCTTGACAAATGAAGGTTGTGAAATATCAAAATAAGTATCGGGATAGATGGTAGTTTTTCCCTCTCTGGAGAGCTTTCAATTCAGGATAGGTTTTCATGTTTCTGTGTTGAAATAAGTTTCTCCCTGCACATGAGGTACGTGGACGCTTACTTGGGGTGGGGAAGTGAGGATCGTTGCTGTTATTTTTGGGCCTGGTAATTGTAGATTCACAGTCTTCCAAATGTGAACTGAGTCCCAGAGGAATTCTTCTTGTCCTAAATACACTGTAGAGTAATATCTTCTTTTGTTCCCCCTGAGAATTGGGTTTGTTATCATAAGAAAGATGAGGAGTTAGCAGTAGTGATTTTGTTTTTCCAATGAAAAAAAGGATGCTGTGTTATGAAGATGTTAGTCTGAAAGACAGCACTGGAAAGGTTGTGGCACTGGACAGAGGGGCATTTAAGCATTTTAGCATCTTTCTCTGAAGAGGTGGAAGAGAACAAAGCAAGTAGCAGCATAGGAAGTGGCCACTCTGGGCTGTGGTGTGCTGTAGGCTTCACAGCTAATATTATATTGACTGTCACCAAGGAAATAATTGGACCTGGCAAGGCTACAGGGTGCCCCTTCTTTACTGAATAAAATTAGGTTGCTGGGACTCATAAATCATGGATGAAATGCTAGAGCTAAAAATGGCCAGTAAATAAAAACCTGGAACACAAATAAAGGTCACTTCCAAGTCCTGGCTGTTTGCTGTATGCTGTGGTCACTGTTCAGTGGGCCAGTAGCCTTTTTCTTTTTAATTGAACTTTTTGTTTAGAGATAATTCACATGTAGTTGTAAGAAATAATGCAGAGAGATCTTATGTCCCTTTAACCAATTTCTCTCAAAGACAACTTCCTGCAAAACTGTAGTACAGTATCACAACCGGGATGTTGACACTGATGTAGTCAAGACACAGAACATTTCCATCACCACAGTGGTTCCTCATTTGCCCTTTTATAGCCACATCCACGTCTCTACCTCTTTCAACTCTTCTTAAACTGGCAACCACTAATCTCTTCTTTATTTCTATACTTTATCATTTCAAGAGTGTTGTATTAGTGGAATCATACCTTTTGGGTTGGCTTTTTTCACTCAGCATATTTCTCTGGAGATCATCCAGAAATTATTAATTTTGATGAAATTCAATTTATCGATTTTTTTGGCTTTCCATGTTAAGTCAAAGCCAACCCCTGGGGTCAGTCCTCTTGTCCGTTCTTCCTAGCCCAACGCCCTGGAGAGACGGACTTTGTCAATCAGTCAGTCTCCAGGGGTGTAGCTTCCCTCTAGCAATTCTCACCTTTGAGTTATTTAACAGTCTCATTCAGAAAGTCAGATTGGATCCATCAAGGCAAAGGTGAATTACAGTGAACAGGCACTAGGAGACCACAGGCCAGTGTACAGCTGGGTTATGTCCGGTGGAATTGCTCCACCAAATAAGCTTCCCGACCTGCACTAGCCCAGACCTGCACAATCCTGTTGGGCCAACGATGAACCTACTTCAAGGGCCTGAGGAACGTTTATTTAGCGTGTTCCTAATTGCTCCTTGAAGAATTTTTGTCATGACTGCATTAAAATCCTTGTCAGATAGTTCTAACATCTCTGTCATCTTGATGTTGAAATCTGTTGATTGTCTTTTTTCAGTTTGAGATCTTCCTGGTTGTTGGTATAATGTGTGATTTTTTGATTGAAACCTGGACATTTTGGTATTATGTTGTGAGACTCTGGATCTCATTTAAACCTTCTTTTTTTTGACACCACTTCAGCAGGGGAAGGGGGAGAGTTGTTACCTAATTACAATCTGTGTCTCCAAGGAGTTGTTAGGAAGAAGGGGCAAGAGGGTTGACCCCATGAGTTGGCTTTGGTGTTCGCCATCCCTTGGGACCTTAATATTTCTTTAGCATCCTGGAAGTGGTGGTTCTCAATCCTGTCTGCCTATTAAAGTCATGCGGTGGAGCCAAAAGCAACAACCAAACATGATGGTCTCTTCCTCCCACCTGAGATTCTGGTTCAGTGGGTGTGGAGTAGAGCCTAGGCATTGGTACTTTTCAAAAGCTTCCCATGGGATTATAACCTGCAGATAGAGTTGAGAGTTACCACTCTGCTGACAGAACCTGGGTATTGAATATCACGTGGTGGTTTCCTGCATAAGGCATTGGTCTGAAACTCAGAGTTTTGGATATAGCCATTCTCGGTGGTGGGGAGATGCGAAAAGCCATAGGATAAACTTGGCTTATTTTCTTGGGGTACCAGTTTTGCCTGATAGAAAAGTCCTATTTTAAATTACCTTGCAAAAAAAAAAAAAAATCAAAACAGATCTTTTGTGGAATAGAATCTAAAATCTGCATGCATTTTTAAAGAAAAAAAGACCAGGTAGGACTCTAGAGAAAGCTCACATTTGTGGGGAGCCCCAGCACCAGAGATGTGTGTTTACAGGGCTCTGCTACTGGGGTTACTTTGGTGGAACTGTTTTTTTCCCCAAAGATTTTATTTTTCCTTTTTCTCCCCGAAGCCTCCTGGTACATAGTTGTGTATTTTTAGTTGTGGGTCCTTCTAGTTGGGGCATGTGGGATGCCTCCTCAGCCTGGTTTGATGAGTGGTGCCATGTCCGCGCCTGGGATCCGAACCGGCGAAAGCTGGGGCCGCTGAAGCGGAGTGCACAAACTTAACCACTTGGCCACGGGCCCGGCCCCTTGGTGGAACTGTTTTGAGATGCACCATGAAGGCCTAGGTGGCAAAATATTGCTGCCTCTGAGTGGTGTTTATAACTCTTATTGTTATAAACCTAGGTGACCAGACTAGTGTGAGGTTTTATAGTATCAATCATTTTTATTTAAAATATTTTACCCCTTCTCATTATCTTTAACTGTCAAAGTATCCATTCCCCTGAATGTTTATACTTCTTAAAACTTGGTTGTTGTTGTTTTGGTCTGGAGCTCTGCGTGATGAGGGTCCCATGGCTCTGAATTCTAACCTTAGGAAACACTTCTCTTCATTGTTAGAAGGTTAAACCAGGGAACTCTTGGATAATGAGAACATTCTCAGCCTTTTTGTTTCCACTCCCAATCACTGTCAGCGTAGATGAACTCCTTTCTTTCTGGCTTACAGTTGATAACACCAGTTTAATAGTCTTGTTGGGGACCTGAGGTATTCCATGGGGATGCTTCTGACATTTGAAGAATGCCATTTATTTGTGAACTGAGTGCTCACTCCACACTAATGATTCTCTTTGTGGGAAGTTCTTGCAGAAGACGGGTGCTTCCTGCCCTGCAGGGTTGCACTCTGGCAGAACTGACAAGTGTGTACATGAGTTGTTCTCTTTGACTACATACTAAGTGGAAAATGGATGTTTTTCTCTTCTTCACATGTTAATCTGATTTTCTGGAAGTGATCCAAAACTTGATGAAAATAAACTCATGTAATTTCAGCACTATAGAAACCATATAAACATTCACTTCAGCATTTCTTCATTAAAACTTAAAAGCTAGATGCTATCTTTAAATGGGATCGTGGACCTTTCTGTGGTTGATGATGTGCTTGTTTCATTTTATTCCTGAAGAACATGACTTTGAAGCTGGACTCCAGTGGCAGTATAGCTCAAGTGGTTAAGAGCATGGGGACCGTGGCCGGACTGCCTGGGTTCTAATCCTGGTGCTGCTCCTTGCCAGCTGGGCAAGTTTCTTACCTTCTTTGTATCTCAGTTTGCCCTTCTATAAAATGGGGATAGGATTTTTATGAGGATGAGTGAGTTATTACATTGAAAGCTGTAAGACAGTATGTGGCATATAACAATGAGTGCTCAATAAATTAGCTTTTTTTATTGTTTTAATGGACATAAGATATAAGAGGCTCCTGGTTTCTGCACACTTGACATATATATATGAAAAGGAATTCAATTCCAGATTGTGCAACAGGGGAAGAGCAGACCACATTGGAGCAGCCAGTGATGGCAGTGGAAAAGGAAGCATGTAGATTGGTTCACAGGGTCTGAGGAAAAAAAAGAAAGGGGAACTGTGGTGACAGGGAGCTGGCCTGAGGGGACCCTGGGGATGAACGTTGCAGGAACTGCTTGTCTTGTCAGCTCTCCATCCTTCCGTCCCATCTGTCACTGTGACCTGACCAATGTTTGCCCCAGGCCGAGGGAACCACAGCCAGCAGACTGGAAGTGGGGGCATCCCCACTCTCCCTCCTTTATTGGGCAGATGGATGGAGCAGGAGTCCCTGAGTCTCTTACTCGGCCTGCAGTGTGAGGATCTGTATTCTTGGGCTCTGAATTTATATCTGAGTATATTTTTCAGAACAGACATTATTATTCCTTGTTATTAAATTCTGTATTGCTCTAGAAAAGAGTAGAATAAAAATATTGATGTTATGTCAAGGATTTTAAGGGTTCAGTAAGCAATCGAGGGCTGCCAAGTCCTGTCACTTCTACTTCCGAAATTCCTGTCCACCTCTCTCCACCTCCACTTGTACCCCTTTGTCAGGTGCCATCATCTCTTACCTGAACTGCTGTAATAATCTCCCACCTGTCTCCTCTACTTCCTTCCTTCACCATTACAGTTCATTTCTTCACTTAGTAACCAGAGTGATTTTTATAACATGTGAATTGGGAGTTGGGCAGCTTCTTAAAATTCTTCAGTGGCTTCCATTACACTTTGAATAAAATCCAGACTCCTTCCCGTGACCTACAAGATCTGTAAGATGCATAAGGTGTGATCTGCCTCTTTCCCATTCTTTCCAGTCTCATCTCGTACGACTCTCCTCTGTACACCATTCCTGGTCACACAGGTCTTTCATTTCTCAAGTGCATCCTGTACTTTTCTGCTTTAGGGTCTTTGCACTCGTAGTTCCTCTGCCTGGAAGTTTCTCCCCTCTCACGACTGGTGCACGCTCAGCTCAGATGACCCCTCCTGAAAGGGCCTTCCCTGACCCCGCTGCTTCTTTCCTTCCTGATAATTATGTGATGGCGTTCCGATGAGCAGAGCAGCCAGCTGTCCGTGCCTCAGGTCATGCAACAGCATCTCCCAAGGAGTGGAGAGAAGCAGACCGAAGCGCTCCGGATCTTGAGCACTGCCCGTGTCAGGGTTTTGGCCTTGCTGGATTTTTTATGTCTTGTTTTTGCAAAGATTGTGGAGTCTGTACTATCTTAAGAAACCACATATCTTCGACTCCACTCGTTTCATAAATGAAAATTATTTCTAACAGCTCCTTTGCTAATTAATAAACCTTTTGTTGCATTTTAAGATAATATTTAAAGGGCTCGGCAGGAGTGTGAACTCTTGATAACAGTACTTGAAATACCAACTAATGGCTGCTAGGGTGTCAACAAAAGGTGTCAATAAAAAGTCTTAATATGTAAATACACACAATATGCATTGTTTATACCAAAGTTTTCCTAAATTACAGAAACTACAGTAGATAGGAACCCTGTCATATTTCTTACAGTATCTCCACCATTTAAAATAGTGGTTAGGGCATGATAGGTGTTGCATGAATGAATAAAACTGTCTGTGATAGAAAAAGAAATCTGTGTTCTAAACAACCAGCTTATGAACTTTTGGAGCATGACTCACTTTTTTTTCCTTTTAAACCTGAGAGACATTTTATTTACTTTGCCACATCACCCATCATGGATGTCAGTGACTAAATCATGTATCTCCTCAGGAAAACAGAGCACTATTGAGTGACTATTATATCCTATGGAGAACCATAACTCTCTTCTAACTTGAGCATTTATAACTTTAAAAATCAACTTTTTTCTAAAAATCCATGAATATTTTTATTTAATCTAGATCAAATTGATAACTGGATTGGTTATCATCAGTCAAAAATGTCTCATTTGATTAGGAGGACATTTTATAAATATGGTAAACTGAGCAGATCCATCACCATCTCCATGCTTATGAGTGCTACAAAAATGACAGAAAAAAAAATTTTTAAGGAAAAAATATCCTTAAAACTTCAAGAAAGATATAGAATGCCATTAACAAACTAAACTGGAATAATTCCTGAAAGATGGAGAAGTTACCAGTTCTGTAGAGAAACAAAGTGGATAAAGCAGGAGCACAGGATTGCTACAAGGGTAGAAATAGTTCTGGAGACCTACAAGCCAGAGTTGGGGAGCATCGGGAGCAGGTTGGTGCCTTGGGGTGTTCTTCAGAGATGAATTCAGAGCTAGGAGGCCTGAGAGTCTTCCCCAAGCTTCAGTGGCTTTTGCTCCAGGCTAAAGTGGGGCCAAGCAGTCTGTGCCCAGGTGAAACTGGGGACTCCCAGATAATAAGCTGCCCTGTCTCCCTCACAGCATTCCTGCTGCCTCCCAGAAATGACCAGAGGCAGGCTGGTAATTTCTCAACATAATGGAGATATACAATGGAGATAAAGCAACCATTTGAAGATTTTTGTAAATATTAAGTAAGTGAATATAAAAAATGTACCAGCAATAGCACACGGTGTTCGTTATATAAATAAGTGGTAATAGAGCCCCAACTTTATAAATGGTCTATTCAGTGCCATGTAGATACTAGTAAGTACTATGAGGCATCAGCCTCTCTATCGAGTAGTGAAACATATGTGAATGAATTAATTTAGCTTTTTTGGAAGTCATTTCATGAGCCACATTTTTTTTTTTTTTTTTAAAGATTTTATTTTTTTTTCCTTTTTCTCCCCAAAGCCCCCCGGTACATAGTTGTATATTCTTCGTTGTGGGTCCTTCTAGTTGTGGCATGTGGGACGCTGCCTCAGCGTGGTTTGATGAGCAGTGCCATGTCCGCGCCCAGGATTCGAACCAACGAAACACTGGGCCGCCCGCAGCGGAGCGCGCGAACTTAACCACTCGGCCACGGGGCCAGCCCCCATGAGCCACATTTTTTGACATTAATCTAGGATCAGGTTATCATAAATCATTTGATATAAACACAACATTTGAAAATAGTCACAAGATTTATCGCTATTTCAAATAAACTCCCAAATACATTCATAAGTTTTCTAATTCATTCACTAAAGAAATTCTATGTCTAGATCTGATTATGCATCTATTTCTTCAAGTCCCTGAGCAGAAGAACATCTACGAGAGAAATAACCTTCCTTTGAAAATCTGTTGGAATGGAAACAATGAAATATACTAACTTGATTTTTAATATTGTTTTATTGACAGTCATAATGAGGGAAAAGATAGTATTCTCATGGCTCATCAAAGCTTCTGCCTCCTTCAAGAATTTTTCTTTAGGTCTTCTTTCTTTATCAGTAATTTGATCCAAATCTGAATGGTATTCAGAATACCCATAAAATGTTTTTAATCTTAGTAACTTTTGCTTTAATAAATCCAATTACTTTTGTTAAGATTCCTTGACCCAGCAATATTTCCTGCGCCTCTGTGCTATGTTGTGCACCAGGTACAACTGAACAGGACGTGGTCCCTGCCCTCTGGCATCTTACAGGCTGTTGGAGGCAGCATACAAACGGTGACTTCACTTAATGAGGCCAAGGAGGATTCCTGGAGGAGATGTCATCTGAGACCAGAAGAGTGAATATGACTTTTTCAGGGAAGGAAAGGTATGAGGAGAATTCCAAGGAGATCAAACAGCATGAGCGAAGACACAGAGGCGTGAGATAACAGGGGGAATCCAGGCAGGTGACAGTAATTAGCTCTGTATTACTAGAGAGTGAAGACAAGTATAGAATAGGTGGGACATGAGGCTGGAGAAGTAGATGGGCTTGGAAAGGGAGAACCTTTACGCTCTGTATGCACAGTTAACGTGAGGGCTTTTTAAGGGTTTTGACTAGGTTAGTGATAGGCATTTGTGTTTTCAGTAGCTCTTGCAGGGCTGTGTCAGGGAAGTGAAATTAAGGAGGTTCTTACTAGAAGCAGGAAGCTCTGTTAAGAGGCTTTGCAGTGGTCCAGGTGAGAGATAATAAGAACTAGTACTAGGAAAGTCAGTGTGGAAAGGAAGGAATGGGTTTTAAAAATACTTAGGAGGTAAAACTTGCAATATTTGGTGATGACTGGATGTTGGAAATGAGGAGGAAGGAAGAGGTTAGGAGACTCGAGATTGCAGGCTTGACAGACTAATGGTGACTGGGTTACCTTTGGGGCATTTGTGTTGAGTCTGAAACACAGTGGACAACAAGCAGCCATCTAAATATAGGTCTGTACTGGAGAAAGGGCTTTGGAGCCTTCAGTGAAAGGTGAGAGTTACAACTGTGGAAGTGGGTAAGAATGCTTAAAGGAGAGCTGGGAGGGTGAGAATGAGGGCAAGGAGGTTGGGGGCATGGAAGAGAACTGGAGACACAGGGGTGAGAAGGCAGAATGACGGAGGCAGTAACAAAAGATAAAACCATTAGGGACAGCAAGGTTTAAGAAGTGGACAGTAAGCAGGAATGGTCAGAGAGCTTGAAAAGAACCAAAAAAGAAAGAGTGACATTATAGTAGTCATGGGAAGAGAGGTTGATGGTGTGAATGGTATGAAACAGGCAGAGATATCCAGCAAGACATGGGCTGAAATGAATTCCGTGGATTTAGCACCTGTAAGAAATAGATGTCCTTTGGGAGAACAGGTACTGTAGAATAGTGGTGTCGGGCCTTAACTCAAGAGAAGGCGGGGTCAAGGATAGAGATGAAGGAGGGCAGAACACCAGCAGTCTCTTTCAAGTGAGAGAAGAAAAGCAATGGGTAGTAGCTGGAGGGACTTACGGAGCGGCCAGGGAGGTTCATATTATTTACAGATTTGAGTAAGGGGGGTGTGTGTGTGTGTGTTCACACATATATAGACTAGAAAGAAAGAGCAAGTCAGTGGGAACGAGATGGTGATAGAGAAGAGGAGACAACAGATGGGGCAGGTACCAGAGGAGGGGGAAGGCAGCAGTATCAACCGTACTGTGGAAGGAGTGGTCTCAATCAAGAGAGAACTGATGCTCTAAGACAAAGATGGGGAGGAATAGAACTATTTTACAAGTAGAAGCAGAGAGATGAGATAGGCATGAAGACTTCCCGTTGAAAGCCCAATCTGTTTTCAAAGTTTACGTTTCATATCTTTAAAGATAATATTCATTGAGTGTAATAAGATTAACAAAAGACTTAAAAGCTACAAAAAATATTCATTGTTCCTTTGCTGCTTTTAAATTTTGTACCATAAGCTTTATGAGCTGTTTTTTGCTCCAAAGTAGTCTCTGTACCAACCCATTTTGATAAGTTAAATACAATTGTTGATCATCTTCTTTTATAAATAACAATATTAAATCATCTGCTTTGTATTCCTGGTAAGGTAAACATCCCAGTTCATTGCCACACCACTGCAAAGATTTGATTCTGGGGGATGGTATTTGGTTTTCTTTATTTGATGGAGCAGGCAGTTCACGGTTTGTTAAAACAGCTGCTTGGGCCTTCATTGGCAGCACAATCATAATGAAATGTAAATGTCATTCCTGTGGCCCTCCAACCTTTCATATTTTTATTGTATTTCTGAAAAGAAGAATGGATGTTTTTATTAAATGCAAAGGCATCTGTACACAGCACATTCAGTTGATGAATTTGTTAAGCATTTACCATGTTGCTCCATAAGGTGCTGGTGTGGTAGGGAGTCGGAAGAAATAGGCATCTCCCTGTCCTGGAAGGAGCTGGTGATGGAACCATACCAGATGGGGAATGTGGAGTGGTAAATCCCTTAGAGAAAGAAGGCAAGGGCACCAAGGCAGGAGGGCAGGGCAGGGCAGGGCAGGGCTGTATGGGAGCTTAGGACCTTTACTCAGGGAGATTTATGCAAATAGTGGGTGATAAGGAAGATAAGTTGAGTGTTTACATAAACATAGAAGCACTAGTGACTGATTAAAGATCTTGGAGACAAAAGGTTTTGTATGCTCTTAAGCAAGAGAAATTATTTGAAGAAATGGAGTGAAATGTAAATGAAGTTTTGTTTTGTTCTGAGTTTATCAAGAGTAGATTCAAGGTCCAGCACTGGAGCTTATGAAGTATTGGGCAAGATGATCCAATGGTTAGGGTTTTACTTGTTAAAACAGAGGCTCTTGCCCACGACCATGGGTGCAGCTCTGTCCTGTGTTGACGTAAGGGTGTCGGGCAGAAGTGAGTCATCAGTCTGGTTGTTGAAGAAATCTTGGAGCCTCTCTGTAGTTACAGAGCAAGTCCTGATGGGCCCTTTCTCTAACGAGGGAGGGCTATCCTCACCTGCCTCTGTTTCTGAGCACTCTGTCAGGGTCAGGCTCAGTGGTGTGCCCTGTGTGTGAGTTATCCCTGCAGCAGAGTCGTGCTGTGATGGACTCAAGTTCCACCCTGACCAGTGGCTGAGGTGGGCCTGTCCATCTCTTTCAGATATACCAGGTGTGCCTACTAGGAGGTTTGTGTGCAGGACTTAAGATTCTTTCTGAAAACCACTATCCCTGCCTTCAAGGAGTTCACAGTACAGTAGGGGCGATAAGACACACAAACAAATATCAGAATGCAGATAGCCATATGAAGGCTGTGAGCTTGGCTTGTTCTCCTTCCTGAACTGCAGTAGCTTTCATTTGCCCCTCCAGATCCATTCTTCATCCTAATCTACCCTGCTCTGTGCCCTGGGACGGTGACCTATGTGGGCAACATCAGTCCTTTGACTTCCGGTCTCCTTGGTTCCATCCAATGAGAGGCACTAGTAGGGTTGGAGGGCAGGAGGAGGTGGGATGTCTGTTCCCCAATCTTCTGACAGGTGGCCCTTTCCATTCACTGTTCCCTCTGGGTTCTGGCAGTGCCTTCCTCCCTTGCTCCTCCAGGTCTGGTGTGGAACAGCCCTCCATGGTTGCTAGCCCCAGTGTACTGTACCATCTCAGGTTGGTTTCGCTGCCCACGCCTTTGTAGACAGCTCTGTGATTAAACTCTCCTCAGTTATTCTGTTGGTAATGCTGTTTCCTACTGAGACCTGACTACTTTCTTTTCTTTTTCTAAAAATGATTAGAGACAACTTTAAAAAAAGGATAAATATACTACAATGAATAAAACTGGAATCAAGAAAAAAGAGTGGGCAAAAGTTGGGAGTACAGGGGACAAGAGTCAGTACGATTTCTGTAGTTGAACTCTAACTTTGAAGTGCTGCCTGGGACATAGTAGATGCCAGCTTAGTTTCTCCCAGCTTTCCCTAAATGTGTCCTTGCACTTAGTCTTTCTCAGGCTCACATTCCCCAGGGTCTTTTTGATTTGTCCCCCAGGGACATTGTTGAACTTTAGTTTCCAGTTGCTTAGGTTCTCTATCTGCAGTCCAGATTTTAAACTTGCAGTTTACTTCTTCCCAGAATCGTGCATTTTTTTGTTCAATAAATGGGGAGAGAAAGGCCAAAATTTTTGCCTTGTACTTTGTCCAATCAGAAATCTTTGAGCTGAACATTTTGAAATCTGTTGTTTTCAAGATCAAAGCCTTATGAGAAAAATGTAAAAGACAAACCCAGATTTAGGGATATTCCTCAACTCAGTACTTCTCAAAACTGTCATGGTCATCGAACTTAAGGAAAGTCTGAGAAACTGTCACAGAGCAGAGGAGGCTAAGGAAATGTAATATGGTATTCTGGATAGAGTCTTGGACATCAGGGAAAAACTGGTGAAATCCTATTAAAATGTGGAAGTTTGTTTATGGTAATGTGTCAGTGTTGACTCCTTAGTTGTAACAGGTGTACCCCAATAATGTCAGATGTTCATAGAGGAAACTGGGTACCAGGTGTATGGGAACTCTTATCTTTGCAACTTTTCTATAAATCTAAAACTATTCTAAAATTGTTTATTTAAAAAGTCAGTAGTTTAATATGGAGGTAAGTTGATAGTAAATCAGAAATACTTTATTGTTAAAATATTTACATAAAATTTTTTTTCTGTGCACAACTTTTGGGGAAGATAATATTTGGACCCAAAGTGAAGCATAGAATTCATGAATCTTCTGCACACTTCAGGCCTATTGCCATCCTATATTTTTGTCTAGAATATTCATTCATAATTTAACAAGCATTTATTAAATATCTGCTTTTTGCCAGGAACCAAACTAGGCTTTGGAAATAAAGTAATAGAGACAGACAAAGTTCTTCGTAATTGAGAAATAGGTATTTTTAATTTTGTTTTTCTGGATATTTATCTAATTCTTTGTTTCATTTATTTTACTTTAGCACATAGTATTGTATGCTCACGTTAGGTACTAAGAGTTCTATGAATTAAGGGTATATATATTAAATTACATTTAGACTTAATATACATATGCTGCATATTTATTTTACTCTTTATGTCCAATTTAAGAAATGAAGCTAGACTTAGGGATTATATTTAACCTTAGATAGAGACAGAAATTATGAATTGGGAAATATTTGTGTTACAAATTTATTTGATGCAGTAATTACTACAGAAAAGTACTTAAAGTCTGGTGAAAGAATGTTCAAGTATTTCCTCAGAATCAGGATTTAGAGAGAAAGCCTTCTTTAAAAAATCAGATAAATTTGGTAGGGGGAAAACTGCATATCTATAGTGTGATTTCCTTTTGAGTACAATACTTATGAAAAAAGCCTCCCTCCTTTGAGTTTCTCACACCATTTGTCTTACTTTCAGTGAGAATGCGCTCCTACCATGGTGTCTGTTGAGTAGGAATTTGGCAATAATGCCAATGTTACTGATGTTAGCAATTCCAGATCAATACAATACAACTGAAATTTAAGCTTTGTAACTAATGTGAACATTATAAATGTTCTACATATACTAAATAAATGCATAATAATACTGGCACAAGTTCATTATTACCTTTCCTGGAATCTATGTTGAATTTGGTTTTTGAAAAGTACACTTCACTATTGAATATCTTTTTGAAAGTTCCACTCTAAAAACTTATGCAACTACAGCATAATTAGTTTCAGTGGTGAATGAGTCTGTGATTGAAGTAGGGGAAAGCACTAGCGTGCAATTTTGATAGAAACTGCTGAATGCGCATATGGCTGCTATGTAACAGTTTAATTTTAAACTGTAAACCTAATATTTAAAGTTTTAGACTATAATAATCAAAGATACAGATAAAGCCATCTATTGCTCTTAGAAAATATCATAAGCCATTAGATCCGATTTGGGATAAGCCCTCAGACTTGGTATCATTTTTACTGCATTTACTATTAAAAAAATGATGTGTTGTCTTAAGGATGGTGGTAATGCTTTAAAGAGAGGGGTAAAGACCGTTGTTAATGATTGCTTTGGGGAACTTAGGTTGAATGCTGGAGACTTATCGTTTGTTCCCGAAGGTTTAATTGTCAGCAGTGTCTACATTAACCTTAGCAAACTGAGGTCAATGGTTTGGTTGACTTTTAAAATTAATGGTCTGTTTGTTTTATAAATCTAAAACAGGATCCTTAGTCTAATGGTAGCCTAGCCCGTTTGGTTTGGTATTGCCAACAAGCCCAAGAATGTAAATTAGTTTACCTTGATGGCTTGGCTTATCAAGAAGAAAAAAATGTCTCTTATTACATTTTTAGAATCAGCATCTTTTATTTTCTCTGATAATTACTTTTACAAACGTATTGGATTTTTATTGGATCTGTAGCCTGCATAAACAGTGTTTTAAAAAAATGTATATTTCAGTGATTATAGAGTTCAAATGGATATTTTGAGATTTGAAACATGGTATGTTGAGATGGAAAGTGAAGATGTTATATCATAATCATTTAGGGGAACTTAAAGTAGTATATGATATATCACATATTTAAAATAACCTATTCAAGGCTTTCAAGGACATTTTTCCTATTTCTTGAAACTGAAACAGGAAGTAAGTTGTTTCAGGTTCAAAACTCAATCAGTAATTTTTGTTCCATCAGTGTTAAGATTAGAGAGTATAAGGAAGTGAAAGCTTTTGAAATCAGCTACATTAGATAATTGGGTGCCTCTGGATATGTAGGAAGACGGAAGTTTCTCTAAGCAAGCACTCCACTGAAAATTTGTTGAATTACTTATCTGGTATTCTTTAGCTTTGCTGGATCACTGACCTATTACAGAACCTGGGGAAAAAAAGGAACCCACTCCAGATTCTCTTCTAAGTAATATATATATTCATAAATTTTTTAAAAACAATTTTATCGAGATGTAACATACAGTAAAGCACACCATTCTTAAATATACGGCTGGATGAATTTTTACATGTAGATACAATTGTGTGAACACCATCCAGAAAGAACAAGCTACAGAATATTTTCAGCACCCCAGGTGGCTCCCTTGTGTCCCTTTTCAAACAGTACCTCCTTCCCCCCTCCATCACCCACCCAGAGCTAAATCACTGTTCTGACTTTTAGCACTGTACATGAATTTGGCCTGTTTATGGCATTGTGTAAATGGAATAATACAATATATACTCTTTTGTGTCTGGCTTCTTTCACTTAGCATAATGCTTTGGAATTCTTTGATGTTATTGCCTGTAGCAGAAGTCCTTTTTTTCAGTTTCTGCATGGTATTCCATTGTATGAATACAATTTATCCATTTAACTGTTGATGGACACTATTTAGCTATTACAAATAAAGCTGTTTTGAGCATTCTTGTGCATATCTTTTTGTGAACCTATGCACCCTTTTCTACTACATGTATAGCTAGAAGTAGAATTACTGCATCATAGGGTAGTTATATGTTTAGCTTCAGAAGATACTGATGAAAGTTTTCCAAAGTGGCTTTGCCAGTTTACACACCAACTAGCAATATGTGAGAATTCCACTTGCTCCGCATCCTTGCTGATATTTGGTGTTATCAGTCTTTTAAACTTTTGCTATTCTAACAGGTGATTTTTTCCCCCGTATAATTGCAAGGAGGTAGTTCTCCTAATGATTAATCTTGGACTCACATCAGGATCTCGGATTAAGAACTTCATTGCTGAGTGACAGTTACTATATCTGCCTCTGGGTGAAATTATCTCTTCTAATTTATTCACAATTCTATAGGAATATTCTGTAACCTAGAAACTAAACTGTAAAGTTAACCACCATGCTCAGTCCTTCTTGAAATGGATGGAGAAAGGAGAAATGAAGAAAGCAAATTACATGGGTACATGTGTATTTAAGTAAGTTGGACATATACAGTGAGGACAAATCATTACCTCCTCCTCGGTAGAAAGGGTCCAGTGTGGTCCATCTGCCCCAAGTGGCTGGCTAATCCTCCAGGGAATGTTGCCATCTTGGGCACTGAGGACTGGTTTTTCCTATTGGCAGATTCGGTACCGTTGTTGGTTGGAGCCAGGTTAGCCTTTGTGAGAAGTCCTTAATATTGAATCCATATATAGCCTCTGCTGCTGCCACCATGGTCACTTCTGTTTGGTCTAATGAGGAATCACTGGGGTGGCTGGTGAAAGAGGCTAACTGACATGCACAGATTTGTAATTTAGTTGACCTGGTGTTTGAGAGGCCCCTTTGCAGTGGAAGGCCTTTGGTGTACATTCACATGGGACAAAAATATTTTTCACACACAGCGCTCACTCTGAGAGGTCCATCCATATACATCTTCCCTAGATCCCCTTGTACCCTCTCTTCCAGTATTATTTCTTGCCAAATCCTTGACCCATCCAGGTTAACCATTAGCCTTTGCCCATGACCCAGTGTAGATCCGTAATTCTGGTCATTTCTCAGTGTAGATACAGTAGACAAGCAAATGCAGTAATCACAGTTCTGTCTGCTGGGACTATTTCTCTTCATGAAATATTTCAGGGCCACTCTTTTTTTTTGTTGTGTTGAGGAAGATTTGCCCTGAGCTAATAGCTCCGCCAGTCTTCTTCTTTTTTGTATGTGGGATGCTGCCATAGCATGGCTCATGAGTGGTGTAGGTTCATGCCTGGGATCTGAACCCATGAACCTGGGCCATGAAGCAGAGTGTGCTGAACTTAACCACTACACCATGGGGCCGGCCCCACAGGGCCACTCTTTACTGGAGTTGTAAGGCTGCAGCAGGCCACCTTTGCTGGGTGCCTGATATCATACAGACATCTCCAGACCAGGCCCAAGTTTCCCTCTCAGTCAGCTGGTCATAAGAAACTCTCCATGAGGATGTAGGTATGGAAATACAGTAGAGGTATCTGAGCCATCTGCTCATGCAATTTCGTGTGCCTTGTAGACATGCTTGAGCCTGATCTCTTGTAGACCATTGCTTTTTGGTGATGGATTGCTTTTGCACAGGCCCAACCTTATGACCTGGAGGGTCAGATAACATTCAGATCATCATGGGCAGCTTGGGTCACATGGTTACTTGATATCCTTTAGTCAGGCTCTGCTAAGGCCTAGTTGCAAGCCAGGAGTCATTTCTTAAAAGGACAGTTGTCTGCAGAAGAGGGCATGGCTTTGTTCCAGAACCTTAGATGTTTGTGCTGTGATTCTCTGGATCCTATTGAATTCAACTAATTGGATCTGCTGCTGTGGCATAGCAGTTCGTGCTGCAGACCAGACGTGCTGCATAACCATCTCTTGCCCTGGGCCCTACTCAGCCTACAGACTAGCTAGTAAGGGATTCAGCATAGCATGTTTAAATGTGTTACATATTGTCTTTAAAATGCAAAGAGACACATAACTGTTGTGCTTCTTTTTTAGTAGTAAGCAATTCAAGGCTCAGCAGCTTGCATTTCATTTTGTAGCAGGTATTCCAACATGTTCCAGACCACTGGATCCATCCAGTAGGATGGTCTGTAGGATGTGAAGCCTAGCAAGATCTCAGCCTCAGGCAAGAATGTGAAAGGTATTCTTAACCTTCCAAAATAAAAGCAAATGGCTTCTTGTGTTCCTTGCATATTGGGAAAGTGTTTTCCAGATTAGTAGCTTCATATTAGGTGTCAGGGGCTAGATGTGCTCCAGAAAAAGGTACCTAATTTGGTAAATTGGCCACATTGGAACCGCTGCCTGAATGGGTTTATGATAACCCATAGCCATTCTCCAAGATCTATCTGCTTTCTGTACAGATCAGAGAGAAATTAAACAGAAATGTAATAGGAATTACTATCCTTGAAAATTTCAAGTTTTTGATGGTGGTATTAATCTCTAGAGTTTTCCCATGGATGTGGTGTTTCTTCAGGTTTGCTATGCTGGTAGGGAGAGAGAGTTCAGGGTCTTTCACTTGGTCATTCCTATCATCACAGACCACAGTGAGGGAGCCATTGTGGGAATGTTCTCAGTGATTGAGTATGTTTACTCCAATAATACATTCAGAAACTGCAGAATAACCATAGGGTGGGTCCATGAATTTGTTGGCCCCACTGTGAGATGGAAGAGGCCAAAACACCATGAATCACTTGACCACAGTAAACTTTACCTGGACTGGTAGACAGTGGTATTTTAGGTCCCTAGGACTTAGTGGAGCTCTAACTTTTGAGAAGTAAAAAGGTAAGCATTGCTCTCTGAGGGTGTCAGAGCAAATAGAATGTGTAACGGTTATGCTTTTGTTTCCAGCTCCAAGTTCTTAGTATAGCTCTAAGAGAGCATCCCTAGGGGGTAGTTAAGGGATAACAGGTGAAGGAGTGGAATTCTCCATGGGTGGGGGTCTTTTGTAAAAGGTAGTCCTGCGGGGCTTGTAGTTGTGTTAGGAGAAGGTTTGGAAGAGTGTTTTTGTTTTCACACATTCTTTTTTTTTTTTTTTTTAAAGATTGGCACCTGAGCTAACATCTGTTGTCAATCTTTTTGTTCCCCCTTCTTCTCCCCAAAGCCCCCTGCTATATAGTTGTGTATTCTAGTTGTGAGTGCCTCTGGTTGTGCTGTGTGGGACGCCACCTCAACATGGCCTGATGAGCGGGGCCACGTCCACGCCTGGGATCTGAACCAGTGACACCCTGGGCCACCAGAGTGGAGTGCGCAAACTTAACCACTCGGCCACGGGGCTGGCCCATCACACATTCTTAACGCTCTCAAACCTGGCTCCTAATGAGGAACCAGAAATGAACTTCATCATGTTGGAAATTGTATTTCAACTGTGAAACTCAACTTGTGTCGATACATAAACACATTTAGCACTCCATAAGCATGTGAAACATCATTTTCAAGTGTGAGACATGCTTGTAGAAAAGAGGTTGTAGGTGTTTCTTTTTCTCATGAGAAGTAACTAGCTTGTAAAGAAATTCCAGACAATTTTTATCTGGGTAGAAATCTAAACATAGTGGCGGCATCTGAAATACTTGATCTGCATGCATTGCATTGCTTAATTTCAGACACTTGAGTTGTGTAGAAACTATCTTTGAAATAGCTTTCAGCTTCTAGTAACTTACCTTACTAGTTGCAAATAATTGAATATTACTTCTTATTTGCATTTGCAAGGTGATGAAATAGATTATCTGGTAGTGACAATGAAATTTGAGTATAAATTTGTGTTCATTAAATTAATGTCTTTAAGTGAAATTCTGGAGAAGTAAGAAAAAACCCTACAACCTAAGGAATTTGTTGTTGGTCAGATTTCCCTTCCTCCCATATCTTTCTGGTCACGTTTTAGGTTTTTTTTCCCTCTTCTTTTGTTTGTTTTGGTACCTGTTCTCAAATCAAACTTTAAAAAATCCTTCTTGGGCTGGCCCCGTGGCCGAGTGGTTAAGTTCGCGTGCTCTGCTGCAGGTGGCCCAGTGTTTTGTTGGTTCGAATCCTGGGCGCGGACATGGCACTGCTCATCAAACCACACTGAGGCAGCGTCCCACATGCCACAACTAGAAGGACCCACAATGAAGAATATACAACTATGTACCAGGGGGGCTTTGGGGAGAAAAAGGAAAAAAATAAAATCTTTAAAAAATCCTTCTTGCCTTAGTCACATGTAGTAGTCATTTTTCTTACTTGAAGGTAATATATTAATGGCATTAGTGTTCTCTGAGACTTAGAAAAGACATAGTTAAAAATGTAAATACAACAGGTTTGCTAGAAGAGTCTTGGCATATGCTTTGTAAAGACTTCAACATCAATTAAGCCAGGTTTGAACTAGATAAATTATGAATCATAGAGTATTTCCTGTTAATCTGTGGAGAGGTGGCTGTTTCTTAGGAAGTCTTTACCCTGACTAAAATTTGGCTTTCTCCTAACACATACCTTCTGCAATGTATCACTTTGCTGGGGAGTAGGGCCTGTGTTTTTTTTCTTTCCTTTTTTTTTTTTTGCTGGGAGAGATTTGTCCTGGGCTAACATCCGTTGCCAATCTTCCTCTTCTTTTTTTTTCCCCTGCCCCAAAGCCCAGTACATAGTTGTTGTATTCTAGTTCTAAGTCCTTCTAGTTTTTCTGTGTAAGCTGCCACCACAATGTGGCTACTGACAGACAAGTGGTGTGCTTCTGTGACTGGGAACCAAACCTGGGATGCTGAAGCAGAGAACCCTGAACTTTAACCACTAGACCATCAGGGCTGGCTCTGGTCTGGGTTTTCTTGCCTTATCATTGCCCCCTCCAGGTTGTTTCTCTTCCCTTTATTTATTGTTCTCTCCTCTTTGCTGTTAACTTTGTCAATTTCTGACTTCTAGGTCCCTCCTCAACCAGAGTTAGGCTTTTGGCAACTCACATCCACTGTTTTCCTCTGTAGCTGTCAGCCTTGTTAACTCCAATATCCATTTGGAATTGAAATAATAACTAATGTTGAAGGAGCTCTTCTTACATGCCAGACACTATTATAAAGCACTTTTATATATAAGTCATTTTAGCCCCATGAGGTAGGTAGGTCATTATCCCAATTTTACAGATGAGGCTATTTGCTCAAAGTCACAGAACTCAAAATCAGCAGTTCTGGGTTTTGAACTCATGTAACCTGGCTCCAGAGTCCAGGTTCTTAACTGCTACACCACTGGTTTCCAAACTTGGCTGTACCTGGGAACTTTAAAAAATGCTGATGCTTGGACCTGGTCCAGTGGTGCAGAGGTTAAGTTTGTGCACGCCACTTTGGGCGTGGACCTACACACCACTCATCAAGCCACACTGTGGCAGCGTCCCACATACAAAATAGAGGAAGATTGGCACAGATGTAGCTCAGGGTCAATCTTCCTCACCCCCCCCCCCTCGCCAAAAAGTCGATGCCTAGGACACATACCCAACTAATTAAATCAGAATCTCTGGGGAGTGGGGCTCAGGCAACTATACTTTAAGTCTCCCCAGGTGACTCCATTGTGCAAAGTTGAGAACCATTGCTCTACATCTGTGTTATTTAGTGTGGTAGCGTCTAGCCATAAATAAGCCATGTGCTTATTTAAGTTGAATTAACTAGTTGAATTCACTTCCTTGGTTGTACTTGGCACATTTCAAGTGCTCTGTGGCCACATGTGGCTAGTGACTGCTGCATTGGATCACCTAGAGTATTTCTGTCGCTGCAAAAGTCCTGTTGGAGAGGCTGCTCTATATCATGCGACCTCCCATCCCTCAGACTGTCTGCTGCCTTGACCCTGTGACCTTGACCACTATTCTTTGTAGCAGCCCACTGACATGGCTACACCCTGGGCCTTGTCATCACCTGAAATGTGTCTACTTTGCAAAATCTTTTAACTCATAAATCCCTCTTTGCCCTGAGCCTCCTATCCTGTCCTCTCTCCAGCTCATTTATTTAGTCAGCCTCTCTGCCTACCCATTCTTCCCCTGTCAGCTTCTTCTAGGCTTTATTTCTTTTTTCCATGCAATTTTGGACCCGGTGATCAGGAATGACCTGGACACTTCCTCCAGTGTCTTCCATTTTTCTCTTTCTTTTCCTGCCACACTCTCAGTGGCTAGCTCTATGCTGGATATGAAGCCATGTTCATTCTTTGCTACTCCTACCGCATTGTTGCTGGAGAAGATCGTCTGTCTTCTAACAGATGTCAGTGTAACTTCTCAGTCTTATTGGGAAGTTCATACATGCATGGCAGTCCTTTTGTTCACTCTTATATAGCTCTCTCTTCCACTCCAGTGGCTGTTAAAGACTTTTTTCACCCCCTGGCACCCCTGCTAGCCTCAGCAGAGGACCCCAGCTCTCACAGGAGGAGAACCTAGAGGCAGTGCTGCATAACGCCCTGTGCTTCCCTCCCCTCCCCTCCATCTTCACACTCTTCAGGGGCTGTGCCTATTCTTCATCTCTTCCCTCATCTCAGAGCAGAGGCCTGCTCCTTCCTAAGGTTCACCTCCCCAGCTGGTTATCCAAACCCCATCTTCCTCTATCAGGGCTTTGCCAAATCTCTCCTGTCCTGAAGTAAAATGTTTTCTTGACTTTGCATCCCCATAAAATGATGTCCGTATTCTCTTCTTTTCCTGTTTCGACAAGTTTCACCATTCGTCACCTCTCTTCAATCTGACTCCCACGCCTGCCAGTCTTCTGAAACTGCTCCTTCTGTGTCATTAGTGACCTCCAGATGCCAGGTCTGTGCTCTGCAGTGTCACTTGAAGTTGTTGCCACGCCTACTTTCCTGAAACTTTCTTCTCTGTTGGGATCTGTGACACGAGCTCCCTGGTTCTCCTCTCAGCACTCCAGTTACTTCCCAGAATCCTCTGCACACTCTTTCTGTCTCCCCATAGCCCTTGTTAACTGGACTGCAGCTATTTATGTGAATTTGGACCCTGTCTCAGTCACATCTCCTTCATTTAAAAATCCTCAGCGTCAGGCATGGCGTGTGGTGTGAGTATTGTGCTTGGTAACGTTACTGAGTGGGGCCAGCATCTAGCATGATTCTCTACAGGGAATAGATAGCTTGTTTGGGGAAACCTTGAAACACGTTTTTGATTTGCATGTGTGTGGTTCTGAATGGACAGATGGAATCCCTAATAGATGTTTGGGAGCTCATATTGAGGTACATTTTCTTTTTCCACAGAACACCTGAATGCTTCATTAGTATCACTGGCACGTCACTCATCACATACTGTCTCACTTTGCAGGTCTCCCTCACACTTGACCCCCCTCCCACACCTGCCTCCTCTAGCTGACTTCCCGCTTCCCCTGCAGGGACTCGTGGGACTTCCCAGATGTTTTAGGTTTTGTCTGTAGCCAAGAAACATTCAGAACTACCGTGTTTTTAAATCACATTTTCTAACAAAATGGCTTCCCATAAAATAGGATTTGGTCACATTATTATTGATCACATCTGGAAATGATTTTTCTTAGCAATTTATGAGGAATGTGTTCCTAGAGATATAAAGAGAAATAAATAAAACATGAAAGCTATTGCTTTTGAGGCAATTATAAGCTACTGGGAAAAGAATATATGTATATCATTTAATTCTGATACAGGCACAATATGGTAAATGGACAAAGGTGGGATGTTTCACAAAAGGTTTCATGATGGAGGTAACTTGAGGAGGACCTTGAAAGAGGGGTAAGGATTTCAACAGGCAGAGGCTAGAGTGATGATGAGGCACTTCAGGTGGAGGGAGTGACATGAATAAAGGTGGTAAAAAATGTGGCATGTGTTGGCTTAATAATGAGTATTTCACTTTGATTGATGTAAGGGTATATTGAGAGAGAAACATGGAAGGATAAGTTGAGCCAGAAAATGGAGGACCTCAAGTATTAACCTAAATAGTGCAGATGTGGTAAGAAGGTGGGGGGAGCTTTTAAGAGTTTTTGTTAGAGGAGAAGTGTGGGGTTTGGGTGCTGGGAAGATGCTCTGGCAGCAAGCAGTAAGTTGGAGGGTTCAAGGAGGGGTACCTGTGGCTGGGTGACTAGCCTGGAGAGACGGTGATACTTGGGTTTTCTCTTCAGAGTGCTGGGGTGGGAGGCAGAGGCCGCCCCTTGGCTATGCCCCACTCTGATTGGAGACTAAGACTATGGCCTTTGGCTGCCCAGCTTCTTAGACTTCAGATTTTCTCTAAATTTCTACTGGTTCAGTCTTTCTGCCACTACTCTATTCCATAGGTATTCAATTATGTTCAAATGGATGCCTAAATGTCAGTCAGCGAAAGGGAGGAAGAAGAGAAACCACTCACAAGATGAATAATTAAAAGCTGCATGAAGGTCCAACAGCATGTTTGATAGCAACACAGCAACCACCTGTTCTTGGGTGAACCTATGTAATGGCTCCAGGATGCATGGAAAGCTGTACCTGTAGGAGATGGAATTGGTGGGGGAGTGAAAAATCTGTAGTCAAAATGTTAGTCCTTGCCTAAATTCTGCATTTTGATAAGTGGATATGAATTATCCACACTGCCTGGGGAATTACCAGAATATTCCTCAGTTTTTAAAAATTGAGCCAATTCCTTCTGAGTTTTCCTCATCCTTTTCCCCCCTCATTGCTTTTCCACCCTCAGTGCAAATGTCAACACAGTGAAACAGGCAAATAATGTCTTAGTATTGTTACAAACACTGTTTTGACCTTGTAGATCCCCTTAATGGATTGCACTTTGACAACACTGGTAAACGTGTGTCTATATCCAACTATCCTTTGGTTATTCCAGCTCACTTGTTGGCTAGCTGATACTACTTGTAGCTTTCAGTTGCTTCCCTGTTTACTTAGTGTTTCCTCACAGGACTGTGCATAGATTTTAGTGGTTCTACCTATGTTGTGGCTCAGGACACTGTTGGTTTACCGGTTTTGTGCCCAACTTTTGTTTGGGGTTAGGGTCAGATACATAGCTGGCTATCTGGACTCTTAACTGTCAAAATGGCAAAATAATGGGCATTCACCCTCAGATCCTCCTCCTTGATGTTTAGAAAGCTCTATGGAGCACTGGGGATTTAAGAATTCATATAGCTACAGCTCTCCTTTCAAAGTTATGACCTGAGAAATCTCAGAGAGGGTTTCTGTGGCTAAAACTTACTGTTAACTGATGGAACAGGAGAGTGATGATTTGAAAGTGTTGTTTCACTGGTTTTATTTTCGATTATGACTGTAAAATAACATTATAAAGTGTTGCTAGTCTTGTACATTTCTGCAGTATAGTATGCAGCTGTCGTGTCTCTGTTGATGAATCTCTGGGGCTAACATTTTCATGAAAACCAGAAGGAAGTATCTATTCTCACAGTTTGACTTCTTTCAGTTTCTGTTTATTTCTAACATTTTAGCATCTTAAATTCTCTCTTGGTTTCTTTTGTTAGGTAAAAGTATACAATTTATGTAACTTTAAAGGATCTTTTCTACCAGATGTGTTTGAAAATACAACACATTGTTATATCTGTGTGACTAAATGATTTGGCATGCAAAAAGATGGGAAATCTTGGAAAAAGAAAGCAGAAATAATTGTGGAGTGTTACAGCTAGTTCCTAATATTTCTAGTAATCTAAGATTTCTGGGCAAATGAGTTGATCTCCCTTGTCCTTATCAGTGAAATCAATGAACTGTATGCCATCTTTAAAATTAAAAAAAAAAGTAAAACTGTTTAAATTATAAAATAGATAAATGTTTATTTTGGAAAAATTTGGAAAATGCAGACGGGTATGACAAGAAAATAAAAATCATCCTAGGTTGCCTGGAATGTGTGTACATATTGGCTATGAAGGGGCACTAGGGAACTTTCCAGGGTGATGGAAATATTCTCTTCTTTTATTGGGCTGTGGGTTACAGGGGTATATTTGTCAAAACTTATCAAACTATATTAAGATCTCTATATAAATTATACTGTGATACAAAAAAATGAAAATCATTCTGCAGTCTCTGTACCCAGGGATAGCCATGGTTAACATTTTGTATATTTACTTAGAATCTAATATGTTTAAAAAATTGATCTATACATAATTGATCTTATCACGTATAGAGTACTATAGCCTACTTTTTAAAAATTAGCATTGTCTTAAGCATTTCCAAATGTCATTAAATATAATATTAGCCACACTATATCCAAATGTACTACAGTTTTATATAATCATTTCCCTATTGTTGGATATTTAGGTTGTTACAGTTCTTCACTTTTGTATATAAGTCTTAGAAACTTAATGGCACAAAACCTTTTCCTCAGCTCTAGATATTTTGTTTATGTGTCAGTTTAATTTGGTTTGATTCTTTTAATTCAAGAACTGTGTTTAAGGGCCCCTCTGGACATCCAGAGCTTTGAGCCGTTCCATCCTTGTCCCTGCAGGAGCCTATTGTCATGTGAGCCAGGTAAAATGAGATTGAAATGAAAGTAGTAATACCAGTCATCATAGCATGTGAGTACTTTGTGTTTCAGAAACTGCAAATTTTGGCAAATAAGATAGTACTGGTGCAAATGAGGAAACAGTATTATAATTGTTACCATGTATTGAGACTTTTGTGGCACATACCATGTTAAGATATTTATAGTTATTTTACAGTGGCCCTGTGAAGTGGATATGTTTTAAAAAAATCAAACACTACAGAAGTAGACTGTATCAGTTAGGGTTCCCCAGAGAAACGGAACCAGTGGAATATGTGTGTTAAGAGAGATTTATTGCAAGGAATTGATTATTAAAGAGATTTATTGCAAGGAATTGACTTAAGCGATTGTGGGGACTGACTAGGAAAGTCTGAAATCTGTAGAAGGGTGGGCTGGATCTCGGATGTGAGCTGAGCTGCTGTCGACAGGTGGAACTTCTTGTAGGCATCCTCAATTGTGCTTTTAAGGCCTTGCAACTGATTGAATTCGACCCACCCAGATTATCTAGAATAATCTCTCTTTCTTAAAGTAAGCTGATGATAGACTTTAGTCAAATCTACAGACTATGTTCACAGCAACAGCTAGATTAGTGTTTGGGTAACTGGTGACTACAACTTAGCCATCTTGACTCATAAAGGTGACCATCAGACAGAGTACTTTAATGAAGTCCCCTCATACCTATCCTCCCTTCCACAATCGTAACTAGTTTTACCTCATCCACAGCTTCATCCACTTTTCCTATTTTATTTTGAAGCAAATCCCAGTCATCATGTCATTTCATCCATAAATGTTTCAGTAGGTGTGTATCTCTAGCCCAGTGCTGTCCAACAGAATTTTCTGTGATGACAGAAATATTCTATATCTGTAGCCACTAGCCGCATGTAGCTGTTGAGCACTTGAAAGGTGGCTAGTGAGACTGAAAAATTAAAATTTTATTTTTATTTAATTCTAATTAATTTAAAGTTAAATAGCCACATGTGGCTACTAACTTTGGTATTGGAGAGCATGGCTTAAGAAGATAAAAGCTCTTTTTATATAACATAACCGTAATCCTATTATCTTGCCAAACCTTTAACAGTAATTCCTTAATATTATCAAATATCCAGTCAGTGTTAACATTTCCAGTTGTTTTATAAGTGTGATAAATTGTTTACCTTTTAATAGTTTGGATCAGAATACAAATAAGAGCTGTACGTTGAAATTGGTAGGTGTGTGTGTTTTCAAAACTGTAGGTTCTCTTTCTCTGATTTGCTATTTATTTGTTGAAAATATTGGGCTATTTGTCCTTTTTAGATGCTATGTCCTACTCATTTTATAGATGAGTTGAAGGTTCAGTTGGGTAAGCTGGGCTCAGAGCCAGGTCTGACTCCAGAACCTGAGCTCTTAACCTTTCTTGGAATGATGATGATGGCTGTGGTGGTGGCGATGATGGCAGTGACAACATGGCTAAACGTGAGTGCCTGCTGTATATGCCAGGCACTTTAAGTCCTTTGTATGTATATCAACTCATTTCATCCCTCCAATGTAGATGTTGTTGTTGCCATCTTCCAGACCCTTCAGTTGACTTCCCCAATGTCAAATAGTAAGTATTAGAATTAAGATTTAAACTCAGGCAGTCTGGAGTTTGAATTCTTAACCACTGTGCCACATTGCCTCCCTATTGTATTTCCTTTTAAACACAGAGGATAAGAAATTCATTTTGGCTGCCTCTTAGGAATCTGGACATGTTTGAAATTACAAAGCTAAATTTTACCAAGTGAGTTTTCCGGGGCTGTTGGGAGGATGGAATCAATTAATGCTTGAAAGCACCTGAGAACCCTTAATGTCAAAGACTGTTAAGGAAAGTACTTGTCTGTAAAGTCAACTGCCTACTGATCCCAGATTCTTATTTGTGTGTTGTATTCAGGTGCTTTAAAATGGAATCTATTCCTACAGGCCGTGTTCTGAATATGACACTTTTGTTTAAAAACACTTAAACATTGTAGAAATCCTCTAACAAACCTGTTTAGAAACTATTCTGTCTAAATACCTTGTGTGTTTTTTAGATGATTTTTCTCTTCTGGGTTAGGAGAAATTTGTTTGTGCTGACAAGATGGACTGCTGACATGCGCCCTTGGGACTGAATGCCTCTGAAGTTTTTCAGTTTACTACACGACTTGAGTGTCTGCGTGCACCGAATTTTCCTCTTTTGTATGCCAGTCTGCTAACTGGAAGCCTACAAGCTAATCCGTGTCTTGGTGACTGCTCTCCCCTCAAGACCACTCCTTCAGATGTGGCGTCCTCACTCCTTCAACCCAGGTGGCCGTGGAGCCGGCTGCCCCCACTGCTGGGTGCTGTAGCTCAGCATGCCAGGGAAGAGTAAACACCTCCAGCTCTAATTCTTTTCACATGTATTGGATTAAACTGGTACCTAACACAGCCCCTGGGGAAATTAGCCTGGCTGATAAAAGGGCCTGGGAAGTGTGCCTGGTGCTATTGCAACTCCATAAAACCCACTGCCAACACCCACTCAGGACTGCGTCTCAAACCCACCCCATGGCACTGGGCTGAGCACAGTTTCTATAAACATGTGGCAGTAAATGCTTTAGAAAAGTTATCAGGAAAGACCAGTGATAAGGTGTATTTCATATGTCCACAATTCAGTGGAAAGAGAAATAGAAGGAGAAAGAATAGGAAAAAGAAACAAAGAGAGGGAAGGAAAGGAAATTGGTGAGCCAGCTGGGGCAGCATTTATTATCTTCAGGAAGCATGGTTGTCTTATTGCACATTGTGTGTAGTGTTTCTCGTCGTTGCCCAGTACCTGGGATGAAATGGTCTTTAATGAAAAGGGTTACTTTACTTATTAACTTATCGTTTTAAAAAGTGAAGTGTTTAGGGTTGGCCCCGTGGCCGAGTGGTTAGGTTCGTGCGCTCCGCTGCAGGCGGCCCAGTGTTTCGTTGGTTCGAATCCTGGGCGCGGACATGGCACTGCTCATCGGACCACGCTGGGGCAGCGTCCCGCATGCCACGGCTGGAGGAACCCACAACGAAGAGTACGCAACTATGTACCGGGGGGGCGTTGGGGAGAAAAAGGAAAAAATAAAATCTTAAAAAAAAAAAAAAAGTGAAGTGTTTAACAGTTTTTAGGTGTCTTCCAAGAATGTATTTCTCAATTTTATAGTTCCTAATTGCAGATAATCTTGCATAATGTTTTCTGAATTACTTTGGTTTGATTCTGTAAGATGAAATTGATATTTGGCTTTAGATAGAGATATTGAAGGAATTTCACCATTTTTAATTTGCATACTTAATACTATTATACTGTCTTCACCTAAGCTGATATACAGAATTTTGGATTACTGCGCAAAATATTTTTCACTTTTTTTTTTAAGATACAGGGCTCTATCTTTAGTGTCCTATTTTTTTTTTTTTTTTGGCTGAGGCAGATTCACCTTGAGCTAACATCCTCTGCCAGTCTTCCTCTTTTTGTAGTGAGCTGCTGCCACAGCATGGCTACTGACAGACTAGTGGTGTGGGTCCATGCCTGGGAACTGAACCTGGGCCGCTGAAGTGGAGCACCCTGAACTTAACCATTAACCACTAGGGCACCAGGGCTGGCCCTGGAGTGTCCTATTTTTTCAAGGCATGTACTTAAGGATGCACAATATAGCTTTTAACATTTAAAATTACTTCCTTTCAGATTGTTGAATGTGAGCCATGAACAAAGTTGTTTATAATGATTTACGTGGCCTGCTAATTTGTGAGGTTATGAACTAGGTATTAGGGAATCCTATTACTGTGATATTTCAGTTGACAGCTAAAGCGTCAAATACTTTCGAGCTACATTTGGTGACCTCTGCTATTAAAATAATTTTCTATGCACACACAAAATATGTGTTTTTGTGAACTTATTCCTTCAAGAATTGGTTGTGAGGAAAGTAAGCCACATTTGTATCAGTTTCAGGTAGGAAGGCTCATGCATTATAATTGAACACAATGAATTACCTGTGTGATTTTTGGAACTTAATAAAGGTGCACTGAACAAATTCAACTAAAATTTATTGAGTGCCCTATGTACCAGGCTCAGGAGACAGAGCAGTGAACTAAAACAAAGTCTCCATTCCCATGAGGCTTACATTCTGGTGGGAGGAGACCAGTTGCACAATGGAAAACAGTAAATGTTAAGAAAAAGTCAGGTGAAGGGGATAAGAGTGATGGGATGTGGGGAGTTGCTATTTTAGAGCAGTGGTTGGGGATGACCTTTCAGATGAGATAACATTTGAACAGAAACCTGAATGAAGTAAGAGAGCAGACCGTCTGGCTATCTGATGGAGAGGAAGAAATATGCTTGCAGAGTGAACAGTAGGTGTGAAGGGCCTCGGGTATGTGTAAATGGATACTTATTTATGAACAGTTTTTCAGATTATATTAGGGCTGAGGGAATGTTTTGGGCTTGCTGTCTAAATTAGATCTTTATCCAGGGAGTAGATGTAGGAGTACAATACACATTATTTTAAGTGGATCATTTGTAAACAAAAGTCGCATGACAAAATAAAATGGGCAGAAGTGCACATGTAGTTATATCAGAACTAGTAAAGGTAAAAGGCAAAAATAAAACCTTAACATGCTGTTATATATACAGCATTTAAAAAAATTGTTATAGTCGGAGCAGGGATCTGTGTTTATTACTATTTAACTTTATGTGAGAATTAGAGAATCTCTTCTTATTGAAGGAAGCTGTCTAAAACGGACTTTCCTGTTACGCCTTGTAGTGGGTTGAATTGTGTCCCTGCAAAAGATGCTTACGTCCTAACCCCCAGTACCTGTGAATGTGGCCTTAATTGGAAATAGAGTCTTTGCAGATGGTCAAGTTAAGATGAGGTCATTAGGATGGGTGCTAATCCAGTGTGACTGTGTCCTTAGAAAAAGAAGGAAGTTTGGACAGAGGGAGTCAGGAACAGAGAGAAGCCGATGTGAAGACATGGGGAGAAGGCCAGATGGCTTGTAAGCCAAGGAAGGGCTGTGGCTACCAGAAGCTAGGAGAGAGGCCTGGAACACATTCTCTCTCAGAGCCTCCAGTAGGAACCACCCCTGCTGACACCTTCATCTTGGACTTCTAGACTCCAGAACTAGGAGACAATAAGTTACTGTTGTTCAAGTCGCTGAGTTTGTGGGACTTTGTTACGACAGCTCTAGGAAACTAATACAGGCGTTAAGAAATATTTTGTTTTGTTCTAAAGCTGTCAGAATGAAAGGAGAAGATAAGCTTTAAAATACTTTCTGTATCTTGGCAACTTGACAGGCATAGAGTAGGGCCGATACAGAGACCCACAAACCCGAACTAGATCACAGCCTTTGCACATTCACATCTCCTTATATTTGATGGATACTTCATATTTGATTGTTGATTTCTTTATCTAAAATAGTAATGTGATTTTTGGTAACACTGCAGCCATGTAAATCATGTAACAGTTGAAGAATCCCCAATGGAAGTGTAGTGTGTTTCCAGGAATGCTGTCTCTATATTATGTGTTTTCCATTTTCTGGTTGTTAGTGCTTTACAAGGCTCCTGCTCTATTATAGTAACACATGGGAAAAATGAACTGAATAAGCTTCCTTCTCACTGAGGAACTGAAACAAGCACATGGTCCTGCCTTGGGGAGAGGCCAGTCAATTTAGGCCTTTTACAGGGAGTGGGAGAAGTAGTAAGTTGAGGTGGTTTTCTTAAAAACAAAACTCGAAGATGCGCTGTTATTATTTCATACTGGGAAATAAAAACCTGAGGATGAAAGTCGGGGTCATTGCCAAGGGGACATTTGCCTGGTGTGGTCAGGCAACTCTGGAATGCTTGTGAGTTGGGATTGTTGAAATCTGGTCGTGCATTCGTATGAGGAGGTGTATGGTTAGGAGCATGGGCTCTGAGTGACATGGCTTGTGTTTGAATCCTGGCTTCGTGGCTTGTTGGCTTTGTGACCTTGAGCAAGTTATTTAACCTCTCTGTGTCTCAGTTTTTCCTCCTCTGAAAATTGGGAGAACAGTGGTTCCACCCTCAAAGGGTTGTTTTGGAAATGAAATGATCCCTGTAAAGTGCTTTAGAACAGTGTCCACCGCCTTAAGTGCTCAGTAACTTATACACTAGAAAGATGGGGCAGATGAAGCAGATCTGCATGAGAGAGGCAATGGCTCAGGTGCACTGGCTGGGGAGAGCTTCAGGGAGAAGATGCCTGTAGGCAAGCCCCTGATGACTCCCCAGGGAGCAGGGACTCCAATGATGCTGTGGAATGGAGGCCTTAGTTGATTCTAAATCCTGTTTGGAAGAAGTAGGATTTGTAAAAGTGCTCATTGAGTCTTCCAAGTTTCTGGAGCTGGTGCTAGTCTTTGTGATAGGAAGGAGGAGGATGGAGCATGGGGCACATTCAGGCTCCACAGGGGCATCCTGACCTTAGCAGATCCATTAGCATGACCACAATGATAGCCAGCATGAAAGACACCCTTATGATCAGTCAGCATGTGCCCGCCAAGCACAGTACAGAATCTTGTCATTTAATTCTCAAAGCAGTCCTGTGAGGCAGTTTGTATTGCCAGTTCTGCCTTTAAATGGGAAATTGTGAGCTTTGGAAGGTTGCTTGTCTGCTTACTTAAGTGGTGGAGCTGGGATTTGAGCCGGGTCTGTCCGATTACAGAGCTGAAGCTTCCAGCTTTGGGAGAATCATGCCAATGTCTCCCCCACCCCAGCATCTGGGTCACCACTCAGGAACCCTTTTTCCAGAGGCGGGGATGTGATGACCTGGCTTGGGTGCCTCAACGCTGTTGGTTTTATTGGAGGCTTATATCAGGAGGAAGGTGATGGTGAGTCAAGTCTCTATTGTCTGTTCTTTAGTATGTGTATATTTTTTGTTTGATGACTTAAATATCAATCTTGCAGTTATGAAATTATGAGACCAATTTTAAGAAAATATATCAGGGGCTGGCCTGGTGGCACAGCGGTTAAGTGTGCACATTCCACTTCTCGGCGACCTGGGGTTCACCGGTTTTGATCCTGGGTGCAGACATGGCACCGCTTGGCAAAAGCTGTGCTGTGGTAGGTGTCCTACGTGTAAAGTAGAGGAAGATGGTCATGGATGTTAGCTCCGGGCCAGTCTTCCTCAGCAAAAAGAGGAGGATTGGCAGTAGTTAGATGAGGGCTAATCTTCCTCAAAAAAAAAAAAAGAAAATATATCAAAACTTAAGTATTTATTCCTATTTCTCAGACTTTGTGCATATGTTAATGGTACTCCCATTATTGCTTAAAAAACTTTGGAACTTTTCTTCTGGAATTCTTATGAGCCACTTTGATCATATAATACAATTTAAAAAAATCGGTCTCACTTTAAATTTATATCTTGTTTTTTAAGGAGAAAGTATTGTGTTATTCAGTGCACTTAGCACCTTTTTTGAGGCTAGTCTTCAGATGGGGCCGGCCCCATGGCCGAGTGGTTGGGTTTACGTGCTCCGCTTCGGCAGCGCAGGGTTTTGCTGGTTCAGATCCTGGACGTGGACATGGCACCACTCATCAAGCTATGCTGAGGCGGTGTCCCCCATAGCACAACCAGAGGAACTCACAACTAGGATATACAACTATGTACTGGGGGACTTTGGGGAGAAGAAGAAGTGAAAAAAAAGATTGGCAACAGACGTTAGCACAGGTGCCAATCTTTAAAAAAAAAAAATAAAAAAAGACTAGTCTTCAAATAAGTTTTGGATCTTTCCCTATTTATAGGCACCCTCAAATAGCAATTTGCAAGTGTTGGGGATATTTAAAGAATGTGCTATATTCTCAGAAGGCAATTCTAGAGGAAGCACTAAACTATTTTGACATGTCTGCCCTATTAGCAAAACAGCATAATAATCACAGGAGTTGCTTTACGAGGATAGCATTCACTTTGAGACACTCATCCTGGTGCACTTGTTAAGTTATTCCTTGCTTGACCTCTCGAGCACTGAGCTCATCATTAGTGTCTGGGTAGATCCTGTCCCCTTCTGTCTGCACTGACACCTGCCGTCCTTTCCTGTCCCATCTTCTGTTGCTCCCTCACTGACAGTGGCTCTTTCCTCCCATGTGAGCAAGCTCAAGTCTCTCTCATCTTCCTTGAACTTGCACCATACACCACCCTGTTTCCCCGTCTTCTTTTCATAGACAAGTTTTTCAAACTAGTGGCTGGAGAGAGAGGTGAAGAGCCAGGTAAGAGAGGTGTCAGGAAAGCCACAGGATGGGTCATGGTCAAATGCCACAGCAGTGGATCCACAGCATCAGAGTCACCTGGGAACTTGTTAAAAATGCAGATTCTTGGGCCCACTCCAGACTGACTGAATTAGAATTAGGCGCCACTCTTGGGGTGGGGCCAGCCATCTGTTTTAACCAGGCCACCAGCTGATTGTGATACATCCTAAATTTTGAGAACCAAGTGCTGCAGAAAGATCAAGTTAAATAAGGGTCAGAAGTCCCCATTGGAGTTCCTCACTGGGTAGTTCTTCGTTTCCCGCCCGCCCTCGCCCCCCCCCCCCCCCCCCCCGTGCTCTTTCGGTCCCCAACACTTCACTGAGAGAGCTCTTAGTCAGAAGGACCTCCCTCCTGACCTCCTGCTGCTGTGAGCACTGATACATGGGAAGAGCCCTGGGCCCTGGTCAGGAGTTCTGGGTTCTGTCTAGCCTTCTTCTCTTAACCAGCTCGTTGACTTCATGTGAATGGTTAACCGGTCTGGGCCCTACTTTCTCATTTGTTAACCCAGAGAGAGAGATTTGCTAATCATTAGAGGATCTCCTCCATCGTGTCTCGGATTTTCTATTTGCTTACGAAATTTAAGTATTTAAAATTTATAAATTTGTTTAAATATATTATCTGTTCCTCTGTTGTTAGCCACTCAGATTTAAACATATTATCTATGGTTATCAAACTTTGAATCTCCAACATATGTTTTAGTCCCAAAAGGAAGTCAATTTGTTAACGGCGGCTTTGCGGTCAGGCATTGACTGACCTTGCCAAGGGGACTGACACCTTCATTTTAAAGCCATCAATGGGAAACTCACCCTGATGCAGAACCTGTATTTATGGTTTGATGATTAGAATCTCACCCTTTGACCAAGGAACACAGCCACATTTGAAATGCTTTTGTTGTGTGATTCCTCCTCTTGTCCCTGGCACCTAAACCGGGTCACCAGGCCTGTTGATTTCCCCTCCAGCATCTCTTGCATCCATTTCCTCTTTTCCATTCATTCTTCCCCCTCCCCATCACTTTCTTTTATTTAACAAAAGGTTGCTGAGTGCCTGCTCCATGCTAGCCAATGCACTAATAGGTTTGGAGGGGGAAGTTGCCTGATTTTCTAGAGCAGGGGTTGGCAAACCTTTTCTGTAAAGGATCAGGTAGGAAATATTTTGGGTCATGAGGTCTCTCTCACAACTATTTGACTCTGCCATACATAATCTGTAAAACAATGGTGTGCCTTTGTTCTGATCAGAGTTTAGGGGGCAGGTCAGATTTGGCCCAGCTCAGTAGTGAGTTTTAATCATAGGGCTCCACCTAACTACTAGGGGACTAGAAAGTGCTGTCCTACTGATGCGGGCTTGGCGAGCTGAGGAGTCGAAAGAAAGATTTCTTGGACTCTCAAGGTCTGGCAGTAGTGCTCTTTTACTCAGAGAATAGCGTGGAGTAGCATGGGGACAGGACCCATGAGCAGCAAAGAGCTGCAATGGGGTGAGGGTAGGGCTAAGTTTATAAGTCATAGGTATGTGAATTATTTCTTTACAAGGCAAAGATGATGAAAAAAATCATTAAAATGGTATCAGTGTGGGTGGGGTCTAGTTATTGGGTGGTCCTATAGCTTTGGATAGGAATCACTTCGAATCAGGTCAGGAAGTCCTATGCTTCCCGGAGGGTGATATAGATCAGTATGCAGGACACGTTGGGTTTCTCTCCCTGGGGCAGCCTTGATCCTCATCACTACCACTGGGATATTTGGCAAGCAGCTCTAGAGACTACTACAGGAATATGTTTAGGGAAGAGAAGTCACACCAGTTGGAAGGTTGATGACCTCCATCTTCCAAAAGGACAGGCTATACAGTCTCAGTTCTGATGAGGATTTTAGGCTGGTTACTTTTAAAACTACAGATGAGAAGCAGGCTCCGAGGACTGGAATTTTGCTTGCCCTTTTGAGAGACAATTGCATTTGTGAAGGAAGAGGGGCGGTGAGCTTGTAGGGACCTGAAATTGGCCACCCCAAGGTATGACTCTTTGGCATCGGGATTGTTTTGGGCTGATTGCTTTTGATAAACTGGGACAGGGAAGGAGGCTCTGGGGAATGGAACTTGCCCTTGTTGGGACACATTTACATTTGTAAGGTAAATCTCTATCTGTAAAAGGTGCCTCCCTCTCTATACCAGGAAGAAGAAGCGAGATGACCTTGTCCCTAGAAACTCTTAATGGGGAAGGCAAGAACTTAAGTTGATTGCTGTCTGGCAATCTCATGTAACTGATTTAGGGTGGTGGCTTCTGACCTTTACTTAATCCGATTTGAGTCTTGTCTAAAAGTCATGGGATCACCCAATGACCAGACCCCACCTGCACTGATACCATTTTAACTTTTTTTCATGTTCTTTCCTTTGTCTTCGTAAGGAGATGACTCACATACCTATGCCTTAAATTTAGCCCTAACCCTCAACTCAGGGCAGCAGCAGGAGCTCTGACTGCCCGTGGGTCTTGTCCCTATGCACCAGCTCTGCCTGCCCATGGGTCCTGTCCCCATGCCAGCAGGGGCAGCAGAAGCGGCAGCAGAAGCTCTGACTGCCCATGGGTCCTGTCCCCATGCTACACTATTCTCTAAATAAAAGAGCACTACTGCCAGATCTTAAGAGTCTAAGAAATCTTTCTTTCGACTCCTCGACTCACCAACCCCGCATCATGTTCCCTTCAGTTTGTTTTGGTTACTTAGCTTATTAAAGTACATTTCTGTCATTGAGGAGATTCTAGCCCAAACTCTACTTTTGCTAGGAGTATGCAAGGATTTCCACTACTGCCTCTCCCTCCCGCCTCCCCCAATCCATTTTAGGTCTTAATTTACAATGTGTGGTTGCTGGATTTTACATAGCTCTTGAACTACTGATGTCGTCTGCTTTCTAATCCCGTACCGTGTCTTCACTCATGTTTTCCTCTTACCTGGAAGGCTCTTCCCTTTTCTTTCCACTCATCTAAATCCTCCTCATTTGTTAAGACTCATTTCCTCCAGGGAACCTTTCCTTCCCTAGTATGGGGAGTTAGGAAATGCAACTTTGAGGACATTGAGGAGTGATACCTGATGGATTAAGAAAGACTAGGAGAGGGTGCTGTTTCTAGACAAAGGAATAGCAAGTGCAAGGTTTCGATGGAAAGAAGTCCAATGTGGCTGGACTTTAAGAGCAGGGGAGAGAAACATGGGCTGTGACCCTCAGGACTAGATTATAGGGGAGGACACAGCTCAAGGTGAAGGAAATTTGGTTTTTGTCTTTAAAATATTGGGACTCCTTTGAAGAATTTCAAATAAGAAGGTGTTAAAGCCAAGTTTATGTCTTAAGAGACTCACTTTGGCTGCTGTGTGGAGACAGAGCGAAGGTGGATTTGGGAAGATCAATCAGGAGGCAGTCGCAGTAGTCTAGGTGGCTTGGAACGGGTGGTGGTGGAGATGGTGAGCCACGGACAGAGCTGTGTCCAGGAATCTTGTCCCAGTCATCACAATGTCTTGCTGGCTGGGTAAAATGAACTATTTGGAAAAGCCAATTTGTTTGTCTGGGTTAATGGAGTTGAATATCCAGAAGCACCTAAACCTATTTGAATGATTTTCCCATATTCGTCATTTCCCTTGATTGTATAGAACTGGTAAAAAATAATACTAGATTAAAAAAAATAAAAGTAGTAGTGATATTTTCTGCCTATAAATCTACATTAGGCTTACCTTTTCTTGTTAAAAGACAGTAGATTATGTCTTCCTCTTAAAAGACTGAAAAGATTTCTGACTGCTCAAGAAGGAGGGTTATTAACACTGTGTCCCTCTGTAAGTTTGGTGCTTGCGTGTAGTCAGACTTTAGTGGAGGGGCCTTTGGTTTTTGCCTTTCAGTGGTGGAGAGCTCCCCGCTGTCTGTGTGTGTTCTCTACAGAGGCTTGGCTGGGTCCTGACGAGGCATCCTGTGTCCAGGACTCCTTGTGCCCAGTCATTGCAAAGCCTCTTGCCTTCTTTGCTCTAATTGACAGAGTAGTTATTATTATGCTACATTAACTTAATGGGAGTAAAAATGATTTTCATGGTGAAATTTTATCCCATTCTGGGCCAGGGTTTGGTAATAAGTTTCTTAAAGTTTGTCACAAATGTTTTTTGCAGCTCTTTTCTCTACCAAAGTTTAATGTTTGGCTTTACCCAGTGGGGTGTCTATGAAAACACCCATACTCATATTTTGCTTTTCATTTTCTTCATCTCACTATTCATCATGCGTTGCAGACCTTGAGGTGACCTGAAGTGGGTGCTGAGCAAGCTGTTTTGTTTATTTACAGAGGAAACTGATGGTAACAGCATCAGTGTGAACAAAGTATAATCCAATATGATATCCCTCCTGGCTAATCAGAGGCCCTGGCAGACAGCTGGGTTGCCAGAGAAGCATTTATGCAAAAGGAGAGCTGGTGACATGTGTCCTGGAAAGCATGGCATCAGATCTGCTGTCAGTATGTACAGTCAGAGAAAGAGACTGTCATACAATGCCTTAGGAGGAGAGTGTGAGGAAAGAAAAGAGGACCAGAGGAAGTCGAGCCATTTTGGGAGGATACATTCTCCTCTCGTGGCCAAGCTATCCATTTCTGAGAATAGTGACTGTAAACAGAGCATCCTGGATTGTGTCTGCTTTGTCTGTCTGTGTGTGTGTTTGTTTAATATTCATCCACACCCCATCTCCTGGGGCTTGGTGTCACAACCATTATCCTTCCTTCTGATGCGGGCTGCAGCTTCCCGTGGAGACAGCAGTGCGTCTCCTTAATTGGCTGGTAGGGTCAGCAGCATTGACATGCACATTCCTACCATTTCCCCTTCCCCCCTTCTTAACATCTCCCCCCTCCTCAGTATATTTCCTAGAGGGGAGGGCCCAACAGAACCAGGAGGAATTAGGGGTCTTGCCTGAGAAATGAAACCTGCTCAGGGACGAAGCTCCTTAGCCAGAGGAGTGTTCCCAAATGGATGTACTTTAAGCCCTGAGGCAGGGCCTCCATTTTAAACTGATGGAGAAAAAATAATCCTGAAGTTACCAAGCTTTTGGTTAGCAAAGTGGCTACTAATGATTTCAGTATTCTTAGGATTTACAGGCATTGGGGGCTCTATAGTATTGAGAAAAACTACGAGTTATGCTTAAATATCAATACCCACCATCTCCCTGTTTTCTGTACACCCTGTGTGTGTCTGATCTGAGTCTCTGAAGAACCTTTCTCCAAACCTTGGACACTAATCTCTTGATGGGTATGTTGTGTTGCTTTTAAAACAGTGAAGGAAGAAAGCTTTTTGGTATTTGTAAATAGCCACGAAGTACATAAGCAAAACTATACAAATAGCAATGTGCTTTTTGGAAAATACAATCAATTTTTTAAAAGCCATAGTTCCACCATATCTATGTATATTTTAACTACTTTTAACTGTACTGTTCTCAAACTAACAGAGGTTACCATCAGTGGGGCATAAAATGTAACTTGGGGGGGGGTGTCAGTCAAATATAAGACTTAGGAAAGAAAGAATGCACAAAGGAAGAGAGAAAAGAAAGAAAACCAGAGACAGAAAAGAAAAGTGTGCCTAGATTGGGAAGTGGGAGAGTGACTCCAGAGAGGGTCTGGGGAATCATTCAGGAGCGTCAGTGCCATATATCTCTTTTAGCCCAGAGTTTTATCAGTCTTTTAAAAATAAAAATCAATGATCGGTTATTTCATGCTAGACCTTTGCACGCTCTGAAATGGGCAGTGACAAAAGAGAAGTCAAGGTCCTGGGTGGTCCCCAAGCCAGGTCATTAATCCAGATAACAGAAGTAGTACTACGCCACCTAAGGCTGTGTTTCAGCAAGAATGGTTAGAGTAGAATAAAGAAAGTTGACAAGATAGTTTGGAATAGAGAACTAGAAACAAACAGACTGTTTTACTCTTCTCCCTATCCTTCTTAAGATTTTGGAGTTGGAACTTCAGAGGCAGGACTTCCATAAGGTTGTACCCATCTCCTTGAAGTTAGAGGTGGAGCTTGCAAATGCCCTTTGCTTTTCTTCCTGCTCCCACAGACCAGATCCCCTAGGTTCCTTCAGTTTCCATTCCCAGTTTACCTGTTTTGAAGGGAAGCTGCTTTGTAGCAGTCCTGTTCCTTAATAAGAAATACTTGCTATGATTCTAATGTCTGGCTGCCCTTGGCAATCACCCGGACAGCACAGGGTGGAAAGTAAGAGATCAGTAGTTTAAAAAAGAGCAGTCCAGGTCGTTCTCACATGCACCAGAAGCGGGGACCCTATGGGTGCCATGGAGAGCATATCCTGTGTTGGGGTGGTAGCTCCCCAGCTGCTGCTGCTGCCCATGTTGGTTGGGAACAGGTGGGTGCTTACCCCTGGGGGCTGAGATGAGACTCCTTGCCTCCCAGCTCCATTGGCTGTACTTGTGAGGATCTCTTGACCCAGTGCCAGAATGGAGGCTGACAGCTTTGATCACAGACACATTGGGGTGCAGCAGCAGGACCCAGAGGGCCCTGCTCAGGTGGCCCTTGCCTGGTGCCCTCAGCTGCTCTGGCCTCCGATGCTCAGTATTTCTTTGATGCAACATCCCATGGGAAGCAGGACACTCCAACCCTCTGAAACCCCAGAGAGCCCTCACTTCTCTAGTGCTCGGGGATCTCCAAGGGCGGGTGCCCACTGCTGGTTATAAACCAGAAGCCCAGGAAATGGAGTCTATCCACCAGTTTGGGGCCGTTTGTCTGGTGTAGCAGGTCAGCACTTCTCCATAGGTTTCTGTGTAAACTAGCAGATCTGAGTAGTTGTAAGGGGGGCAGGGGGGTGGGGGCAGAGTGGAAGTAATGTTTTTGAGAGATGGCGGGGCACCAGTTTGGAACTGAGTTCTTGGCATGCGTCTGTTTTCACAACCAGCCTGTGAGGAAGGTGGACTTTTTCCATCTAGAAGAAGCTGAGCACGGAGAGTTAAGGAACTTTTCCAAATTCACTTGAGTATTAAGTAGCAGGAACCGGAATTTGGGCTGCTGTTTGCTTGACAGAGTCCATGCCTTTCTCACTGTTGGTTTAAGGATTTGCAAGAATAGAAAAGTAGCTTCTTAGCATGTTGAAGATGACTTTCCTTACTTAAGTCTGTTCATGTAAACAAGATGCACAAGGTCAGAAAATTGAACCAGTCCAGGAGTTTATAAAATGAAGAATAAGAGCCTCTCCCCCTGTCCACGTCCCTTCCTGCTAACTGCTCTCTTCAAAGGTAATCACTATTAGTAATTTCTTCCAAATCTGTATAAAATATGCATATGTTAACATATATTGATACACAGACCCAAAAGTATTATCCTTTCTTTTTTATATGGAGAGAGTGTGCTCTGCACATTAGGGGCAGGCTGGCACAGTTGCGAGCATGGGCTGCATAGCCATGTGGCCTGCGTTTAAATCTGGTCTTTTAACACATTTAAGGCATTGAGCCAGTTACTCTCTGTGCCTCAGTTTCCTCTTCTGTAACAGATTGTTCTGATTGAATCTGATAAGAATGTAGAACAATGCCTGGTGTGTAATAAATATGGGATGAATAGAAGCTGTCATTTACTCTGCATGTTGCTGGGTTTTTTTTAAAACGTAAAAAATATGAAAACTACATCTACTCTTATTTTTTCTCCCTAAAAAATAAATGAATTTAGCAAATTATAGAAGTATGCCTTTACTGGTCAGTGCTGCGGAGCCTGGTTAGTGTAAAACATGCTGTGATTGTGCGCTGGCTGGCGTTTGATGATAGGAATGAGACCGTAACCATGTACGTGGGGCTTTGTGCTTCTAAAGAGAGCTTCCAGGTATGTTTTATTTGATCTTCCAAGCCAGCCTGTGATGTGGGTTGGGTAGGTATTATTAATGCATTTTGCAAATAGGGAGACTGAGTTTGATCGTAATTCAGCAGACTTGCCTTAGGTCACACAGCCTGGTCTAGAGTTGTGAAGATGCCCAGTACTCTGCGTCCCTTTGATGTTGCAAATAACCCCACGGGCCACCTACTGTGGCAAAGTCCTGGTACCTTCAGCTGAAGAGGGGGGCGGGGGCACTGAAAGTGTTTCCCCCTTGGTGGGATAGGTTTGCTCAGATCCATCCACACTCTCCTTTTCCTGTAAAGAGTGACACATATTTTCAGGCCCATCTCTAGGATTAGAGATGTATCTGTGGGGTCACTGAACAGATAAAATCAGGAAGGGGGTGTGGCGCAGTTGTGCAGCGAAAAGAGCAATGAACTGGAAGGCAGGAAATGTGGTCTCGGTGTCTTCATTGTTTAAAATGGTGCCTTGGTATCAGATGTTCTCTAGATTTACAGATGGGGATTTAGGGCCAGAGAGGTTAAGTGGCAGTTCCGGGTCACCTAGCTGTTTAAGAGCAGAGCCAAGAGTCTGTAATAAAAGAATTAGTAATCAGGGCTATCAGAACTCTTTCCAACCTAGGCAGCTAGCTATCAGCACTTGTATTCCCTTAGCAAGAAAAACTTCAGTATGGTGCTGTCCAATAAAAATATAATGTGAACCACATAGGTAATTTTTAATTTTCTAGTAGGACATTAAAAAAATTTAATGATATTTTATTTAGCCCAGTGTATCTAAAATATTGTTTCAACATGTAATCAATATAAAAATTATTCTGTTTCTCATACTACCTTCAAAATCCAGTGTGTATTTTACATTTGCAGCACATCTCAATTTGGACCAGACACATGTCAAGGACTCCATAGTGACGTGTAGCTAGTGGCTAGTGGCTACTGTACTGAACTGCATAGCTCTCAGCGAGTTTAATGCATGTCATGCAAGTTGCTCTGAAACAAAGACCATACGTCTTGGCCTTTGTCAACATTTTACTGTACATTTTGGTTAAACTCCCTTAGAATGGAGAAACTGGATGAACTTTGTTTAATAAGTGCCAAGAAAAATCTAAGTTTTCAAAACCTGTGATTGAGGACTTGGTGATTCACATTATAAAAATAATTCATCGTATAGACTTTAGATGACAAATTTTTCTAGTACATTTGTGTTTCCTTCTAAGGTGTTAACTGTTTCACCAAAAAACCTGAGGAATTGAGAAGATTTATTAGGTATTTTCCTACTTGAGGATTAATGAGTAAGTATAAAAATTTTAGGAGTCAATTAGTCAATGGTATAATGTAGTTTGAATGATTAACATTTGATTTTCCTGCAACTTTTTAGGGGAACGTTGATTACTTACAAAATGTTAACCTTTATTTATTTATTTATGTATTTTTGCCAACTCTTTTAAAACTTCTCCACTCACTTCTATACAAGCAAATAGGTAACAATTTTAGAATAAATGAAAGATCATCACTTCCATCTTTCTTCTCTTGTCCACTAGAACTGTCCATTTAAAAAATCAAGTAAAATGAGATGAAACAGCAGAAATCAGAAGCTTGAATAAGTGAACAATTAGATAATTAGCCACTGGAACAACAAAACGTTGCCTGAGTTGATGTTAAAGAAAAACATACTTTTTAGTGATGCCAGCTAAAAATCTCAGATTATTCCACATGTGAAGATGTCACATTGAAATCCACAGGATGGCAACCTACACCAGTATGTGGCATGATGGCATTTTAGAATCTTCTAAGGATTGTTGCCATCTATTTCTCAGCTGACTCCTGTTCATCTCTCCCCTTTTTTTAAATTGATGTAGCATTGGTTTATAACATTATGTAAAATTCAGGTGTACATAATTGCAGTTGCACATAATATTGCAATTTCTGTGTAGACGACATTGTGTTCACCACCCAAAGATTAATTACCATCAGTCACCGTACACATGTGCCCTTTTACTTCTTTTGTCCTCCTTCCTTCCCTTCCCCCTCTGGTAACCACTAATCTATTCTCCATATCTTTTTTTTTTTTTTTAAATCTTCCACATATGAGTAAAATCGTACAGCATTTGGCTTTCTCCATCTGACTTATTTTGCTTAGCATAATTCTCTCAAGGTCCATCCATGTAGTTGCAAATGGCAAGATTTCATCTTTTTTTTGTGGCTGAGTAGTATTCCATTGTGTATGTATATACCACATCTTTTTTATCCACTCATCCATTGTTGGACACTTAGGTTGTTTCTGTGTCTTGGCTATTGTGAATAATGCCACAGTGAACATAGGGGTGCAAATATCATTTTGAATTAGTGTTTTCTTAATCTTTGGATAAATACCCAGAAGTGGAATAGCTAGATCATATGTAGATCTATTCTTAATTTTTTGAGGAATCTCCGTACTGTTTTCCATAGTGGCTGCAACAGTTTACATTCTCCCCAGCAGTGTATGAGGGTGAATGACATATTAAGTCAGTGAGCATGATAAATATTGAGCAGGTAGTGTAGAAGTGGATTCTAATCTCCACTCTAGTTATTAATCGACTCTGGGGCAAATTTCTTAGGTTAGATTTATTGAAGCTCAGTTATCCCACATAACAAACGAAGAAACTGGGAACCCGAGTGGTTAAGCAGCCCATCTGAGGTTGCACAGTGAGTCAGGAGTGGAGTGGGGATCCAGGTCCCCGACTCACCTTCAGCTGCCTCTGAACACTGATTTATGCTATTCTCCTGCCTCAGAATGACCTCCCCACCACTTTTTTTTTTAGGTGTTTTTGAAATTACAGAATTTGAAATTGAAAAAGTAAAATATGCTGTTGTAAAGTAAAAAAAAAAATACCGAGATGTATAAAGAAAAAGTTAGTAATTCCACATTACCCATTTAAAACACTATTCTACTTCTGTGACTGAAATACCTTATGGGCATCACTTCAACTTGGCACATATTTATCCAACTATTTTTAATTGTTGCATTATTTCTCATAGTTTAGATGACTATCAAATAATTCTCAGTTTATTCAATAATTCTTCTATTGATGGCCATACAAGTTGGGGAATTTTATTTCAGTACCATCAAATCGTGCTGAAATGAACCTATTTGGCTGTATAGCTGATGCTTTTACTTCCATTAAGGTGGTGGGGGGTGGGGGGAAGCGGATGCTTTTTAGATTCCCCAAAGTGAGATAGCTAGTTTTAAGGATATGTATAATAGCTACTGTCTGATTACTTTTCAAAAAGGTTGTTGTAACTCCTCCACCACTCACATTTATCATCATAAATGCTACTTTTGTCTTCATTCTTTTCATCTATTTTTTCTATTTATTTTTTTAAATTTAGGTATAATTGACATTACATTAATTTCACGTTTGCAACATAATGATTCAATATTTGTATACATTGCTGAATGATCACCATATTAAGTCTTAGTTAACATCTATTTTTTATTTATTGTTTATTATACTTTGTTATTCACTCTTCTCATCCTTTCTTTTGCTACATGGCCAAATTTCTCTTCAGTGCTCTCCTCACCTCATCATTAGCATGAAAGTTCTTTGCTTTTCCATCCTACTTGTGGCTACTTTCCCCCTGGATACTTTCAGAGCCGCTATAATTAAATACTATATTAGTAAATAAAAATAACATTCCTCCCCTTGGGTTTTACCTAGATCAGAATTTTTTTCTTGTCTATTCTTTTCTCTTATTGTATCCTCTTCTCCTTGATAAACATTTAAATTATAAATCCTAGTCATATTAGCTTCATCCAGTTACTTTGTGCTACTTTTCCTTGTTCTTAGTTTTCCATATCTTGAGATCTTTGTCTAGTTAGAGCATATCCTCAAAGATTGCCTCCGATTGGGTTTATTGGTTAAGTAGTTTCTTAGTTCTCTTCTCGTGTGTTCAAAGAAGGATTTTTGTCTGCTCTGACAGGTGAAGAATATCTTGACTTCTCTTAGTACTTACTAAGAGTGCTCTAGTTTCCAGCGTCACAGTCGAGAAATCTGATGCTAATCTGATTCTTTTTCCTCTGTAAGTTCTCGGTTCAATTTGTTTGAATGACTATACGATTTCCTCTTAATCTTTAGAGTCTCTGACTGCTGACTCTGAAAAGATTGCAGAATAACCTGTAGTTAAAGCAAAGGTAAGTTTATTGCTTACTGCAGTAAGGGACACCATGATATTGACTGAGTGTCTCCGAGGAGGGAGGGCAGAGATGGGGACTTCATGAGGTTTGTTGGGGTCTGGTTTGAGGCAGGTTATTCAGTGAAAGGACATGGAATTAGACAAAATTTTTGATAAAATAATTTAAGACTGGTGGGCTGAGCAGGGGGTGTTTAGTAAGGATAGTGGAACTGGCTATTGTTCAGATAAATGGGTTTTTGTAAAGTTCCTGAGACAAACAGAAGTATTTGTAATTCATCTTCCTGGGTGAGAGTTTCCTGAAATAGTAAAGTCATATTAATGCAGACAGTTGAGTGGTAAAGTCATGTTAATGCACATATTGAGTTATGTGGTTGCAGATGACTTCCGTTCTCAGTTTAAATATTTCACAAGCCTAGGCATGTGTCTCTTTTTCCTCCTTAATGCTGCCTGAGCTAGCTGTGAACTCTTTCACTCTAAAGAATGATCCCTTCTTTCAGCTCAGAGAGGTTTTCTTTTGTTTTGTCCCTCCTTGCTTCCCTTCCAATTATTTCTTCTCCATTTGTTACTCTCTCTCCTCCAGGAAAACCTGTTTTCTGCATCTTCTGGTTATGTCTTCCATGTCTCTGATGTTTTTGCTTATGATGTCTGTTTTGATCATTCTGATTTAAAATGCTGAATGTTCTTAGTGATGACCATAGGTTGTAATTTTTCTCTGCTTTTAATGGGTGCCTATTCCTCAGGCAGGCTGAGCAGACTCTAGGGCAGTGGTAAATCCTCAAGTACTGGAAGATGAAAACACCTGTGTGTGTTTTATAATGGATGAGTATAAGCCATCAAACTGGGACCTATCAGTGAGCTGTGGGGAGGAACCTCCTTGGTTCTCAGGAGCAGTCTAACTCACTAGCACAGTCACCCTTCAGGTCTGCTGGGTTGAGAAGGATCGGACAGCCCCTCCAGGGACCAGCCACAGTATCTTCCCAAGTAGAACCAACTTAGATTTCTGGCCAGGTCACATTCGGGAGCTTTAAAATCTGTGGTTAACCCAGGTGGGTCCTCTGGCTCTGTCGTAGAGATTTTTTGTTGTTGTTGTTCAGGAAAATTGGCCCTGAGCTAACATCTGTGCCAATCTTCCTCTATGTTGTATGTGGGTTGCCACCACAGTGTGGCTGCCAACGAGTGGTGTAGGTCTGTGCCCAGGAACTGAACCCGGGCTGCCAAAGCGTGACATGCCAAACTTAACCACTAGGCCACGGGGCCGGCTCCGTGACATAGAGATTTTAAGAGCACTCTCCCTAGGAGTTTTGAGAGAACTCTGGTCTCAGACCCATTCTCTACTTTTCCCAGTACAGCGTGACAGTGCTTGGGAACAGATTCTAGAGCCAGATGCCTAGGTTTTAATCCTGGCTCTGCCATTTGCTGTCTCTGTGCCCTTGGGAGAACTCCTTAACCCAAAGGGTCCTATTATCTCATCTCAGAAATGAGGATAATAATAATGCCTATGTCCTTGAGCTGATATGAAGGTTAAATGAGTTTCACTTTTGTGGAAAGATGCAGTGCTCTTAGAACAGTGCCTGACTTGTGAGAAATACCCAGTGTTAGCTATTATTATTATCATCCTCTCCAACTCATGGGGCTTCTGTGAGGATTGAGTGGGTTAGTATATGTAAATTATTAGTATGTGCCAATAAATGTTAGTATTATCAATTTTATTATTTTACATAATTTTGACTTATGTGACTTTGAAATGCTATGAAATAATAAAATATTAACGAAGCCTCACTATATCTTTTAAATTTGGAATTCCCCCCCAAACTAAAAAAATTCATCGAAAGTCACATAATTTTATGGCAGGCTGAGTGAATTGTGAACAGTGTTTATGCTTTAGCCACATTGTGAGCCTGCTTTACCTGGCAAAGAGAAATATCCACCATCTTCAATATTGGTTGAAAATCCCTGTGCATTGGAACTTCTGTAGCAAATTTTAGCAACTACTGTACTATTACTTTAACATTTGCTATTATATTTTAAAAAGCTCTTTTTGTTTGAGGGGGAAAAGTATCCCCCAAATTTTCTGTTGTTTGTAGTGTGTTAGTGCCAGGGCAGACGTGTTCCCTCAAATCAGTAACTTGAAGCAGAACTTACACATAGTGAACACTGTTCAAATAACTGCATACCTATCATGGGGAGTTGTGCTGTTAATTTAGGAAAGAGCATTGTGCCAAATATTATAAATCATAATGCAGTATTATTTTTACAAAACAAAATAGTAATTAAGTCCATTGTTGTCGATTTATGTGCTCTAAGAGTACGTCCTCCTGCTTTTCTTTTATTCCTGTTGGGAAATGTTTTGGATTATGAGCTTCCTTAAGGTACACATCACTTGCACAAAATGCTCACCTTGGTCACAATAGAGAAGTGGAGAGAAGAGAAGGTGGGAAGAAAAGCAGGTCAGGCATATGCTTGTGGACGTCATCTTTTCAGGGTCTCTTCACTTCCACTGCTACCTCCTTTATAGCTGCCTAATGCCTGTCCATCTTCTGGTCCAGTTCTGCGCAGAGGAGTATCTCTTTCTTGAAGATTCTCCAGTACCTCTTGTCATGTTACCACTTCTCTGATCCTAAGCTTTGTGAACTCTCTCTGTCTAGCACCCAGACATAAACTAGCTTGTAATTATGAGTTTCATGTGTATCTCTCCTGCTACCGGCAAGACAGTAACACCCAGAAGCCTCTATGATCTGTAATCCCTTTGATCCTATCTCTCAAAACCTCTCGGGAAACTCGAGGTCACTTACCTGTAGCTTTTTTGTCCCTGTTAATGTGGGGGTACAACTCGGATGCTTGTGTGGACCAGGCAGAGTTGAAGATTACAGGGCGTGGGGGGGCTTATAAACTGGCAAGCTCATTCCCGCTCGACAGGGCAGCTGCCGGGATGCCCCAGCTGATTTTTGCCTTGTGCTTCAGGTTGCTAGAGGAGGCAGAAGGGAACATTTCCTGATTGTCACATCGCTATGTCGGCTACTGAGTGACACATGGTCTTCTGATTTGTAGATTTTGTTTCAAGTACTCAGAAGGAAATAAAGATTGAGAAAGCAGCTTGTCCTGTCCGTGCTTGGCCACCCTGGACTCAGATATGTCTCCTTCAGCCTCTGCTTCTGGGGCTCTTACCTTTCAGGTGAGAGAACCTAACTTCCTAGGCTGTTCCCTGAGAATTGCTCAGGAGGAAAGTAGACACCTTGCCCCACGACTACCCAATTTTGAAAAACCACTTTTTTGTAGGAAGAGTATTTTAACATTAAAAAAGAGAGTAAGAATAGTTACAAATATTGAAATGACTTTACTGGAATGTTTCTTGGGTTACTTTTGGGGGCTTTTGTGTTAAGAGGAAAAATTACAATGTGTCATAAAACTCAGACTTTCGGTGGAATCCCGTATTATGTTGTATGATAGAATACAGACTACTGATCTGGAGGGCATTTGCAACCTTCTCCTCCTACTTTATCATCGCTTCTCGCCCTCTCCCTCATCCCTGAAGAAAAGACAAAGGGACTGAGAGAGCCAAGCAGGGTTGGGAAGAAGGTACCATGAGACCAAGATGCAGGGAGACCAAGAGTTCCATTGAGTGGAAGAGTGAGAGAGGCCTGGAACTTTTGGGGAGCCTCGAATGGGAGGGGTTGAGAGATTTTCTTGAACTTTGTATTTTGAAATAATTTCAAACTTACAGATGAGTTGCAAAAACAATACAAAGAACTCTTGTACACTCTTCACCCACAGATGCAGTAGTTTACATTTTACCACCCAGGCTTTATCATTATTTTTTTCTCTCTAACTGAACCGTTTATGAGTGGGTTGAAAACGTGAGACTCATTAACCCTGAATGCTTTAGTGCTTATTACCTACGAACAGGGACCCTATACTACATAATCATGGCACAACTATCAGCATCAGGAAATTAGATGCTGTGTGGCCAGCTAATCCACAGACCCCATTCAAATTTGGTCAGTTGTCCCAGTATTGTCCTTTAGAGCAAAATAATCCAATCCAGATTATTCATTGCATTTTGTTAACATGTTGTCTCCTTCAATCTAGAACAGTTACAGTATTTTCATGACCTTACTATTTTCAAAGAGGCTAAGCTGACTGTTTTGTACGGTGTCCTTCAATTTGGACTTGTCTGTTGCTTTCTCATTAATAAAATCAGGTTTTGGCAGGAAAACCACAGAAGTGATGCTGCATCTGTGTTTGTTGCATCCTTTCAAGTGCTACATGATGTCTCTTTGTCCCACTACTGGTGAAATTAACTTAAATGGCTTGGTTAAGGTAGAAACTGCCGGGTTTTTCCAGTATAAAGTTTCTCTTTGGGGCTGGCCTGGTGGCACAGTGGTTAAGTACACACATTCCGCTTCTTGGCAGCCTGGGGTTTGCTGTTTCAGATCCTGGGTGAGGACATGGCACTGCTTGGCACGCCATGCTGTGGTAAGCATCCTACATATAAAGTAGAGGAAGATGGGCATGGATGTTAGCTCAGGACCAGTCTTCCTCAGCAATAAAAGAGGAGGACTGGCAGTAGTTAGCTCAGGGCTAATCTTCCTCAAAAAAAAAAAAAGTGTCTCTTTTATCCTTTGTAATGCATCATAAGTATTTTGTGTGGAGATATTCTAAGACCTTGTAAATAGCCCATTCTTCCTCTTTTACCCACTTGTTTTAGCATCACTGATGATTCTCAACTGAATCAATTATAATTATGATGGTTGTTTTCGAGTTCAGTTATTCCTTCTACATTTATTAGTTGGCATGTTTATCATAAGGAAGCACTTTGTTTTTTCTCTGTTTATTCATTTATATATTTACATTAACCTGGACTCAAAGGTTCCTCTCAGGGGGTTATAATCCAGTACTTGCATTTATTCTCATGCTCACATTGTCTCAGATTTGACCAGTAGAAGTGCCTTTCGGCTTGCTCCTGTTTTCTTTTGAAAGATCTCTATCATTCTTTGAACACTTTTTTTCCTTTTTGGTACAAAAAATTATTTCAGGCCTTTTACTTTCCTATCTCAGCCTTGAATCAGACTGTTTTCTAAGGAGAGGAGAATGATATTTAGAAACAAAAGACCTGGGCACTAGGTGTGGTCATTGCTCTTGAGGTGTCATTTCTCCCATGCCTGCTCAGTGGGCAGACATAGAGAGTTGGGGTGTGTATACACACGTGTGTTTATCTAAACGTATTAAATCATGTACTCACACGAGTACCTCCATGTCCACGAGGTTCATTCTTGTTTTTTCTGTTTTCACATTTGTAGCTCTCTTCTCTAACAGGAGAAACCTGGCTCCTATTTTTCTCAATATATTTACTTATTGTTTAATCCCTCTCTGTGTAACCAGTCTCCCAGCTCTGCCTGGCCACTGCTTCCTCACCAGCCATCCTTGTTTGGACACTTGTTTGGCTCAACCTCAAACCCCATCAGATAACCACCTTGCTCAGCCCCGAGCCTGCTGTCCACCTCTAACAAATATTGAGGAAGATGAAGGGACCCTAATGGCTTTTCAGTGGAATTTTTCAATTATTCAGGAAGGAAGGAAGAGAGGGAGGGACTAATTTCTTTGGCCTCTTTAAGTATTTGAGAGATTAAAGTAAAAATCATTGTTCATGTTGGGGCTATGCATTTTAAATCTGATGTCACTCAGATTGTACCTAAGGAGTCACAGCTGCATGTATGGCTCAGTTGTAATGGAGTTGTCATCTGACAGAAGAAGGGTCAGCTACTCTGTCTGAACATATATTGTGTTTTGGGTGAGGGAGTTTATATTTTACTGCATTTTATCGGCTTTCTCACAATTGCAGTGTTCTTAAATGTGTATTTTTGTATCATATAGATGGATGTTGTACAAGATTAAAAAATACAAAACTCGGGTTCCCAATCCTGAAAAAAATTCTAGCAAAATAAGGGCTTAATCATGATAACATCTTGAAATAGCACAGGAGTCTGGGAACATGGGCTGTGTCTTACCCCCTAGGACTACCACTCTGGAAAAAAATCCCGTTTATACCAAGAGGGAATTTCTAGGTAAGGAAATCAAATACTTATGTTAACAATGGAGAGTCTTAAGAGTTGCAGATAACAAGCTAGTGCCAGGATACCCAGGGATACTGGAATGCCAGAAACAAGGGTGGAAGGAAGGGCTACAGTACAGGGACATTAAATGAGGTTATGAAATAGCTTTTGTGTGTGTGTGTGTGTGTGAGGAAGTTTGGCCCTAAACTAACGTCTGTTGCCAATCTTCCTCTTTTTGCTTGGGAAATATTGTCACTACTGAGCTAACATCTGTGCCAGTCTTCCTCCAGTTTTTTGTATGTGGGACACTGCCACAGCATGGCTCAGTGAGTGGTGTGTCGGTCTGTGCCTGGGATCTGAACCTGTGAACCCTGGGCCACTGAAGCAGAGCTTGCAAACTTAACCACTACACCACCGGGCTGGCCCCAAAGCGGATGTGAAATAGCTTTTAACTGGAAAATTTTGTGGCTTCCCATCTAATGTATGTTTTACCTACTGAACTTGTAATGAGAAGACAGAGTTATAAACAGTGTTATAAACAGTGTTTGGTATGTGTTTTGACTCTTCTTCATGGGTACCTGCATTTCTAGGCTGAGGACAATTGAGTGTTACCATTAATCTAATTATCTATGGTTGTTTAGTTGTATAACAAACTACCCAAAATTTAGTGGCTTGAAACAGCAGCTATCTTATTAAGACATTGAGTGAGCTGGGCAATTTTTCTCCATGTGATGTTGACTGGGGACACTTGTTGGTGTTGATCAGACTGTTCTGGAGGGCCTAGGATCTCTTCATTCACAGGTCTGGCATCTTGGCAGAAATTCTGAAAGGTTGGGCTCAGCTGAGCCACACTCCTCTTTATGGAGACTCAGAGTCTCTCAACATAGTCTCTTTAGTAGGATGCTTAGACTTCTTTCATGGTGGCTCAGAGTTCCAAGACACCAACGAGGAAGCAGCCAGTCGTTTCAAAAGCTATGCTGGGAGCCAGCCCTGATGGCCTAGTGGTTAAAATTTGGTGTGCTCTGCTTTGGCAGCCCAGGTTCAGTTCCTGGGTGTGGAAACATACCACTCATCTGTCAGTAGCCATGCTGTGGCAGGGGCTCACAGAGAGGAACCAGAAGAATTTACAACTATACACAACTATATACTGGGGCTTTGGGGTTGGTGAGGGGGGAGGAAGAAAAAGAAAAAGAAAGGAGAAAGATTGGCAGATTGGCAACAGATGTTAGCTTAGGGCAAATCTTCCTCTGCAAAAAAAAGCTATGCCGGAACTGGCTGAGCATCACTTGTGCAATACTGTATTGGTGAAAGCAATCATAGGCTAGTCAAGAATGGAGGAGGGGCATTAGACCCACCTCTTGACGGGAATCGAGTCAAAAAGTTTTCAGCAGTCTTTACTACATCACACCTTAAAAAAACTATGGGTATGAAGTGAATGGATTTTTAAAACTGAAACCTTCTGTATAAAATAGAATGTTATTTTTAGTATGAAGTTATAATTTTTTTTTTAAAGATTGGCACCTGAGCTAACATCTGTTGCCAATCTTTTTTTTTTTGAGGAAGGTTAGTCCTCAGCTAACATCTGCTGCCAATCCTCCTCTTTTTGCTGAGGAAGACTGGCCCTGAGCGAACATCTGTGCCTATCTTCCTCTACTTTATACATGGAACACCTGCCACAGCATGCTTTACAAGCAGTGTGTAGGTCCATACCTGGGATCCGACCCTGCGAATCCCAGCCCACTGAAGCAGAATGTGCAAACTTAACTGCTGAGCCGCTGGGCTGGCCCTTGTTGCCAATCTTTTTCTTTTTTCTTCTTCTTCTCCCCAGAGCCCCCCAGGACGTAGTTGTATATTCTAGTTGTATGTTCTGGCTCTACTGTGTGAGACGCCACCTCAGCATGGCTTGGTGAGTGGTGCTAGGTCTACGCCCAGGATCTGAACCGTCAAAACCCTGGGCCACCAAAGCGGAGCATGTGAACTTAATTACTCGGCCACAGGGCTGGCCCTGAAGTTATAATTGTTAATGTTAAACACAGTACATTTAAAGTTTTGAAATATAGTCTTTTTGTTATTCAGATTAAAGTTCAAATGATTATATCTTAAGTGAGAGATTATGTTTATAAAACACAATCCTTGGCTTAACACATCTTCTTCTCTGTAAGGGATATGAGCTTAAAAAGTAATCCTTTAAATGTCCTGAATAAAGCAGGGCTATTAATGAATTCTCAGAGATTTCATTTTAAGGATATATAACCCATTTTTCTTTTTCCTTAAAAAATGAAAAAAAAAAAGGCTGCAGTTGTAAAAATGTCTTATATTGCCCAGTGTTTCACTATTGATTTTATTCTCTGACCATAATGAATAGGATGGATATGGCAGGGTTTCTGTTCACTTTATGTGTCTCTTCTTACCTATGAGACTTTTTTAGCCCAAAGGTTAATTTCTAAAAACTTTTTATTTGAAATAAAATCAAATTAGACTTACAGAAGAGTTGCAAAGATTGAGTTCCTGAATACCTTTTACTCAGCTTCTCTTAATGTTAATATATTATATAATCATGTTATATTTGTCAAAACTAGGAAATTATATAATCCATATATTGTATATAATGCAAGTAACTAAACTACAAATTATTTTTGGATTTCAACAGTTTTCCTACTAACTTCCTTTTTTTCTTGCAGAATCTAATCCAGGATACCACATTGCGTTTAGAAATATTAATTTTTTAGGTTTATAACATTCGTGCATTTGAAACATTTAGAAGATGTCCAAGACGTATAAGAGAGAGAGAAAAATTTGACTTGTGTTTCAGGCACTTATTTTTATTGGAACTTAATTTTTTAATGCAAACTTGATGAAACCAAAGAGTATGCTTTATGTTAGTCTTGAAAATAGCTCGCCATTGTGGAAATTCTGATTTCTCTTGTCAGTGCTGCTATCTAGTATTTGATCTCTGAGATTCCTTGTGGACTGCTTGGTTTTCTCTTTTGGTTTTATTTTATTACTGACAAGACTTTTGTGAGCTCCTGTTGTAACAAGATTTGTAAGAAACTGGGAGAGGCAGATGTTTGTCTAGTGGCCATGATGTTGCTTTGCTTCTGTTCCTAGACCTTCAGTTAGCTAGCCCGGTGACCTGTGGGCAAGTCACTCATCTCTCCGGTCTCAGTTTCCTCATCTATAAAAGGAAGAAGGCTTGACAAGACTCTCTGGATAAGAATCAAAAACGTTGTCTATTTTACAATATGTTTCATCAAGAACGTACCCTTGTCTTTAGTATAGAAGAGCAAGTCTCAAGCTTTTTAGGCTCAGGATCCCCTTACTCTTTAAAATTACTGAGGACTTCAAAGCACTTTTGTTTCTGTGGGTTATGTCTATGTATATTTACCATATTGTAAATTAAAACTGAGAAATTAAAACTAATTCATTTTTTAAAAACTCATTGTAAAAAAGCCGTTACATGTCAATGTAAATAACATTTTTATAAAAGTAGCTGTATTTATAAAACAAAACAATTTTAGTGAGAAGAGTGACAGTTTTTACATTTTTGCAAATTTCTTTAGTATCTGGCTTAATAGAAGACAGTTGGATTCTCATGTCTGCCTTACGCATTGTCTGTTGTGATATCAAGTGCCATGTAACCTTTGAGAAACTGTGTACTTGTGAGAGGAGAGCAAAAATGACAAACAACAAATTAATAGTGTTAGCTATACAGTTTTGACCTCATGGACTACCGAAAGAGTCTCTGGGTCCTCCCAGACCCTGCTTTGAGAACCACTGGCGTAAGAGAATGGGCTGAGGCTTTTAGTCAGATATTTCTGGGTTGGAACCCTGCCTGTACTGTTTATTTCTGTGGGACCATAGTCAAACTGCTTATCCGCTCTCAGCCTCTGTGACTTCCTTTGTAAAATGGAAATAAAAATTGTTTTTTTAAAAACTTTTGCACAACCCTTGTGGAGATTAAATGAGGCAAAGCATATGAAAGCATCTAACATAATTCTGTAAACGTAGATGCTCAAGATTTACTCTCTGTTACTGTAATTTGAAACTTTACAGTGAAGATAAGTTGAGCAGAGGAAAACATCATAAAGAATGTAACAGGTTTAGAGAGAAAAATCTGGAAATGAGATGTGGTATGTTGTCTGTAAAGATGGCCACCAACAGTTCTTCCAGTCACTCCCTATATGTTTGTCATTCCTCTTATCAAGAGGTAGAGGGGCTGGCCCTGTGGCTGAGTGGTTAAGTTTGCATGCTCTGCTTCGGCGGCCCAGGGTTTTGCCACTTCGAATCCTGGGCACGGACATGGCACCGCTCATCAAACCATGCTGAGGCAGCATCCCACATGCCACAACTAGAAGGACCCACAACTAAAAATACACAACTATGTGCCAGGAGGCTTTGGGGAGAAAAAGAAAAACTAAAATCTTAAAACAAACAAACAACAACAAAAAAGAGAATCTCTTTCCCTTCCCTTTACATCTAGGCCGACCCTGTGACTTGCTTTGACCAACAGAGTGTAGCGAGAATGATGCTGTGCCAGGTCTGGGCCTTAAGAAGCTTGGCAGCTTCTACTTTTACTTTGGAGCCCTCAGACACCGGGGAATGAAACCAGACTACCCTGCTGGAGAGAGAGGCCCTAGATGATGAGGGACGAGGGAGAGAGGCCCAGCCAGCAGCTAGCCATTCTAGTCGCTCCAGGTGAAATGTCAACATGCGAATGAAGCCATCTTGAGTGCTGGAGCCCATGTGAACCTCTAGCCAACACCAGACGGAGCAGACACTTGCTGTCCCTTCTGAGCCCTGCCCAAATTGTAGAATCATGAGCAAATTATGGTTGTTGCTTTAAGCCACTAAGTTTCGAGGTGATTTGTTACACAGCAATAGATAGCTAAAACGTTAAATGAAAGTCTAGAAAAGCTTATCAGTGTGAACAAACTCTGATATATGAGAAGTAAACACTTTTTAAATGACTAAATGAGGATTTTCTTTACAAATAACCTCGCCTAGAGGGTGAAAGTAACATATTCAAAACCATCAGATAGTGGTTAACAATTCTTGGTCTGTGAAGCAATTTCCATTGGTGCCTGAGGAACGTCTCCTTTGTGCCCCTACTTCAGCTTATCCTAATGGGACTGAGCGAAAAAATTTAACATGGTTCATGTTTTCTGAGAGAACTTGGACTCTATTATGTTAAATATACTAAATAAAAATATAGTGAAATTTTAAAGGCATAACTTCAAACAATTTTTGAAGGGTTCATTTGCCCTTTCTGAAGGAGTAAACTGTTTGTCTCAAATGTAATAGTTATCATTCTGTGCAGCTGGCAAAAACCTGCCTTTCTGGTTTGTAACGTCATGTTAATCTGCAAAGGTGTTATTACTCATTCGAAGAATTCTTTGTTCTGATTTGAAAGCCTCGATGGTATTTTCAAATAAACTTGTCTTACTTGGGAGTGTTTCTCTAAGATTATAAGCCTCTCGTAGCTCTGTTCTTTCCAGAATGTGGCTAGTATGTCAGTAATGAAAGTAATCTATGTCTATTTGCTGAGATTTAAGTGGCATATAATTCACAATCCAGAAATATTTTACAGGCATTTATTTACTCTCACTTGAAAAGTAAATTAATATATTGTAACATTAGAATAAGTTTTTCTGAATGGAGTTCTAAAAAGTCAAATGCTTCCTTTATTTATTTTCTTAACTGTCTCATTGCCAATCTTTTTTGTTTTCCTCATGTTGAAAAACCAAATTCCTATCAATTTATTTTATTGCATAAAGAAATCACTATACGTCTCTGTTTTATATATAAAAATTTAATGTCAGGCGCTTTTATTTTTTGGTATGTTATAAATTTCAAATATAAGATACTTTAAAGTCTGTTAAGTCTATGGAATTACATTAACACTGAAACAAATGTATGTTTTTTAAATTAAAAGTAAACTAAGCAGCTTTGAATCAGTTGATATGCTGAGGTCAGGATAAATGAATCCATCCATCTTTCTTTGCTTTCATAGGTCTGATTAGTCAAGAAAAATAGAAATCTTCATTAAGAGACAGGAAGAGAGGTTTAATTCCTAGGCCACCATGTTTCCAGTATTGCATCTCTCTCTTCCTTGTTTGTTGGCCCTTCATATTAATTCAGTGACCTTTTAGGGAATTCTTACTATGTGTAAATTATTGGACTGGGTGGGACAGTGGTGTGTAATGCTTAACACCTGCTTTCAAATGTCTAAATTTTAGTAGAAAAGTTGAGAAGTATAAAATGGCTTTAATAAAGGCAGAATAATATAAGTCTCAGAGATGGGCAGAAATAAGACACTTTGTAGGTTCTGTGAAGGCAGAGGTTGAGGGGATAAGGACAGGCTTTATGGAGAAGGTAGTGCTTGAGCTAGGTCTTGAAGGATAAGTGGGGTTTTGCTGATGACAGAGCAGAGGAGATATTCCACATAAAGGGAACAGTACAGGCAAGCCAAGGCCCAGGGGGACCTCATGAATTCTGTTTCTGCAATTTGTGCTGGCACTCAACTCATTTTCTCAAAAGTCTCATTAGTAGAGGTCCCTTATGTGTTTAAGACAATTCATAAAACCCTTGGGCATGTCGCTAAGTGCTGTGGTCATACTTACAGCTTATTTTGTAGGATCCCGATGAATGCCTGATTTTGTCAGAGACTTGTTCTAGAAATGGTCAGAAAAAACTGGGAGTTGTGCTAAATACCATCATATTCATGTCTTTCCTTTGCTAAGTACTCAAAGAAGGAAAGTTAGTAAACAAGATTTCCTTAAACTTCAAATGAAACTAACCATCTAACTTAGAAGTAAAGCCCCTGTCTCAGCGTTTTTAAGTCCTGGGACATGTAACTTCCACACTGGTGTAGGAGGCCTGTCGTAGAGCTACCATACTCAAAGGGCTGTGGAAGAATTCAGATTAAGAAGTCTTAAAGTAACTTTTTTGGGGAGGAATGGGGAATGTGTAAATGTGTAAATATGGTCAGCAAATTGACAGCTCAACACCGTAGTCCTCTCTTGGCTCTATGCGTTTTGCTTACTTTACACTTGATAGTACATGAACCAAATCCACAAAACAACTACTTTCATGAGCAAAAAAGGTAATGACTAGTTTCTGCTTGACAGACTTTTCCTTTTTAAAATTATTTTTACACAAGTAAAATGTGTGCATGGTAACTTGTCAAATGTACAAAAAAAGCCTCTGATAAAAACCAAGTACCTCTCTATCTCACTTTCTAGAAGTTTCTTAGTCACTCTGTAGCTCCAGGGCTTCTCTAGGGCTCTGATAGGCCAATCAACTGCTTTCCCCATCAAGGATCTTTGTATTATATTCTGGGTGCATCTTGCTCTCCTCTGGCATTTTTATTAACGTATTTTTTCCCATCTTCTAGAGATTAATCATCTGCCAGCATATAATAGGTACTCAATAAATATTTGAATGAATGAAGTCATGTTTCTTTCATAATATTCTTGATGGTACTTCTTGTCCTTTTCTAGTAATAAGTCCTGCAACTGGTCTGTTCCTTGCCCAGTGTATCTGAAGTTTGTTCTTCGGCTCTCACCTCGGTTCTCTATCAGTTCTTAATTTCTTTATTCAAGGGTGATTTCTTCTAAACCTGGAGACTTTCAACCTGAACTGCAAAGTAGAACCCGCAGGCAATCTCTGTGAAGAACCCACATGAAGAATGAAATTATCCACAAGTATAAGAGCAGAAGGCATAACAATGGAATACAAATTTGGGAGAGGGGGATTGGAAGGCGTCAGGGCAGGCCTGGCAGAAAGGTGGGCTGGTGATGTGCACCCCCACCCCAGGAGAGGGTTTACTTATGGCACCATGCTTCTGAGTCTTGTCATATTACAGTGTGACAGGTAAGAGGTTTTCATGTACATGTATGCTTGAAGTAGTGACAGAAATATAGTATTTCTGAGATCCACCTGGCTCTGCTCCAGGTACATGTGTAGACATACCCGTAATGTGCAGAAAGCTGTAGAGGGAATCATGAGACGTGTCTTTTCCTAGGTTAGCTCTGGATTCATTGCATAATGCTGCATGCTTTCCTTGTGGTTTCTCTGTGAGGCTAACAAATATGCTAAAGGGTGACATTTGTAAAGTATTTTCAGCACCAGATTCGATATAAATGCAAAACTGTCACAGAGGATTGACGGACTATGTTCTGGTATTTTTGGAATGGTAGTTTTGGAAAACAGTGATTCCTTCTATGCATGAAATTTTTGTACTTTCCAAACTACTGAGTTGGTTTTCCAAGCTTGCTTTTCTGTGTATTCTTCATGAGTAAAGTATTATATCTTTTTTCATGCTTTATGAATAGATTATGAAAACTAACATTTCTGTGGAAGTAGAGGCATGAAATGTTTTTCATAAAGACAGCTTTGATTTATATATTAAAAATAAAATCTGCCCCCTTTCAATGCTTTAATTTCAAGCTCATTGATACCTCTTTTGTTCAAATCAGGTGGAATCGTGTAGCTCTACCTGCTCTAGTTACTCTGTCTGTGCCTGGATATGAGAACAGACGCAAGATGGAACACTAGGCTCATATGCCAGCCTTCCAGAAATACTCTGAACTAACAGGAAAGATATGTGTGCATATTCTACAGCAGCTTGTAAAATAAGAAAAACTGATCTCAGTAGGCCAGAAATTATAAAAAATTCTTGAGGCAAAAGGCAAATGTAAAACAATTGAAGGTGAAACTATATCCCAAAACATGGGCAAGAGAAATATGGAACGAGGTTAGTGATAGATTAAGGATTGCTCCAAGTTTAGTGGCTGTGGATATATTGAGATTAGGAGAGAATTTGAGTAACTATCAGGGCAATGGCTATACGCACTGCGAGATACCCAGGGTCTTTCCAGTGAATTCTTTCATGGTTACTTAGAATAGACTATTACTGTTTGCAACCAAGAACTCTGCCAGTTGTGCTTATGTTTCTAGGATAAATTCATGATATTTTTAGTATACCATTTCACCCAATTTTCTATATTCTTACTCTGGGTTTTTACTGTGTCTCTGGCATGGCTCTTGGGTCCAAACACACATATTCACTGCTCCCACAGGGCAGGGGAAGGGAGGCTGGTGGATTGCCTGGCTCCTCCTGTTTAGAACAAGTGCTCAGGAATCAGTCACCATCACTCTTTGTCACAATTGATTCCACCTCTGAATGCCTCTGTTGTTGGACACCCTGCTGTTAGGAGCCACTGCTATGAATGAATTCTCAACTCTTTCTTCCTTTTTTCATGACTTGCTCAGAAGTCAAAGTCTTTGGCCGAAACCAGATCATGCATTGTGGCCCAGTCACCAGGTGTTAGGGAGTCTGGTTCCTGTCTCCAACAAGACTCACATAATGAGAGATTCTCTCCAAATAGGGATGGGCTTGATATTATACACCAAAAACGAAAGAACTAAAATAGGAAATTCTCTATTAAGGATATTTGACATTAGAAACTCTTTTAAGTGTAACTCATAGATGAAAGGACAAAAATCATGTAGTCATCTCAGATTCCCAAAAAGAAGTTGATAAAATTATTGCCCATTCTTAATTAAAAATTAAAATAGAGGGGCTGGCCCCGTGGCCGAGTGGTTAAGTTCGCGCGCTCCGCTGCAGGCGGCCCAGTGTTTCGTTGGTTCGAATCCTGGGCGCGGACATGGCACTGCTCACCAGACCACGCTGAGGCGGCATCCCACATGCCACAACTAGAAGAACCCACAACGAAGAATACACAACTATGTACCGGGGGGGCTTTGGGGAGAAAAAGGAAAAAAATAAAATCTTAAAAAAAAAAAAGAAAAAAAATTAAAATAGATTAAAACAAAACAAAAACAAAAAGATCAAAAAAGCAAGAATAAAAGGAGGCTTCTGTTTGATAAAGGGTATGTGAAAGGGCTTTATAGCAACCATTATACTTCGTGGTGAAATTTTAGAAGCGATTACATTAAAGTCAGGAAAAGATAGGGATGGATGTTCTCACAACTACCAGTCGTCCTCTGTTGAGGCCCCAGCCGATATAGTAAGAAGAAGAAATATGGAGGAGGTGTGTTGAAAAGGAAGAACTAGAACACTTAGTATTTGTGGAAAATGTGGTTAGGTGAAAAGACTCCATCGACAAACTCTTTTCACCATATAAGAGTTTAGCAAGGTGGCTGGGAAATAGACCAATGTAGAAAAATCAGTTGCTTCCCAATACATTAGCAATAGCCACTCAAAGGATAATATAATGATAAAACTATAGAATAGCTAAGAATAAGCCTGTATTAGTTTTCTATTGCTGCATAACAAATGACCACAAATTAGTGGTTAAAATACCCCTATTTATTATCTCACTATTCTGTGGATCAGAAGTCCATGATGGCGTGACTGGGTTCTATGCTCAGTCTTCCAAGGCTGAAATCAAGGTGTTGGTCTGCAGGGCTCTTCTCTGAAGGCTCTGAGGAAGAATCCACTTCCAAACTCTTCCAGGTTGTTAGCAAGATCCAGTTCTTCTGGCTGTAGGACTTGGGCTCCCATTTCCTTACTGGTTGTCAGCTGGGAACAACTCTCAGCTCCTTGAGGCTGCTCGCACTACCTGCTGAAGCAGTTTCTGTAGATGGCCCGCTCCAAATTTCAAGAGGCAAGGACCTGTGAAGTTTCCTCATGCTTTGATATCTTTGACTTTTCTTCTGCCTTTCTCTTTGTTGAAGAAAGTGCTTTGTTTGTGAGGGTTCAAGTGGTTAGGTCAGATCCGCTCCAATCATCTCCCTATATTAAGGCCAACTGTGACATAGAACATGACACAATCACAGGAGTGATATTTTGTCATACTCACTGGTTCCCGGAGTGAGAGCAGGATGTTTTGGGGAGGGAGCATTTTGTAAACTCTGCCTGCCACAATGCCCAAATAGAATTTTATAATAAAAGACCTACATGAAAAAAAGTATAAAATTTCCTTGAAGGATATAAAAGAAAACCATGTAGGTTTTACTTTGGAAATATCCTATCAGATCCCCCCAATCATGTAGTCTATCAGTTAAATTTAATTCCAGTCAGATTCCCAACAGAATTGTTTATTAAGTTGGCAAGCTGGTTCTAAACTTCCTCTACTAGAGGAAAATGTCTAAGAATTGGCAAAGACAATTTTGAAAAAGAATGATGGATATCAACAAATTATGTTAAACTAAACTCATGAAAATCTTGGAGTATTGGTCCAGGAATAATCCATGGAGTAGAATGAGGGTTCATTTCGTAGATGAGAAAGTTGTTTCAAATCAAAAGGGAAATGATGGCCTTTTTGGTAAATGCTAATACAATTGTCTATACATTTGGAATCAAAGTTAGGCCGTTATCCCAAGCACAAAAATAATTTCCAGATGGAGTGAAGAGCTAAATATACTAAATACAATTGTATAAGTAATAGAAGCACTTAAGAGAATTTGCTGATAAACTTCCGGTTAGAGAATGCCTAACCCAAATGCTGGGAAATACAATTGGTTAGTAAACACTTGATAAAGCATTTACTTTTATTAGTGTCAGGAAAATGCAATTTAAAACAATTCCCCCTTCACCTCTTTTGTTCGTTCTGATTGCGGAAAAAAATTGCTCAATCCAAATGTTGGCAAGGTGTGTACTCTCACTGAATAATTGTAGTGGTCTTTTTGGCAGTGCTTATTGTAATTTTAAGTATGCATATCCTTCAAATGAGTGATTTCACTTCCAGATTTTTACCTTAGCTAGAAACACAGGTACATGAGCACAAAGAGGCATTTACAGGGTGTGACATTGTTATTATAGCAGAAAATGTCCAACAACCTAAAGATCCATCAGGGAAGGGCTTTTTGTTTATAAATTATCTAATGGATTTTGAAAAAGGGACCAATTAAGTTTAACTAAGGTAATTTAGAGGAAAACAAAATACCTCTGGGATTTGTAACAAGAACTGTCTTCTCCCAGCATCTGTTCTTATCACCCATTTTATAATACATTTAATCAAAACATTTCCCTTATGTTACAAATCCGTTTTCTAAAAATAGTTCAATATTGAATACTCACCGTACATAAGTAAGCACATAAAGGTAATTCTCAGAGGGAAGATGCAACTGAACAAAGGCCTGCTTCATTACCATAGTGTATGACTTCTTGGGGATTTCTTTTAGTACTTTGTTAAACCTGCCAATCACTGGGCAAGAGAAGAAAAGTCTGGATCTGTATGTATACCATTGAAATGGATTATTTTCAAGATTAATGTATGTGGAGTAGTGCTTGCTGGTTAAATGTTTATCTTGTGTGTGTGAATAATTGGTATTTAATACATTATATGATAAGAATCTTAATTTAAAGAATCTCTATATAGTGGGAGGGGGAGAAGAGAGATTAGATTTTTAGATAGGTGTCAGCATTTACAGAGCTGGTGAGGGAAGTGTTTTCTTTATGTCTGTGCTTATGTGAAAGAGATAAAGTAAAATATCTTTACAAGGGCTTTTCAGAACGTTAACTTTGGCAGCTTTAACTTTAATAAACGTCAGTGTATTAGTTGAGGATTGAAAATAAAAACTTTGGCTATTGTTATTTTTATTTTATATGTCTTCTGTATTAGTTGTGAGAGTAATGCTGTAGGTGAAAATTGCTTTTTAAAGTGAAAAAATTGTGATATTTTAACCAAAGAAAGTGTTTTTTTTTTTTTTTGATGAATGTATTAGGTGCTCTTCGTGTAAAAGATTATTAGAAGACAAATTTTGTCTTGAAGATAATTTACAATTCCATAAGAAAAGAAGCTTATATTAATTTAAAACTCATTACAGTTTTAAAATTGCTTTCCAAAGCAATTTTTTAATACACTTTGCTTAAAACCCCTCTTTTCTTTGTAATGAAGGTGGAACTTAGAGGGAACCATGGGCTAATAAAATCGCTCCCGTTGTGAGCACAACTAATAAAAGATGAGAACTATGACTGTGTCCCACTGAGAAAGACAAGACACCTTGTTAAAAAAAATAAAACTGTGAATTACTTTTGCAGAAGTCAACGAAGGGTTCCGTTGTCCTTGACCACGTGTTCCGTCACATAAACCTTGTGGAGATAGATTATTTTGGGCTGCGCTACTGTGATAGAAGCCATCAGACGGTGAGTACAATGACTTCATATTAAATATTTCACTCTATCTCTGGCCTTTTCTAATGTGGTTTTAGGTGGTTAGATTCTTTATAAAATGAAAATAATTTTGAAAACCTTAAACATATTTTCCCTTGCTGATTTCTTTCATTTTTTCCCTCTTTTGCCAAAAATCTTATATGTTCACAACTTAGATGTGTGTACTCTTCTTTGCCAGTAGTTTATATGGTTTTCATTTTGAAACCAGATCATAGGAGTACTTTCCATGTGTGCTGTTATGAGGGCTGAGTAAGCTGTTTAATGTGTTAGGAGGCAGGTGGCTGGTCTCGTGAAGTGACAGATATTATTGCCTTTATGAAAGTAAATGATTAAAGAGAAGAAATACATGCAGTGTAGAAAGATGCCTATCTAAGTTTTAGAAGTTGGACGACCAATTATAAAATAAGTGGGGGTTTTCGTTCATGAGCTTGATGGAGTAGTAATGGTACCAAGCTTCTGGTGTCTGATGTCAATTGTTCAGGAGGGTTTAAGTAAGAACATTTTCCTGGATGGTTGGATGGTAGAGTTACTAAGAAGCTCACCATATTGGTTAGGGTGTGTATGTCACTACATGGTTCTGAAAAGCTATCTCTTGGATGATGAAGAGAGGGAAGACCTTGAAGGTGATGATTTTGAGGTATGAAGGGATATTCATTAGTGACTTTTGTTTTAGTCTAAGAAAGATCTTAACCTCAGATAGACACAATCTTATTATGCAAAGTGCTTATATGCGTACCTTAAAAATACCCTAGTTGACCTACCTTTTATTTTTCATTCTGTTCAACTCCTGTTGAAATAAAGATTTCCTTCTCTACCTTCATTGGTTCTGCCAGCCTCCACTGGGTCATCTGGGGTCTGTTCAGTGAGAGACATGATTGTCTGAGTGGAGTTTCTCTACCCTGGTCCCAGTAATGTGCTAGCGTGAGAAAAGGCTGGCAAATGGAATGCTATTGATGGTGATAACCTGTGATTTTTCTTGAGCTAGTTCCATAACCTATTCTGTTTCACAGAAGGCTTTCACAAAGTAGGAATAAAAAATTGGGTGTGTTGGTTAGCTTTCCATAGAAAGGAATAGATTTCTAAAGGCAACGGTCATTAATGTGCACTTCAAAGAAAAGCAAGTGGACATATTCATAAGTTCACTGACTTCTATCGTGTACAGGCCATAAATCAATATAGCAGAGCTGTAAATCTATACTGAAAGATTAAATTGAAGGCTATAGAAGATATCTTGCATTACACTCATATTTTTGAAATAACTTTTTTCCTAGCAGAGAAAAATACAGTTTCCTGATCTTATCTGGTATGTCAGACCTTGCCTGGAAAGATTGACTGTCTTGCTAAAATTATATAGACCTTATCTGTCTTTTTTTTTAAACTTTGCAAAGAAAAAAATGTGAAAACCTAGAGAATTTCATTTCAAACAATTGCCTGTATCACTGCCAAAGAATTAGTAGTTGGTATTGATTGTTTATGCAAAGTTTTCTAGCGCTTAAGACCAAAAAGCTTTTTTCCTCTTACCTTTATTTCTAAGGGTTGGCATTTGTGATAATGTTTATAATACAAGTATTTTAGGAGAAAACAAATTACGAAATGAGAAGGAGAATGCGCTTAAGATGTTTTTAATGTGGTAAGAACATCAAATGTGTAAATTACAAGAAAAGACTATTTTTTGCTTCCTAAATTTCTTTCTGTCTAATGAACTCAGAAAAAATAGAGATGATTTGTAAACATTGCTTAGTCTCTGCATGTTCAGATGTATTGTTTGATTATCTTATATTCCTTTTAATTGTAGGACGCTGTGAGAATAAGGTCGTGAAAATTTGCCCTTCCTCTAGGTAACCATTTCATCAAAGTGTCCCAGTTCTGAAGGGCTGCTGGAGTATCTGGGTAGGAACATGTAATTCCACCCCCGATTCTCTTCTCTTGGGTACTGAGCAGAGCTTAGGGTCTCCCTCAGGAAAAGCTCAGGCAGGCTTTTCACTCTAGAAGGGCACCCACCCAAGGCACAACTTTAAGTTTCTGGGAAAATTGTTGATAAACCCCAAATCGTGTTTCCCTGTCCTCTCTCTATATTAGTAGGAGCAGCCCTGCATATTCCATTGTTACTTAAGGTAAATAAGAATTTAAAGAATAACCCTATGTTAGAACAGTGCAGGACATGGTGAAAAATCTTTGTCTTAGAAAGAGAGTAATGATTTCCGTGAATGGCCCTGAATTAGTGTACATTAGTTTGGGTTTTGTGTATTGCTTTGCCCTTTTCCACACCCAAAAGTCTATTTCCAATGGGGAATGCCTGTGTAAGAATCTTTGGTATAATTAAGATCTACATAGAGAAGACTTTGAGGCCCTAAGAGGGACCACTTGGGTTAACTGTCGAGGTGAGAGAAAGTGGGAGAAGGAACTGGGGATAAAAGGAAAGAAAGATGACAAGAGAAGAAATGGCTCACATAGATGTAAAGCCCTAGGCTGTTCCTCCCACTCTCCCACCAGCAATGGATCATGCACTGGGCCCATGCCCAACTCTGGCTGGGGTTGAAGGAATAGACTGGGCAGCCTGCAGCACTGCTAGTCAGCCAGTTGCGGTCAAAGTATAAGCAAATGAACTGAACTGGCAGTGGCTGAAGGGCCATGGGGCAAGGGTCACAGAGGGCTTTATTCTCACCTAGGAGGTTTAGCGTGCATTGCATGAGAAAGTAGGTGGCTACCCCACAGAATTAGAGAGCAACATGCCTGGTGAACATGTCCCTAGGACAGGTAGATCTTACATGACAACGAACTTGTCTGTCCTGAAGAACCAGGGTAACTGAGAGGCTTGGATCTAGACATTTCTTTACCATCACCTATAACCATCATTGTCATCAATGTGCCAGGTTCCTGTTGTCATTACATGCTCAGAACAACTGTTCAAGTTCAATATCATTATCCTGCCATTAGAGATGAAGAAACGGAAGCTAAAAAGATTAAGCAACTTTCCCAAGGTCACATAACCAGCAAGTATTAGGACCAGAATTCAAACCTGTCTTCATGTCTCCAAGACCTTTCAACCACTATAATATCTTGACTTGAATGCATGTAAGATGAAAGTGTTTGCATATTTAGGATACTACAGAATTCTCTCTCTCTATGTAATTTATATATGTTTGTTGAGAGGAGTTAAATGGCATTTTCCAATAAGTAAACTTCTCAGATTGACCTTGTGGCAAGAAAGTTTACTGAGGTCTTTGTATATTTTATACGTTCATGTGGTCGATAGTTATCTAATTCAGTCAATAATTATTTAATGTGGTCAATAGTTATTTAATGAATGCCTAATATGTGCAGGCCATGTTTAGAGCTTTCTCTGTTTTTCAGTCTCAGGAATTCTGAGGAAAGGGAATTTACTGCCTGGAATATTAAGTGAAAAAATACAAATTTTACCAAATTACACATTGCATGAAACCACATCCTGGGAAATTCATGTAACCAATGCATTGATTCAGGTATTAACCTATGTGTAAAGAATAACAGCAATAAACCTTGCTAACAGAAATAAATCTTGGTGGAGCCAGCTTCTCTCTAAGGAGTGCTGCTGACTTGATTTGGAACACTCTGGGTGCCATAATTTCTTCTCTTCTCAGGTAGGGTCTGTAAAAGAATCTCTAGGAAATAAAAATAACTTTGTGAAGACATGTTTACTGAGGCTGAATTAACATAACACTGCATGTGTTAACTCAGACTTACTTTTATAAAATAATCTCTGAACAATGCACCATGGGGTTCACATACTTGCAGTTCTTTTTCCTAAAGACAAACAGGAAAGCACTTAGCCTGGGCACAGAGCCTACTTTGTGTTCTGCTCTGGCCTGTGTCATCAGGTTCTTTCTTGATCCAGGCTGGTCTGTGCAGGGAATGTATCTCTTTTATATCAGGGCTTTGGTTTGACTTAGAGAAAATTCCCACCCTTGATTTAAGGTGGATGGGAGGCAGTCTGTCACAGGGATTACAAGAACACACATGGGAATCAGAGATTTAGATTTGTCTAATGACCCTGCCACTTATTAGCTGTAAATATTTAAAATTCTCTTAAAGTACTGACCATTAATCTAGAACAGCAGAACTTCCAGAAAAGTTTTCTCCCTCCAGTGCATTCTGGGACTGCGTATCACCAGTTTAGTTGCTTGCTCAGCAGGAACACCTCATTCTCCCCATGGCATGTGACCTCGCAGCTCAGCTTGCTATATGTTTACTTTGAATGGGTACCAGCTCTCTTAATACTCCGTGTCCTGATCCCCAATGCCTGTGAGTGACTGTGCAGATGTAATTAAGGATCTTGTGATGGGGAGAGTATCCTGGATTATCCAGGTGAGACCAATATAATTACGAGTGTCCTTACACATGAAAGAGGGAGGCAGGAGAGTCAGAGAGAAGCAGATATGCCAGTGGAAGCAGAGGTCAGAGTCATGACTTTACTAGAACGAGACCTTGATCTGAGGAATGCAGGCAGTCTCTAGAAGCTGGAAAAGGCAAGGAAATGGATTCTTCCCTGGATCCTCCAGAAGGAACACAGTTTACACTTTGATTTTAGCCAATGTCTTAGTCAGTTTGGGCTGCTATAACAAATTTACCATCGATTGGGTGGTTTAAAAAGGAAACATTTATTTCTCACAGTTCTGGAGGCTGGAAGTCTGAGAACAGGGTGCCAGCTTGGTTGGGTTCTGGTGAAAGTCCACTTCCAGGTTACAGACAGCTGACTTTACTTGTAACATCACACAGTGAAAAGAGAACTAGCTGGCTCTCTGGTCATTTCTTTTAAGGGCACCAATCCCATTCATGAGGGCTCTACCTTCCAGAACTAATTCCTTCCAAAAGGCCCCACTTCCAAAATACCATCATATTCGGATTAGGGTTTCAACATACGAACTTTGGGAGGATGCAAACATTGTCTGTTGCACCCAGTGAGACCATTTTGGACTTCTGACCGTCAAAATTGTAACATAATAAATTTCTGTTTTTAAGCCACCAAGTTGATAGTAATTTGTTACAGTAGCAAATAAGAAACTAATACACGTGGTTATGGTGGGAAGCATTTTATCTGGCCTGCTTGGAAATGTGAGGGCTTTCTTGTTTGGGTTTACCACATTAGGCGGAAACCTGGAACACTATTACTTTCCCTGGGTCATAATAGCATATATCCTTCTGCAGATACTCAGGATTTCTGTGATAAGAGCTGCATGTGCATCCCGAGAGGTCCATGAGCAATATTAGCTGCTGCTTCAAGATTATTTAGGTTCCTTATTATGAGCGAGGGCTGGTGAGTTCTGTTGATGATAGGCAGAGAGTTAAAATTACAATGTAGACTTGTTTGCTTTTAAGAATTGGGTGAATTTGAAGTTACTCTGAGGCTGGAAGGAACAAAAGACACCTTTTGGGTGTTCAGAAGTTATTATAAATGGAGTGTGATGTGATGGAACAGATAGCTAAGTACCTTTGGAGTCACAAGATAGGTCTGAGTCCTGTGTTTGCACCTAACAAATGGTCAAGTCACTTAATTTTTCTGAATCTTGAGGGTAATAATGCCTACGCTTCCCCAACTCAGGATTGTTGTAGGACTAAATTAGAGAACACGTGAGAGCTCTTTGTAGATTATAAGGTGTTAAGCATGTTAGAAGGCCTTTCCTCTTGAAAGTCAGTTTGAGGAAAATATTACTGGTGTTGTATTTTTTTTAAAAAGTGGAGTAGAGGAAAGAAGGAAACAGTTTGGAGCAAGGAAGAGAGAAAATCAAACAAGCTCTTGACTCTTAAACACCTTTGGAGATTTTTGAAGATGAGTTTTGTTGATATTGAAAGCAGTAATAAGCATAAATGTGATATCCCAATATTACTACTGGTTTTAAAATTAGTAGTTATAATCATACCTTATTTTAACATTAGCGCTTGAGGCTCCTTTACAAATTACTCCTTCAAAGGCAAAGGTTCTGTATAATTAGAGCTTTTCTCAGAGTATGGATTTCAACCTGGCTTTGAGAATCAGGCTGCTGGATCTGCTGCCCCAAGACTTCGTAAGTCAGAGAAAAGGGGGACCGTGTAGCATGCAGATACAGCCAGTGTGTGAATGTCCTCTTCTCATAACAAACTCTTCTTTGGCTTCACTAAGACAATACAAGTAATCATATGGTACTGTTGATGCAAAATAACCAATAACCATTCTATAGATAAGAGAAAGGTGAGCGTTACTTAAACCAAACTGAGGATTAAAACCCGGGAAGGCTTTTTCCAGAAAGGAAGAAAGTGTTTGGAGAAGCATGGTTTTCAGTACAATCTTATATCTTTTTAAAACAAAGAATGTACGTTAAATAAACCCAGGATACATATTCAGAGTTTCAAGGAGTTATTCAGTTGCAAATTAGCAGGTCAACATGACCCTGATGTTGGGAAAGTGACTATTAAGGGCATTAGCAATAGGGGCATAGGAGGGAAAGTATGCATTCTTATCTTAAGAGAGTGCATTCTTTAATGGTTAAAGCAGATATACAGGTATGTTTGATAGGCCATAACTCAGACTGTTTAGTTCAAGCTGAATCAATTTTAAACCCAAATAGTTATCCCATATACCTCAATATGTGAAAATCTCTCATTAGTACCTCTCCAACTTCTTGACTCTCCACAGACACTTAGTTGCTTCTTACCCATCCTTTCCTCTCTCACAATGGAAGAGCCCCAATGCCTCTCACTTCTCTATCTCTAATCTTCTCCCTCTCCATTCCCTCTCTTCCCTCAGGGTTTGGGCATGTTCAAGTCTCTGTCATTTAAAGCCACTTTTCTCCTACTCCCATGCCTTCCTCTGGCTACTGCACGTTGACTCCCTCTGTGTCACACCTCGACTCCAGAAAGCCTTGTCTCAATTCGTTGCCTCCACTTGCAAATCCCATTCATTCCTCAACTTCTCACAGTTCAGCTTTGATACGTATCATGCCACTGAAACTGTCCTCAGGGTCTCTAGTTGCCAAATCCAAGTCACATTTTCAGCCCTAATCTTTCTTGACCTTTATGTTGCCTTGACCCTAATGACTCAGTCCTCCTTGAAATCTCATTTTGCTCTTATGACAGCCTGTTCTTTGTTTTCCTCTTTTCAAGTTTACTTCTGATTATTCTTATTCAGTCTTTTTATGATCACTTCTCCTCTGCCTGTTCCATACAATGTTGATATTTACCAGGATTTTGTCCTTGATTGTCTTATGCTCCAACTGGGTTCAGGCTCACACGTTTAATTCTACCTCTTCTAGCACTATTTGTCCCTGAGACAGTTTTCTTAATATATATAAACTAAACTGTGTATACATTAGTATCCTCCCCGCCACCCTCGAATGCTGAGTATTACTGAGTAAAAATGATTTTCATCTGTTGAGCACTAATAGGCAGGCTCTGCCGTGAATAACGATGTTCTTCTTTGTATCCTGATTTATTGTATTTTGCAGTGTGAGTGAGATTTCACTTTCTGTAATTTTATGTTCTGGCAAACACCCGTAATGACTAAGATGTGTGTAAGTGGATATAAGTCCTGTTGCAAAGAAAGAAAGGAAGTTTGTCGTGCTGGATTATTACGAATTGGAACTTTTACTATCTGAGGCATCTTCAAGCATCTGGTGGAGGAACAGAGCGCAAAGATAAGAAGCAGAAGGGTTTTCTTCAGTAGCCCTTTGACTTATGAAGAGCATTATAAACAGTGCAGCAGCTTGGGAGGACTGATGACAACATATGAAGGGGACCTGGGGAAAACCTGGAAAAAACTATGGCTGGAGGCTTTTCAAGAGTCCAGGGGCCTGGAAGGGGGAGTGCCAGCAGCATCTTCATAGGGGCTGCTGCTACTGAAGCTCTCATTTTCCTACTCTTGAATATGTGTCACTCATCTTTCAGAATCTCGCCTGCTCCATGGCTTAAATTACAATCTAAAGGCTCAAATGACCCTCATATTTGTATCTCCAACTCAGACATCTCAAGAGGCATTATACTGTGTCATGACCATAGACTCTGCCTCCAGGTTGCCTGGAGGGAGAGCTGTGTGCCGTTGGGTGAGTCTCCTAACTTCTCTATGCCTCAGTTTCCCCATTTACAAAGTGGGGATAGTAATAGCACCAACTTCAAAGGGAGGTGGTGAGAATTAAAGGAGTCTGTGTAATGGACACTCAGACTAGCGCTTTAGACCCTGCAGTCGGTGTAGGATCAGCGTTAGCTGTTACTATGGACTTGGATGTCCCTCAGGTGCCTCAAATGCTACATATTCAAAACTGAAGGCTTCATCTCCCCCTCTAGACCTGCTTTTTTTCTTAAGTTTCTGAGAGCAGTGATTTTCCAGGATTTTTAAAAAACTATATGCCTGTGTTTCATTTCAGATTGAGAATAAAAATTTTATCATAAATTTAGATGCAAATTTTTGATGTGTCATAAAGGCTGACACTGTAAGATCTGTCACACTACTGTAAATGTGTCCAGTGAATCTGCATATTACAGCCGTTTTGTGCTCATTAGCAATCTCTAAAAAATATGCGTGAACAAGTCAGAAGTCTGTTTTTATTCCTTTTATCTCTTTAAACTTGTATTTCTATTCCACTTTCTTCATAAATTTTTCTCTTATTATAATTTTGTTAGTAAAATATATTTATCCATAACAATATCATACATGTAAATAGAAATTTTAAAGGTTTATTTCCTGCGACCTTAAGGCTCTAGTTATTATTGAGCCTTCAAAGCAGTTGTTATTACTCTGGTTATAAGCATACAGTCAATTAAAACAGCAAGATATTATGCATTTTAATAATTATTAAACATAAAAAGGAAACATTTATTGGAAATGTATGTCATAATGAAGCGAATGAGGCTTTTCCTTCTCAGTTAATCCAAGTGCCCCTGAATGATTATAATATATTTCTGGAGTGAGATAGGTTTCAGCAGCAAGTTTATTTCTATGTTTTGTTTTTATAGATAGGATCACTGAGTAACCTTGTCTCCTAAAGTGGGTAGATAGAAAACGAAGGCATTCTTTTTTTAAAGGAGAATCTTCTGAGGTGGTTTTGTTTTTTTGGTCCTTTTTTTGCAGGGGAAGATTTACCCTAAGCTAACATCTGTTGCCAATCTTCCTTCTTTTCTCCTCCCTGAAAGCCCCAGAACATAGTTGTGTACAGTGGTAAGTTCTGGGTCTTCTATGTGAGCTGCTGCCACAGCATGGCTACTGACAGATGAGTGGTGTAGTTCCATGCCTGGTGGGCTGGGCCGCCAAAGGGGAGTGTGCCGAACTTTTAACTACTAGGCCATCAGGGCTAGCTTAGAAGGAGTTTTGATAAAGGAAAATCACTCAATTCCCTGAATTCCTTCTGAGTTATATGCCAAAAATCATATAGTGATATGTCATCTAAAATTGTTTTTAGTAATCTATCAAGTACCTTAAATGCAATGTTGTCATCATCTTCCCCTATAAATTGGCTCTTTGTCTTATGTTCCTGAGACCAGTGATTTCTCAGACCGCTCATTGGGTTCTCCTTCAGTTTAGTTGAACGCACTGAATTCAAAACCATCTGACCTGTAAAAGATTGTTAATCATAATAGTTCAATTTTATAATTTCTGGGAAATATATTAAAAAATGTTTTACCATGACTTATCAAAAGAGTATTAATTATGCTTTTTTCCCTTTTACTTAGCGGCACCTGATTTAATCCAATTTAGTTAGGATTAGGAAAATTAAAAATTGTTAATTTTAATATACATTTGCTAATACAAGATTTTTGATAAAATGCTTTTATCTAATTACATACTTTATATTTTCATTAGAATCTTAGAGCTGCAGATTCAGTTCGTTCAGTTTATGGAAAATGTCCAACATATAACGCTTTGGCAAAGTCAGTCATCAAACCAGTCAGCCAAACCAGCTTGCTTTCTGTTATTTGTCAGTTTAAATGAAAATGTTAACATGTGTTCTGTGAAAAGTATTTCACGGAGGAATTTTATTTCTGAGATGGATAGGCAGATAAGGCACAGTGTTTTGTCACTTAGATGAGATAGGCTCACCAGGGCTTTGATTTGCTTTATTCTTACGGGATTCTTCCTTGTGAGCCATGTAAATTTTGATAATAGCTGGAGGATTGAAGTTGCAAGATCATTAAACGAAAATCATCAGTCCCTTTGCTGCCCTACTCTGTAATGTATCTGAATTCAAAACAGCCCAACTGTGGGCCCAAATACCATGCTTCTATCACCTTGCGTAGTCCTTACCAGAAATATGTATAAGGTAGGGAAAGGCAATTTATGATGTCTTTATTATAAGCAACTTTGCTAACACTGGTATTTAAAAATATTCCTATGTTTCTGCTCCTGGGATTTTTCAAACCCTGGGGCAGTGTGCTATAGAGAGATTGAAATGAGTAAGTGGTGCCTTTCTACTTTAAATTGGGAAACGGGGTTGTGAAAGGGGAGTGCAGTGCAAAGTAGAATTGGCATGCCATCTTATCTCGGGGCTGCTCTTAGGTAGATCAGTTTTAGGAAAGTGTGCATAGAAGTTGAGAATCTGGGAATGAAATCCCTTAAAGCTATCCATTGCCTTTGTTTCCCTCCGGAAGTCCTCGTGTCTGTTTCCGTGAGTTGCCTGCTTATCTGTTTGAATACCTTAGTGAATGCTACCACCATCCCGATTGCTCACACTGGGGTGTCATTCCTAACTCAGTCATCTCTCCTTTCCCTCATGCTAACCAGTCACCAAGTCCTGTCAGTTCTACTTAATAGCTAGAGTGACTGTGTAACTCACCGTCCAACCGAGGATACTTGTAAGAGTCAAAGGGCCACTGTTGATGACTAAGCTGGGCCAGCAGTTGTAAACAGGACTTAGGGTCATCTTTTAATCTCTCTAGAATCAGTCTCCATCTCTGAATTCTAGCTTAGATGCCAGCACATTCGCTTGGATTTCTGTAAAATCTTTCTGACTGGTCTTCCTGTCTTTGCTCTTGTTCCTTCAATGTTTTCCCCATTGCAGTTACAACTTCTTTCGGAAAGGCAACTTTAATGATGTCTTCACCGTGGCTTAAAATTCTTTAATTGATCCCTAAGGGAAAACTCAAATTCCTTACCGTGGATTATAAAGTCCTTCCAGGTATATGGTCCTTGGTTGCTCTTGAGCTTCTGTTGCAACACAGCTCTTCTCGTCAGTCCCCCGACTTGTGCTCCACCCAAACCCACACTCCAGGTACAGGATAGCCACGCTGAATGACCTGCAGCTCCTTAGTATTCCATAGGGCCTCAGGGTGATGTATGCTTCCCCTCCTCATTCTTACCTGGTTAAATCCTGCTTTTCCTTCCCACCCACTTGAGATGTCTCTGTCTCCTTCTTCCCGAAGCTTTCCCTCACCCTCTCAAAATGCCCTAGGCTTACTCCTGTCACACATTACAAACACATGCTGTATTTGCCTGTTAAATAAGATCCCCCACTTGCTTGGAAAGTCCTTGAGGTAGGGATTGTGTCCTGTTCATCACTCTGTTACCACCTCCTGTCACTGCCAACTAAGTGATCTGTAATATTAGTGAACGAAAGAACCTTCACCTAGACAAATGGGCAGGCCAGATGGGTGCTTCCTGGCCTGGCCTTCCATGTCTGTCTGCTGCTTCCTTGCCCTGCTGTTCTTTGAATTTATTGTGCTCTCTTTTGAAAGGTCTCTCCTATTGTTCATTTTAACCAGATTTCACCTATATTAAAAAAAGAAGAAGAACTTGACTGAGATGTTAGGAAGTTAGGTTGGCAATGTATGGGATTGTAAGGTTGTAAGGAATTATAGATATGTGATAGTCTTAGTGTGCTGGCAGCTGCTGTGTGGTGTTCAGAATGTTCTTCTCTAGTAAGAGATAGTACAGTGTGTGGTAGAAGAAGGTGTTTGAGTTCAGGTAATGTCACCGGTAGCTGTACGGTTGTGGGTCCCATGATTTTAAAAAATTTGCTTGTAATAAACTGTATTTCTAATAAAACAGTAGGTTTTTCTAGTTCTCTGTAGTTGATGAACAGTTTTTGTTAAGAAAGGAAGAGATGATTTTCTGGATCCAGTTTCTGTTTAGGGTGGATCTGATCTCTTCTGGGCACAGTTATGTGATGCCTCCTGAGGATTCAGCAGCTGACATGTGTGAAAAAACCCCGGGAAGTGCTGAGAGGGGGCCTGCCAAACTGCCACCCGCAGAGCCACTTGGTGTGTTACATGCTTTCCTCACACCTGAGCACCCGGGAACAGAGCATGCTTTGATTGTCCTTCAGTTTCTTTGTTCTTTGTATTGATTTTGACATGAATTCAAAAATGCTTTTGAAGGACCTAGATTTGTCTAAAGTCAGCTCCATGATGCATCTTGAACTTATCCCCTTATCGTTGTTTTTTCTTCTTTTTCCCTCTCAGATGATTGATCACAATAGGCATGAATGTGTCTTCCATGGGTCATGTATAAATAAAATATTTTATCTTGTGGCTTTCATAAATTGGTTGTTTTCCAGGTTTAGGGAGGTGAGGGACTGAATTCTATCTTGCGTTGAAAGTTCTTTCTTCATTAATGGCACTCACTGCCTTTCTTCATCAAAAATAGATTAAAAGGAGGAACAGTTGAAAATGATAAAGGTGCAAATACTTTAAGACAAAATATCAAGAAAGGAGAAACCTCACTATATATACATACCCACATATATTTTGTGTATACAACAAAGTATGCGTGTATGCTAACTGTTCTTTTTGCAATAAAACAGGTTTTCTGTGACCCACGCTTTCTTAGTCATATAGATAATGTGAGAGGAATATTGCCGATTTCTTTACTGTGAACATTTTAGTAAACTGTCCTTCTCCCTGTTTAAATCAGAATGAGCTATAAACGATGGAATTTCAGACAGCTGATTGATTGGCTAATGGGAAAGCTGTGGTTTTAGACATTTTCTTGATTATCATAGGAAACGATTTTTTTTTAATCTAGAGTTTTGATACAAACCTCTGATAAGTTGACCTTGATTTAACCTTATTCTGAATCTTAAGAGGATTTCTCCATGAATATAAAAAGAGATTTGATTAGGATATGCTGGTAGCCTACTGATAAAATGTATTTTTTGCATTATTTCTTATATTATTTTGTCTTGAATTTTATAAAATTTCAAATAAATTGCATGCACTGAAAGCTAAAGTGACTAGTTTGTCTATCTTCTATATGACCTGTTGCAGTAAGAGAGATGATGCTCCAGGAATTGTTCAAACTTGGGGAGGTGCTTTTTTGGGGAGCAGAAGGTATTACTTACTTACTCTTCCTTTTGCACTGTGAATTTTGAAAGTTGCTTTATGTCTTAACAAAAGTGGGTCCTTTAAAAGCTGATGGTATGTAGGAGCTTAGTTTTTTCTTGGAAGATACCCAACAGTTTTTTTGATTGCAGGATGTTTTTGTAGAGGATATTTATTGAGGTAATTTCTTGTTTAAAATTCTTCAGTGTTATATCTGTACTCTCATCAACACCCCTGACACGGAACTCTGAGGAAAGAGGAGCATTGCTATTTCTCATTTCCATTAACTTATGCAGCGAATATTTACTAGGTGACCACTGTGTCTCAGGAACTAGGGGTCAGCAAGAGACAAGGTCCCTAGTCTCAGGGCATTTATATTCCAGGGGACAGACAGACTGTAGGTATGTGTTCAAATATCAGGTAGTGATGAGTACTTTGAAAATGACATAAGATGATATGCCACAGTCACTGAGAAGCTGCTTTTGTTGGGTGGTCAGAAAAGGCCTCTCTGAGATGACTATTTATTTATTAAAAATTGACACCTGGGGGCTGGCCCCGTGGCCGAGTGGTTAAGTTCGTGCGCTCCGCTGCAGGCGGCCCAGTGTTTCGTCGGTTGGAATCCTGGGCGCGGACATGGCACTGCTCGTCAGACCATGCTGAGGCAGCGTCCCACATGCCACAACTAGAGGAACCCACAACGAAGAATACACAACTATGTACCGGGGGGCTTTGGGGAGAAAAAGGAAAAAAAAAACAAAAAAACAAACAAAACAAAACAAAAAAAAAGGAAAAAAAAAAAATTGACACCTGACCTGACACCTGTTGCCAGTTTTTTTTTTTCTTTTTCTCCCCAAAGCCCCCCAGTACATAGTTGTATATACTAGTTGTAGGTCCTTTGGGCTCTGCTATGTGGCACGCCACCTCAACTGGCTTGATGAGCAGTGCTAGGTCTGTGCCCAGGATCCTAACCGGTGAAACCCTGGGCCGCAAGCAGAGAGTCAAACTTAACCACTCAGCCACGGGGCTGGCCCCTGAGGTGATATTTAAACTGACACTTGATTAGCAGGAAGGGAGGGCATGACAGGCAGAAGGAACAGCTGGTCGAGTTGGCCCTAAAGCAAGGACAAATATGAGGTTTCTAGAACTGAAAGACCGTGATGCTAGATAGTAGTAATAAAGGGAGTGATGAAGTGGGAGTGGTGGGCAGGGTCCACATTACATAGGGCCCAGGAACCTATGGTAGGTTACGTATATGAGAATCTATTGGGATTTTTAAACTGAGAAGTGATAGGATCTGATTGAGGAGCTGGATTTTGGGCATGGGGAATAGTTCTGATTTGGATAGGTGAAGCTTAAGATGCCCAGTGGACATCCAAGTGGAGATGTTAGGTGAGTAGTTTGGGCTCCTAAGAGGCCAGAGTCACATTAAGGAGTCACTAGGTGCCCTAGTGTCTAGTGGTTAAGATTCAGTGCTCTCACTGCCATGGCCCAGGTTCGTTTCTGGTCAGGGAACCATACCACCCATGTGTCAATTGTCATGGTCTTGTGGTGGCTGTGGAGTGCTGTGATGCTGAAAGTTATCTGCTGGTGTTTCAAATACCAGCAGAGTCACCCATGGTGGACAGGTTTCAGTGGAGCTTCCAGACCATACAGACTAGGAAGAAGGACCTGGCCACTCACTTCCGAAAAAATTGGCCATGAAAACCCTACGAACAGCAGTGGAGCATTGTCTCATATAATGCCAGAAGGTGAGAGGATAGCACAAAAACACCAGGCAGGGTTTGACTCTGTTGTCCATAGGGTCGCTAGGAGTCAGAACTGACTCAACAGCACTAAGAAAAAGGTTTCTAAAGTTGTGAGACTTTTAAGGTTTAAAGGTCATTTCGGGAGAAAGAGACTATAAATGCGGAAGAGAAGGGGCCAGATTGCCATGTATAGCTGTGCTAGCCGTGTAATTTGGGCACTCTGGAGTTTGGCACCACTGTGTGTGGTGATGCTGAGCAGGGGTCCAGTTCTACACACCTACTTCACAACCCCTTGGATTGGCTTGGCTCCTCTGTGGTAAATTACCTGGTTAGCTAAAGCTACATTTGTATTCAGTTACTAGAACAGAGTTTTAAAAAAAACCTAATTTTACCACCTATGTATTTTAATTACTGTAGTTTCAGAGTATGTCAGATTTAAGATTTTATTTCAGTAGGAAATGATCCCATAGTCTAAACAGTGATGCTTCACTTGTCTAGATATTACAAATGTGTAGGTAGAAACTTCAGTTATCCAAAATGTAGATGAAACTTACGAAAGAACTGAAGTCTCTTGAGCAGTACAGCATTGATATCTTAGAATTCACTCATAGAATCCAGCACTTTTCTTATAGAATCTGTCATCCCTAAGACTCTATTTTCATTTTAGGAGAAACCCAAACGTATTGGTTATTAGATGCCCTGGACCTAAGAGGTTAGGAACAGCCTATGAGATGCAGTTGTAGGGCAGCCCCTCTAGAGACAGTCACAACTTGGCAGGAGGGCATTTTTACAGGATGATCTGTGGGCTCCCAGGAGGTACAATAGTGTGTTCCTATAATCCACTATGGTTCCATTAACAAAACAACTATGTCTGACCTCTTTGTTTGTGATAAAACTAGTGTATTTGGAATGCAGAAAGATATACAGAAAAGTTTATGTAATATCTTTGTGGACTAAACAGAAGAATGTTGGTTAAATTGAAAAAAAAGAAAGTTTATTTGATTACCCTTAAGCAGACAGAATTGATTTTTGAATGATATCAACTTGGAGGTTTCTAGATGTGTCCTAGGGCTTACCATATCTATGCCAGTAGCTGGGATGAAGCCATAGAGGGCATGCTGATCAAGTTCACAGGTGACATAAACACAGGAGGAACAGCGAGTATGTTGAATGAAAGAGTGAGAATCAAAGAGATCTTGATGAAATGGGCTGCATTCCTCTTATTCACTGCTGTATAACAAGCCATCTCCAAATTTAGTAGCTTTAAATTACGGCAACACAAGCTTTACTCATGAATCTGCGACTTGAACCGGGGGACAGCTCATCTCTGTACCACTTAGTCTCAGCTAGAGAAGCTCAAAGGCTAGAGGCTGGAGTCACTAAAGTCTAAGTCATGTGTCTGGTGGTGAGTGTTGGCACTGACAGGGGCTGGGGATGGAACACCGATGTGTGGACTTTGCGTGTTGTTGCTTGGCTTCCTAACAGGGTAGCAATTGAGTTCCCTGGGTCAGCATCCAGAGGAAGATAAGGAAGGAGGGGCAAAAGCTGTATCACCTTTTATGGCCAAGTCTCAGACAGTGTTACTTCTGCTGTATTCGATTGATTTGAAGTGAAGAGAAGGCCAGCCCACATTTAAAGGGAAAAGAGATTGGATTATACCATTTTATGGGAGGAATGTCAACTAATTTGCAGACATGCTTTAAAACATGAGAGTCTGTCTTCTGGCCAAAAACTACATATATTCTTCCTACATGTAAAACACACTCATCCCTCCGAAAGTCTCCCCAAATATCATTTATTATGACAGTGAACTCAGACTTGAGGTCCAGGATCTCATCAAATCAGACTCTTTGTATATTGTTCTTCAAGTCAACCCCTTGAGTATAGTTCCTCTTGACCTGAAGACCTGTGAACTAAGGGAGTAAGAAAGATGTATCCCCCCTTCCCCCATTCAACATAAAGTGACGGGACACACACAGGACAGGATGACTGGTGTACATGCTTTCATTTGGAACAGGAGGCACAGAGCAGTCACTAGGCCATGACAGGTCTGAAATCAAGCCAGGCACGTGTAGCCATTTCTTTGATTAGAGCTTGGTCTTACTGTCTAGGAGTTGTTCACTATAATGATTAACTCTGCCCTCTGGGCTTTTGGTTCTGTTCTCTGAGTTTTCCTTCCCTTTCCATAAAAAGTAGTATGTGTTTGCAGCTGAGTTGTGCGCTCAGCCTGCTCTTTGCCTGATGAAGTTTGGGGGTCCCAAAGCCTCTTTTCAGTGTGTAATGTCTCTATCCTTTTCAGCCTAAGCGGTAATAATTCTTCTAAAAAACTTTATGGATTTCTTATGAATCAATTTATAATCAACTCTGTTAGACAAAGGCAACACTCACAAATCACTTTGAAATAAACTCTTCTATGCCTTAGGTTCCTTGTAAGGCTCTTGGGGAACGATGCCCTTAAGATTCTTAGAGGACTTTTGTTAGTTTGAAAGGGTCTGAGGCATCATATTTAATCTTTTTGAGGATGTAATAAAGAGTTTTACAGTTACATTCATGGTTGCCTGACAGTACTCGGATTCAATCTTTGCCCAGAAGCTATTTCTTAATTGTAGCACCATTTGCCTTCTGATAAGTCTAGGGATGAGAGAGTTTTATTTTCAAACCCATTAGGTCCTGGCTCCTTTATATTTAACAGTTCTTTTTTAGCTTATATCTCTCCTCTTGCATTTCATTATAGGCAGCAAAAGAAGCCAGTTGGCACTTTCAGCAGTCTGCCTGGAAATCTCCTTATCTGGATCATCCAGTTCATTAGGTATATCTTTTATTCTCCAGGTTGCCACAGGCAACAGCATTGCTAAACTTTCTGCCTCTAGATAATAAGGTCCCCTTTCTTCCTGCTTCGATAGCTTTCTCTTGCCTCCTTGAGGGCCCTGAGGCTTCCATTAACACCCTCCTTAAGGGCCTTCCTGCTGCCTCATCTCTGAAACACACACGAGAGAGTGAATGGAGTGGGACCAGATCATGTAGGGCCTTTTAGACTATCATAAGGACTTTGGGTTTTATTTTGAGTAAGAAAGGAAACCACTAGAGGGTGTTGAACAGAAGAGTCAACTGATCTGACCTATAGACGTATGTTTTAAAATAATTCCTCTAAGTTCAAAGGTAGATGCAAGGATGCCATTAAAGGAGTTGTTTGAGAAATCCAAGTGAACGGTGATGGCCTCTTGGACCTGGGAGGGGTGAGAATTTGTTAGATTCTGTTTCTATTTTGATCATAGACCCAACCGGATTTGCAGATGGATAGAAGAGATAGACAATAAAGAGGTTTTGACAGAAGCCAATGGAAGAATGTTGTACTGTTTACTGAGATGGGGAAGACTGCAGGAGAACAGGTTTTTCTAGGACAAGTAGAATCATCATTTCTCTTTTGAATATGTAAAGTTTGAGATTCTAGCAGGCATTTAAGTGGAGATGTCAAGTAGTCAGTTGGATTCAGGGGCCAATTCTGGTCTGGCTAGGCACTTGGGAATAGTCAGTAGATAGATGGCATTTAAAACAATGAACCTTGATGTCAGGTATGAGCCTCGGGCAGTCTATCCTTTCCTGGTTAGGGAGCTAATGAGCAACCAGAAAAGGAGATTGTGAAGGTGTGCCCAATGAGGTAGGAGGAGAAGCCAGGGGGAGTTGTATCCTAGAAACCACATGACAAATGCATTTCAAGGAAGTGGATGAAGTACTCTGCATCTATCATTAGATATAACAACATGGAAGTGATTGCAGTAGGTACTGAAGTGAGTTTAAGAGAACATGAGAGGAGACAGAGTGTAGGACAACTTTTTTTTTTCTTCAGAGACTTATTTTACACCATGGAAATGAAATGGGCAGATATGGGGGGGGGGTCAAGGTGTTTTAAAATTTTATTTATTTATTTATTTTGCTGAGGAAGATTGGCCTTGAGCTAACATCCATTGCTAATCTCCCTCTTTTTTTCCTTTTTATGTGGGCTGCCACTGCACAACCCCTAACAGACAGTGGTGCAGGTCCATGCCCGGGATCTGAACCTGGGCCATGAAAGTAGAGTGTACCGAACTTAACCACTAGGCCACTGGGGCTGGCTTCCGTCTTGTCTTTTAATATGGGACAAATAAAGGCGTGTATTCTGCCAGAAATGATTTTGTAGAAAGGGAAACTTTGGTGGTGGGGGAAAGAGAGCCCCAAGTTGCTGGAACCATGTTCCTGAGTAGATGAGAAGGGATGGGCTTACGTGGAGCATGGACATTCATCCGTGGTAATCGGAGAGAAGACAGGACGGCAGCACAGATGCAGGCAGCTTGGTAGATGTGGTGAGAAGGCATGCATGTTCTTTTCTGATTGTTTCAGTTTTTTCAGAAATAAGCAAGATCATCAGCTGAGAGTGAGAAAGTGAGAGGAGAGAGTAATCCAGGCACGTGAAAGTCAGGGAATTGAGGATGACTGCAAGTGAATGACTTTAGTAATGGGTTGTGAGGGAGGTGAGGACTGGGTGGGGGGCAGGGAGGAGGGACAGTGACAAGGTAGTGGGGTCACTGAATTGTGTGTCTGGGTAGGATCAGATTGTTTGAGTGAGCTGGAAAAAGGGAATTTGGTAGTTGAGTTTCAGAATCTTGAAAATAAGGTTAAACGTTCCTATCCAGACAGTCTCCTAGAGGGTGGCTTTGCCTGAGCATAAGGTGGAAGGGAGTTTAGTTCTTTGGATCTGCTGTTCTATACTTTTGGGCAAGTTGTTTAAATACTCAGTGTTTCAGTTTTCTCGTTTGTAAACTGATAATTATAGTAGTTACTACTTTACAGAGTTGTTAAGAGGGTTAACTGAGTAAATACATGTGAAGTCTTCAACAGTGCCTGGCACATGGCAAGCATTTAATAAATGTTGGCTATTACTGTTGTTATCTCTAACTCCTAGAGTGGTGCCAGGGTCCATGGGTGAGAACTGAGGAATAGTCCCTGGGACCAGTTGACACTTCATGAAGAACCAGATGGTCTAACAGTGATTCATTAGAATTCACTTTTGCTGAAAAATAGGGCCCAGTTATGATTGCCCCGCCTTTCCCGTACACACACACACACACTGTAGATCACCCAGTGACAGGCCCTTGTTTTTGTCCCTGCTGTGAGTTAGCTCTGTTACAGTGGTTTTACCTGAGGTCCTAAGGCTCTGTGATTCATACCAAGGAACAAATTAAAACCACGTCCTGTTAGTGTTGCTTAGCAGTCCTGAGATCTGTCTACAGCGGCTTTGGGAAAAGCACAAATAGCTATCACCACAGTCCTCGATTTCTTGGAACATATGTGCAAATTACATTGAGTCCTAGGAATGAACAGTGCTATCATTTTTTGAGATCTTTGTTGCTCCATTGTCCCTTGCAGATGCTCAACTCTATATTCCCTTAGATCAAGAGGTTGTTTTGTTACATTGATGAAAACTATGTGTGCTTTTAAAGCCTTTTTTTGGTCTATAGGAAACATTATTAAATATCATTGTGGCATTCTAAAATTCTCCAAAGGAGAATCAGCATGATGCCCAGTGTGACATAAAATGCAGCAAAGCTTTTATTATTTCATGCTGTCCTTCCTTTGTCTAAAATTTTTTAGAGTTTATTCTAGTATTAGAACTCTAGGAGACTCCAAAGGCACAGTTGTCGAATGAAAGGTTGGACCCTGAATTTAATATATATCTTTTGAAGCCTAGGGTATTGATTTACTGGACAGTGTTAGAGTTCTAAAATCTAATTCTGAGCCTGTTACCTAGGAAATTGATGAAATTGAGACATTATCAGCCAACGTGGATGGAAGACGCTCGGGGTGTTTAGCCAAGACTCTCAGAGGGTAAGGAGGAACTTGAGCCTGTCATTTCTCCCCGGGTTACATAAATGCTGTTACTAAGATTGACAGGACTGAGAAGGCAAGGCCATCTAACTGCTGGCCTCTTGCATCCTGGCAAAGGTCAGAGCCGAGGAGGGCTGTCATCTCAACTCCATGGCGATTGGGTGCTGGGGTTGCAGTCTGTTAACCTTCTCCTATGTTAGGAATCCTGCTGTAGAAATCAGGATGAGAGAACAGGGTCTGTTTTGGTTAATTGTTGTCTTCCTACAAAATAGGATCGAATCCAGCTTATTAGGATATATAAACTACAAGGTATATGTTTGAAATAGGAGAGAGAGAGGAGATGGGGAAAGGGGAGAGGGAGAGTGATTGTTTGAAAGATTTCCCTAGAGAATGAACTGCCTGAATGTTGAGAGAGAATGGGATAGAAAGGGCTGTCTCTCCTTGTGACTGTCTGGGTAGGCAAGACGGCTTCACATCAAAGCGCAATTCGGAAAAACCATTCCATAGCCCAGCACCGCGGTAAACCATGCTGAGTTCTCTGCTCCTCCCTTTCTGCCAACCAGGGCAGATGGAAAGACTGAATGACCACTTTTCTTTCTGGAAGTCTGTGAACATTGATTTAGCTGTGTCTTTGTTAGCTATTGGGCAGAACTAACTTCAATATAGTACTCAACTGTATAGGACTTGGAATATCACATTCTGTGTTGTCACTTAAAAATGGACTCGTTTGCTTTAGGAGCAGTTTAGCTGGTAGACAGGATTTTTGTAAAAATTTAAGGCTCTGTTCTCCTCCATTTCTGTGTTTTGGGAAAGTTTTCATGTGTGAACACACTGTTCAAAGGTTTTCTTACCAGTGACACCTTCCTTCACTCACCCCGCAGTGCTAATTTTCTTTGTACATAATTTTATTGTCTCAAATATATGAGATGTCTCATATCTTATGCACCTTGTTATCTCACTTACCACATTGTGTTGTAGTTCTGTGTCTGTGTGTCTCCTGCTAGGCTGTGAATGCCTGGAGGATAAGGGCAGGTCTCAGTCATCTTTGTTTTCCCACACTCCCCAGGACAGGATCTGACATGACACACAAAAAAACATGTATTGTGGGTATTCCATAAATGTTGAGTAAATGATATTCACAGAATATTCTGGATGTAAGCCTTAAAACTGGGATACTGTGTTTATCGGCAAATTCTTGTGCCCTTTTTCCTCTTTAGTTATGGCATAGACGCCTGATAAGTTTCATGGTGATCAGACATGAGCTGTGTTTGATTGCTTGTTGATAATGGGTGATGACAAGTGCTGTCATAATATGGCTGCTTTGGTTCCAAGGTCATTTCTCTCCCTTGGTTGAGTGTAAGTGGGTTTATTGTTTATGTTCTAGGGCATTTATCATCATCTGACCTCTGTAACCCCTGGTTTCCATTTGGATCAAATGAGATTTGTGCACGGCGAGTGCCGGATTGATGCCTAGCATATCTAATGTGCACTGAGCTGATTGAACAGCTTTTGACTGACTCTTGACTCTCCTTTTTTTGCTGCAAAATTGTCATTCTAATTCGTCTCAGAACCTTCATTATACTTTTTGCTTCACAAATCTGATTGCTCTCAAGGAAAGAGATTTATTTTAAAATTGTACAGATTATCATTAATGTGAAATGAATGGCAAGAAACAGTCCCCCTACCTAATGTTTCCATTCCATGAGAAGCATCTGTAGCTTTGTATACCTAGGGGCGAGGGTCTGCTCTGTGCCCAACACACAGCTTAGCATATGGAGTGACTTCTACTCTCCTTGGATGAATCAGTGTTTGCCTGTGAACCATTATTTTAACACCAAAGCCACTGTGGGCTCCAAAGGCAGTTCACTGATGATAGCCTCTGCTTCAGATATCTTTTTTACTTTAAAAGTGAGTGATTCTAGACCTTTAAAATTGAGAGGTGAGGGACCAGCCCTGAGGCCAGTTGGTTAAGTTTGTGCCCCCTGCTTCAGCGACCCAGGGTTTCACCAGTTTGGATCCTGGGCATGGACCTAGCACCACTCAACAAGCCATGCTGAGGTGGCATCCCACATAGCACAACCAGAAGGACCTACAACTAGAATATACAACCATGTACCGGGGAGCTGTGGGGAGAAGAAGAAGAAGAAAAAAAAAAAGATTGGCAACAGATGTTAGCTCAGGTGCTAATCTTTGGGGAAAAAAAAATTGAGAAGTGATAAGGACCAGAATAACGAATATTGTATTATAAGTTGCTACACTTATATATATTGATTCCTTTACTTTATAAAAAGTTGAAAAACTGAAACTGCTCTGTGAGAGGCAAATAGTAAAGATTATGCGTACATGAATGGAATTTGTACTGCAATAAAATCTTATGATAAAGTGACTGACATAGATTTAGTATGAATGACTGTTACAGTATATGTAATTAGGAATAAAGGTAAGAGGATTGTATAAAATGTTATAATTGTTATTTATAATTACTGCTACTGTTAAATAGCAGAGAGCATTTCTGCCCTTAACTGAAGGGCGGGGAAGGGGAACCTGGGCAGGAAGTTTCTCTTGGACTCTTCTTGTGACTCTTCCTGACCCAGGGGTGTCAGGGCCGTGTGGATGTTTTCTCCAGGGCGTCGTGAAAGTGCTGGGAATGAATTGCTCAAGGTGGGCCGGCTGCTCCCTCCCTGTTGTGAGAATTGTCCCTTCTTCATTCAGGAACAAGAGTAAATGGAAACTGGTTAGCCTGGCCCTTGGGTCTCCACCGTTTGTGAAGGACAGCAGGGGAGAGAGGTTCCACCTCTGCCCTCCCCTGAGCCTCCAGGGTGCTGGAGTCCCTTTGACCCTGTGCTTCTGGGGCAACCTTGATGCTTGTCTGTGCTTTGTCTGCTTCTCTCTTGCTCTTCCCTCAGATGGAGAGACAAGGCTGAAGGCATGTTTCTTTTCCTTTCAGTGATTTTTATTTCACAAAGGTGGGATTTAAAGGAAGGCCTCTCCTTGGGGCCAGAATTCTCTCCTCATTGTCTGAAATTCTGTTCGTTAAAGATTAATTTGAATTAATAAGCAAGTACCTTAGACTAAGTAAAGACACTTATTAAGAATGACTGTCACACCTTAATAATAATCATCACTAGCATGTGCAGCATACTTAGTATGAGCCAGGGGCTAGTCTAAAGACTTTACTTGAATTAACTCATTTCATCCTCACAGCAGGCCTGTGAGGATGGTTCAGAGACGTCCAGTAACTTGTTCGAAGTTACGTGGTGGTGGGGAGGGGAGATCCAGGATGGAATCCAGCCGGGTCTGCACTGGGACTCGGACCCTTAGCAGCTGCGCTGAGCTGCCTCTCCTGGATACTTAACGAGGATTTGATTTAATTTGTTTGCTTTATTCCTAACATCTAACAGTGATGCCTGTAAGAAATAGGACTGGAAGTGAAGAGGGTGAGGACATTTTAGGGGGAGACATGGCTGTAGGGGGTTGTGATGGGGACTTTGGAAAGAGACATGGGGAGCATTCTCCATGGCCGTTGTTTTCTCACTCATAAGCGTCTTGATATTACTGACCCTTATAATCAGTATGAGAATTCGATCCAGAACCTAGCAACTACTGTTTCTCTCCTCTGCTTCTCTCTCAACATCAACATCATTTTTCTTTTCCTGTGCTAGCCACAGAAAGCTCTTATGTATGTTTCTGTGTGTATATAAGTTAAACGCTTTATTATTAAATATTTAAATGTGATTTAAACTTAGACTTTGCAAATTCTTGAAGTGAAGGCCAATGAAAAGCAACTAATTTCTATAATTACCCTTTTTTTCTTCACACAGTATTGGCTGGATCCTGCAAAAACCCTTGCTGAACACAAAGAACTGATTAACAGTAGGTATTTAATTTTAACTTTGTTAAAGAGTGTCTTGAAAATGATATAATGTTCATGATTAGCTTGGCAAAGAAATAGGCTTTAGTACTACAGGGATGAGCACTAACACGAGTACCAGAATATGGAAACAGGTGTTTATGTATCGCCAGGCTCGTTCTCCAAATTCTGATTAAATTTTAGTTGATAAAGATTCTGAGTGGATCTTAGTGTTGAATTTGGCTTGTGGTATGCCTTGACTTTTGTTGGTGATTTTTCTGTTTGCCTATCTTCAAAATTTCACCTTAAAACAGACAGGGCAGAGAGGCACTGATATGAAAAAGAGGTGGACATCTGACCTCTTAAAGAGCTTGAATTTCCCAGGTTAAGGAGTGGTTTTTGTCATTCACGTTATTCAGTTTGCTGAGTCAGTAATTAAGGAGTGCCTTTGTGTCCTGCAAGATTTCTATGGCTTCAGAAAGGACCCATCTATTTTCAGGGGATAGCTTTTGGTTGTATCAGTATGAATCTTATTAGGTGACTCAGAGTATAATTAAGGTTATATTCCATAACCTTAATTTCATAACCCACACTTTTGTTTATAATTGCGCATACATGTGTGTGCACATAAACAGTCCTTAAGTATGCAAAAGAGTACTTTTAAAAAAATTATTTTAAAAAATTATGGTAAAATATATAACAAAATATATCATTTTAGTCATCTTTGAGTGTACAGTGCAGTGGCATTAAGTACATTTACATTGTTGTGCAACGATCGGCACTATCTCCAAAACTTTTTCATCATCCCCAACTGAAACTTTTTACTCATTAAAACGTTTTGCTTTAATGTGCAAATTATTGCTAATAAGATCTAGTGGATTCTTCTGGCCTTTATTACCCCCACTCTGAGTCTGTATTTTTTCCATGTGTATTGGCTCGTTCCTTGTGGTAAAATTGGTCCCATGGTGCTTCATGCACGGGCCCCAAGGGCAGGAACGTAGCTATGCTTCAGAAAGGAATCGGGAACTAGGAACTGCAAAACCATCAGGAACTCAGCAAGTATTGTTTCTCTGAACGTCAGCATCATTTTTGTTTCTCTCCTTGGACTGGCTCTCTCTGTTTCTCCATGTCCGTGGTGGAAACCTCCACAATTTTCAAGTTACACATCACACAAGCAGAGGCTGACTGGCTCTCTCTGAATTGCAATTCCAAATTCTAGGAAGGGTGAGTCTGACCAGCCCAGTTTGAGTCATCAGCTCACCTCAGTCCACTCCACTATGCGTTGGCTTTTTCTTTTCTTTTTTTTTTGAGGAAGATTAGCCCTGAGCTAACTACTGCCAGTCCTCCTCTTTTTGCTGAGGAAGCCTGGCCCTGAGCTAACATCTGTGCCCATCCTCCTCTACTTTATATGTGGGATGCCTACCACAGCATGGCGTGCCAAGCAGTGCCATGTCCGCACCCAGGATCTGAAGCAGCGAACCCCGGGCCGCTGAGAAGCGGAATGTACTCACTTAATTGCTGTGCCACTGGGCCGGCCCCTATCTTGGCTTTTTCAAAGTCAGTACAAACAGCTGCCAGGGGGCCAGCCTTCTGGATGGGACTTGGCGGCAATTTCAGAGACTGGGGCTGGTGGCCTGTGGAGTGAGAAAGAACCCTCAAAATATATACCCTAGACGTCATCAAGTTCTGCTTACTCAGCCTACACAGGAGTAACTCCTAATGCAGAAGGGGTTTGTGACTTGCTGTGGATAAGAAGCTTGCTGGTAGCAGAGGGCTGACCAGATCCCTGGTCTTCTGACTTCTAGTGCCATGTTCTTCCCGAGTGAGAAGATGCCTACTGAAAGCCAAGGGGACGTATGAGGTTACATGTGATTAGATATAAATGCAGATAACTCCCATGAGGTATCTTCATATAAGTGCTAGGAGTTCTAATTTAAAAAGTCTTCTCCCTTGGGACCTAAAAATCTGCACTTTGCTGGAAGGTTCAGGTATAATAATAAATACGGTAAATATCTATCTTGTCCATTTGAACCAAATACTTAAAAAATACCAGTTTGAAAATTAGAATAATTTCAGGAATGATTATTTTAAAATAAATTCACAGATTTTTCTATTAAAACGTTGAGATTTCTATTCACGTGATGAAGAAAAATGTGAATTATTTAAGCTGCAATATTGAAGTGTTCCTAAGCACATTTGAAGTATCTATTTTTTACGATATGAAATACTCTATTTAAAAATCTGTAATCTATAATGCACTTGCTTTCTCGTCCTAAATAAATGTTGTCCTATCAAAATTTTGATGTGTAGAAAGAATAAAACACTGATAATACAACTGAAGAAAGATTATATAACTGAAGAATACATAATCTTTATATTTCATCTCATGAAATAGTTTGATAATTAATGAAGGAAAATGGCTCTTAAATCTCTAATAGATTATTCAGAAGGAATATCTAAAAATGATAGAGTACTTGCTAGTCACCAGGATTCTCATAGGTAAGTCTTGATTTATTTATCCCTGAGCTAATTTTTAAAAAAAATTTTTTTTGAGGAAGATTAGCCCTGAGCTAACTGCTGCCAATCCTCCTCTTTTTGCTGAGGAAGACTGGCCCTGAGCTAACATCCATGCCCATCTTCCTCTACTTTATATGTGGGATGCCTACCACAGCATGGCTTTTGCCAAGCGGTGCCGTGTCCACACCCGGGATCTGAACTGGCAAACCCCGGGCCGGCGAGAAGCAGAACATGCTAACTTAACCGCTGCACCACTGGGCCAGCCCCCTTCCCTGAGCTAATTAATGGGAGACTCTTTCTTATCATTAAAGGTCTTGAAATTAGTCTCCACAAAAGGTAGATTAGAGGATTCCCAATTTCTGGCTTCTGTATTCTTTTGCTCAAGGGAAACAATATTAAATTACTTTATATAGGATTTCTTAAAGGTAGACTCTCTGGAAAAACATGGATTCGGGATAATAAATCCTGAATAAATTGGATAATTGAATAAATTGAGAATTTGCTTCATCAGTGCCTAATTTTTGTAGTCAGTCTTAAAATAGGAAGCTGAAACGTATCTGGGTAGACATTATCCTTGCTCCAAAATGTCCATTTCCATAGCCTTAGATTGATCTATAACACAGTGATGTATATGAAAGTCTTTGCTTTACTCTAAAGGTATTATAATTTTGTTTTTCCTTGGAAGGCTGATAGTATAGGTCAGAAAGTACTGACCTTCAGGTGTTAGCAAACTTGCTTCTGATCCTTGTGATCTTAGGCAAGCTGCTCCTAGAAGCTTCATCTGCTTCCATATGTTACCAGGTGGTTGTTGAGAATTGAATGTTTATGAGATATTTTTGTACATTATCAAATGCAATCAAATGGTAATGATGCCTTATATTTAGAACACACAACATTTTATATCTAAATGGGAAATAGAGGGCTGATTTGGGCCAAAAGTCCTTAAAGAAAATTACCCCAACCTGTATGTTTTTAATTGTGTATTTTTCAAAATTCTGCTTAACTGCTCATCACTAAACATGTTTGAAATGGCTGTGCCTGGTAAGTAGGATGTAATCTGCCACGTTCCGGGGAATAAAAGCAATTCTGGAGTCTGGACAGGCCTTCTTCCCTTTGTGCATGGTCTCAGCAGCATGTGTGCTCCTCCCGCCCCCTCGATGCCAACCCCAGTGGCCTGCGGGCATAGGCGGACCCATCTGCTCAGTAACACAGAGCATGATTGACAGAGATGGATCAGCAGAGGGTGGACTTCCTGGCTCTTCTAAATATTTAATAGTCTGTGCCTCTCTGACATCTTCATCAGTAGTAGAGGCAGGGGTGTATTTGTCAGAAATATAAACACATTAAGTATACATAGAGATTGAACATATGAAATCAACTCTAATTATAAGAAATTATAACAAACTGTCTTAAAATTTAGTTTTTAAAAAAGCTCGAGGCCAAGGAGTGCCTTATACAGAAAGGCATAGGTGAGGAGAGCAGAGCGGGGCCCAGTGTTGGTTGTCTTCTCTGTGCCAGGAACGGGGTTTTGGGGTGTTCTACAAACATAGCATGAATGTGTCATCATATAATAAATAATGACATAGTTTGTATATTATAAATGCATTATGGCTTTATTACCTGTTGTTCAACTTAAGTTCCTTTCCCCAGCTTCTAAATTTGTGACTTTTACTCAGTTAAAAATGAAAACAGGAAGACCAGGGTTATTTTCTGTCAATAACACAGTGTCAGAGCCTTGGGATCACAATGTGTATGTGGAAGTATCCTTACTGAGGTACATACTTTGCGTCTTTTCTTTTGTATTTGTGTAGGAGAGCTTTTGTTAAAAAATTAGAAACTATGACTACTAATTGGTGCACCAGGTAACAAATCCATTTTAAAACGGATTTAATATAAGATTTAGTTACCACACTGCTCAGAAGTATGCAGTTTTGGAAACAGTGCAGGTTAGAGTCATATGCTCTGAAATAGAAACATTTGTAGTAAAAGCATAATAAAATGTGGCTGGCACCCAAGAGGCTTGTGTTCTCTTGCAGAATGTGAGTGTTTAATTATATTTTATGTTTGCCTGTGTAGGTACAATTCCATGCTTTGTTACACATATATATTTGGTATTTGTGCATGTAGTTCTTCTCTGTGTGGTAAATGACTGAGATGAGAAATGTCTTCTTAAATATGTAAGAACACATTCTTAAGTTCAGAAGAGTTTACGAATGAGACAAATATTGCCCCTAATCCTACCACGTAGCCTCACTGACGATTATTTTTCTTAAAAAGGTAAGAAATTTCTAACTTACCAATTTTGCTGAGAGTAAAATTTAAATGTTCTCACCAGGAAAAAAAAAGTAAGTAGATGAGGGGATGGATGTGTTAATTAACTTGATGAAGGGAATCCTTTACAGTGTGTGCATATATCAAATTGTCACATTACACACTTTTTAAGTATCTTACAATTTGTCAATTGTACCTCAGTAAAGCCTGGAAAAAAATTAAGTTTCCAGTCCCTCTTCCCCAAATTTGCCATTATTACTAACTTCTTACGTATTCTAGGGGGAAAAAACAAAACGCATTTTTTTTTTTAAAAGATTTTATTTTTTTCCCTTTTTCTCCCCAAAGCACCCTGGTACATAGTTGTATATTCTTCGTTGTGGGTCTTTTTAGTTGTGGCATGTGGGACGCTGCCTCAGCGTGGTTTGATGAGCAGTGCCATGTCCGCGCCCAGGATTGGAACCAACGAAACACTGGGCTGCCTGCAGCGGAGTGCGTGAACTTAACCACTCGGCCATGGGGCCAGCCCCCAAAACCCCGCATTTTAATGGGTAACTTTTTTTCACAAAAGGGGTCATAATTTTGCAGTCAGAAATACAGATTGGTGATCTTCCCCCTTCAGCACATAAAGTTCTCCCTCTGCCCGTTTAAACAGTTGTGTGGTACCCTGTGGACGTGCTGGGCTTGGCCTAAGTGGTCCACCTGTTCCTCAACATTTAAGTTGTTTATGGCTTTTTGCAGACTTTTTTTGTACTTTTTGCAATAGCTAGTGATAGTTGGATGGTTAGAAAACCATTTATTTTGTTTATCAATAATCTTCATTATGAAAAAAAATACATGTATGTTGTAGAAAATGTGAAAAATTATAAATAAAAATTGTGTGTAACCTCACTAACCAGAGGTGAGAACTGGCGACATTTTGGTGTATTTGGTCCTGTCTTTTTTCCTGTGTTGATGAGCACATAGACCCTACACACATAGTTACCTGCATGGTTGAAATCCTACTCTTATGCATCTGAACTCTGTCTTTCTCATTTTTATTTTTTCTTGTGTCTTTAGAAATTCCTAGTATAATTTTTAAGCACCTTTATTGAGCTATCTTTAACATATAAAAATTGCATATATTTCAGCTGTAAAACTTGATGTTTTGATATATGTATACACTGTGAAAATATCACCACAATTAAGCTAAGTAACTTATCTATCACCTCTACTTAGTTACCAGTGTGTGTGTGTGTTGGGAGGGGCGTGGTGAGAAGATTTAGTTTAAGATCTCTACTCTTAGCAAATTTCAAGTATATAATACGGTATTAATTGTTGTCGCCAGGCAGTATATTAGGTCCTCAGAACTCATTCATCTTGCATAATTGAAACTTTGTACCCTTTGACCAACATCTCCCCAATTCCCCCTCCCCCAGACCCTGGCAACCATCATTCTATTCTCTGCATCTATGTGTGTGACTATTTTAGGTTCCACATATAAATGAGATAGGCAGTATCTGTTTTTTGTGTCTGGCTTATTTCACCTAGCATAATATTCTTCAGGTTCATCCATGTTGTTGCAGATAGGAGACTTTCCTTCTTTTTTACAGCTGAATAATATTCCTGTGTGTGTGTTTTGCATTTTATTTATCCATTAATTTGTTGATGGACACTTAGGTTGCTTCCATATCTTGGATATTGTGAGTAATGCTGCGTGAACATGGGAATTCAGATATCTCTTTGAGATCCTGGTTTCATTTCTTTTGGATAAATACCTAGTAGTGGGATTGCTGGATCATATGGTAACTCTATTTTTAATTTTTTGAGGAACTTCCGTACAGTTATATAATAGCTGTACCAATTTACATTCCCACCAACTGCATACAAAGGTTCCCTTTTCTCCACATCCTCACCAGCGCTCTTGTCTTTTTGATAATAGCCATTCTTATAGGTGTGAGGTGATATCTCATTGTGGTTTTGATTTGCATTTCCCTGCTATTTAGTGATGTTGAGCGCCTTTTCATGTATCTGTATGACCATTTGTATGTTGTTATTGGAAAAATGTCTATTCTGGTCCTTTGCCCATTTTTTAATTCAGTTGTTTTTTTGCTGTTGAGTTGTACGAGTTCTGCATATATTTTGGATGTTAACCTCTTATCCAATATATGGTTTGCAAATATTTTTGGTGAGTATAATTTTTAATAGTTTTGTAATATTACCCTACTACTTTGACTAGTTTATAATGGAAATTTAATTATTTTCTATTTCTTGTTTTAGCTGGACCTCCGTATACTTTGTATTTTGGTATTAAATTCTATGCCGAAGATCCATGTAATCTTAAAGAAGAAATAACCAGGTATGGTGTTGACTTTGCTTTTGAACATCACATGTATGGCATATATAAAAGGGTTTATTTGAAATAAATTGGGGTCAAACATTTGGATGTGTCTACATGTGTTCTGTAATGCATCTCCTGTGAGACTTAAATTTATACTAGCATTCAATGAGACAGATCACTGTCTGATGATAGATGTGTTTGAACAATGGCATCAACCTGGGTAACATGATGATAGATTTTGCATCTGCTGTGATGGGATATTTCTGTATCATTATTGTGAAGGATGCATTCAGCCTTTGTAGTCATATAAAAGTAGCCCTTTGAACTGCTAAAGGAAGGATATTTTGATGCTTGGTTTGCATATGTAAATATAAATTTGAAGAGCCAGTTATTTCTCCTTAATTGGTTACAGCTTAAATATCAGCTGTCAGGGGATTTCATTTATCTCTATAGGAAATAAAAAGATAATTGCTTTTAGTATTAAGGGAGAGAAGACAACTAATGTTTTGTAATATATTAATGACCTTTGTCATCAAATAGTTTATTTTGGTTAAGGCAGATTTTCCAATTGGCATTGATTGTATTGTTAAAATATTTAATGCCAGCATTTGAAAGTGGCTTATAAGGAGCAGACAATAGTGTTATGTTTTCATGTATTCCGCTAGTGACCTGACTGCACGTGGTAGTGAAAACAAAACTGTTTTCTGTAACTTAACTCTAAGTGATCAGTTTTCCTAGTGAACCCCTATCATTAGGTAAAACCTAATGTATTATTCAAAAAATTGGAAATCATATCTCTGATAACCAAGGCAGTCTATGGTTTTGATTCTATCCATCCTTTCATCCTTTTCCTTAGACTTTCTTTTGTCTTGGTTCTGGACTGCACACAGAAGAGTGAGAAGAGGGTAGACTAATTGGACCTTTCCTGTTCCACTCTGAAGTGCTATAATTAGGCCTCACTTTTAGAACCGTGCTGATGTCTGCATTCACGTCTTCCATCGCCACATTGTTAGCAAGCCCTCTGAAAAGCAGGGCTGCCCATTGAGGCTTTCTGCAAGTGCACTTCTATGGGACAAGGGCTGTTGTGTTGGGGAGATGTTGAGGAGAGGGGTGGTATTTACATTAGAACTTCATGAATAGTCTTTGCAATCAAGAGTGATTTCTGAGTCATGAGCTCATGGGGAAACTGAGTCCAAGTGGTATAAAAACTCATTAGGGAATTGCAAGGAAACAACATTTTGTGAAAATACAAGGAAAGTCCTTCATTTTGAGGTTGTTAGTAACCTCTCTGTGCCTCAGTTTCCTCAACTGTAAAATTGGAGATGTATCTGTCTCATAAGGATTTTGTAAGCATTAAATGGAATAATGTATTAAGAAGGGGAAAAAGAGCAGTATTTTATAATGCATTACTTCACATCTGTTCACCAAATATTAATGATGACCAGAAATTTCCCTTTGGAATCTACTAACAGCTCATTAATAGAATACGTGGATTTGTGTGTAATGTACAACCCCACAATATGTTTAGTACAACGTGTTTTTCCTTAAGTATTAGACCAGATCATTTAGTTGAGAACGAGATAATGTAATTGGCTTACAGTTAGCGACCATGATCTATAATAATTTTTTGCAGAAAAGATTTAGTTGAATTTACATAAGGTAAATGTGCATTTAATGTGGTATCACTATGTACTTAGTATGTCCTAGAGATAAAGTCATGGATTTGCACCTACCCATGTATAATGGACCTTAAGAAGAGAGTCAATTACATGACATAATTTTGGCAAAAGCAAAAACTGAAACCAAAAAGCAAAATCTGCCAATATATGCTAATAAAGGAAAATGATATTTAGGCCAGCATTTTCGAGTTGAACATTTATCCTGCTTCATTTCTTTGGAAATTGTTCCAGCCTACTCTGTATTGGCTTTTAGGTTGTTTATATTTTTTTGATGTGAAAAATAATGCTATAGTAAGCATGCTTCTCCTTATTCTTCTATACATATAGTTTTTTAAAATAATCATGCTATTTTATACCTATTGTACAGACTTCTTTCACAATTTAACCATTTGTTTTACTCCTGCAGAGTATTCTATAATTCATTTAACCATGACCTTGTGGTTGGCTCTCCAGCTTGTTTCCTTTCTTAAAGTTATAGATAATGCTGCATTGAATCTTCTCATGTACATGTATGATCACATATGATCATGTACATATATGACTAGATGCTGTATTCCAGAAGGACGTTGTATTTAGGAGAAATAACTAGAGGTGATTGGGATGCACAGGGAAATAAGGTTCTACACCATGGAAGATACAAGTGAATAGAATCATATCAACCTGGAGTGTCTGCTATGTGCTCAAAAATGTTTTCTGAAATAAAGTTGAGGGACTCTGAGGTCATATATCCTAACCTCCTCCCTCATATGCAGCATTCCTGACAGGTCAGCGAACTTCTTTGTAAACATTTTTAAGATAGGAAAACTTACCACCTTGCAAAAAGCATTGGGAAATTCAATAAGAAATAAATCCCTGGAACGTCTGTCATCAGTACCAGGTTTTCTTTCTAGGTCTATGCAGAATAAATCTAATCTCTCTTCTCTTCATCAGTCCTTTAAATAATTCATGTTCTCATGACATCTGTTAAACTTATTTTCAGTTCTGATTCAAAATATTATGACAGCCTTCCATATATTCTTTGTCATTCATAGTTCTGTATCCTCTGCAGATTTGATAAGCATAACACACATATTACTTAAGAAGACAGGCCTAGAGTCGGAGAGGCTGGGGTTTTGCATCTTTACTCTGCCACTCACTCATTGTGTATTCCTGAGAATATTACGTAACCTTTTAAAATTTCAATTTTCTCATCTGTAAAGTGGAATTAAAGTAGTTCTTCAAAAAGATGATGGGAGAAATATATAAGATAATACATGCAAAGTATTTACCATAATGCAAAAATGTAAGTGTTCAGTAGATGGTTTGTTGTTGTTAGTGCTGTCCAGCTGATTCCTACTCCTAGCAACCCTGTGTACAGCAGAGTGGAACCCTACCTGGTCTTTTTGTGCTATGCTCTTGCCTTCTGGTGCTATATCAAACAATGCCCCACTGGTGTTCATGGGGTTTTCATGGCCAACTTTTCAGAAGTGGGTGGCCAGGTCCACATCCTTGTCTGTCTTAATCTGGAAGCTCTGCTGAAAGCTGTCCACCATGAGTGACCCTCTGGTCTTTGAAATACTGGTGGCATAGCTTTTACCATCACAGCAACATGCAGCGGCTACAGTATGACAACCAGCAGACTGTGGTGTGGTTCCCTGCCTGGAAATGAACCCAGGCCTTGGTGGTGAGACTGCTGAATCTTAACCACTAGACCACCAGCAGTAGATGGTAAGGGTAGCTAAAATGGAAATAATGGTAATTACTTTATGTTTTCAAGTTACTGATTACTATATTAAGGAGGAAAAGAACAACTTGGTGCCCTGAGATAGGTCTTCCAGGCTAAAGTCAATCTTTTAATTAGAACTTTCTGGGTATAGTTGTTCATTTAACTGTGAATCATCCTACTTCTTCCCTCTAGCCTGCATTTCTTGAGTTTGTACTTAGAGACAGAATTCACTCACTCGCTTGCCTACCCTTCATTCACTAACTATGTGGAGCATGGTGTTCCAGTTTACTGAGTATTGAGAAGATTCAGTAGTGACCAAAGAGAGAGAGGGTTCCAGTCCTATTTCTGAAAACGAAAGTAGTCGTAGTTCCAAATAACTTGATCATAATGAGCGTTCTTTAGCTTCTAAAAACAGGTGTTTATTTCTTAGTTTATTTTATGATATTTTATAGTATTTTCTTGGTGGATGACGTTAAACTCGTCAATTACCGTTATTTTTTTTTTTAAGAATCCATATTTGTCACTTTGTGAAGATCAGCCTGTTTTACCTTCTTTACTGTTGAGTGACCTTCAGTTACATATTCACTTCTGGAGTCCCTGTCTCCTTCATAAGTGAAGATAATGGTCCTCAATACAGCAGAGTTGAGGTGAAGGTCATATTCCAGTATGGGTGTAAAAGAAATTTGTGAACTATAAAAGACTTTACACATGTAAGGTGATATTATTATTTATTCCTGTATCTTAATCATCGGCTTTAAACTTCTGAGGCAAGTGTTATTCCCAATCTCTTTTGTCGCTTTCTCTTGAGAATTAGTGGTTGCTTCCTCTACTATTTTTCTTCTTCTTAAGCCATACCTGCCATTTTCCCCACAGTGTTCAAAATTATGTTATTATTTAAACATTTCCTTTTGTGCCTCACTTTTAAGTTTTATCCAAACTGATTAGGCTCCTATCAAATGCTTTGTTCAGTCTTGGTGGGATGCGGAAAACAATCCTGCCTTCCATGTGGGTAGGTACTCTTCTCTTAGATAATTCTTCAGTATCACATTCAGCTGGTACCAGAAATCAAACTTCTTCTTGTCCCCACATATTTCAGTTTCCTCACCAGGGAGGGTCTCCAGTCATTTGGGTGCATGCATCTTTTCGAATTACTGGGTTCTTTTTGTTGTTGTTGCTTCCTTTGGATAAATACCCAGAAGTGGAATTGCTGGATCATATGGTAGTTCTATTTTTAATTGTTGAAGAAACAATTTAAGAAACAAATTGTTTAATTGTTTAAGAAACCTCTGTACTGTTTTCCATAGTGGCTGTATCAATTTACATTCCCACCAATAGTCTACAAGGTTTCCCTTTTCTCTACATCCTTGCCAAGACTTGTTATTTATTGTCATTTTTATAATGGCCATTTTGATAGGCATGAAGTGATATCTCATTGTAGTTTTAATTTGCATTTCTCTGATCATTAGTGATGTTGAGCATCTTTTCATGTATCTGTTGGACATCCATGTGTCTTCTTTAGAAAAATGACTGTTCAGGTCCTCTGCCCATTTTTTGATTGGATTCTTTTTTTTAATTATTATTTTATTGAGCTCATGATAGTTTATGACATTGTGAAATTTCAGGTGCACATTATTATTTGTCAGTCACCATATGTATATGTGTCCTTTTACCCTTTGTGCCCATCCCCCAACCCACTTCCCCTCTGGTAAGCACTTATCTGTTCTCTTTGTCCATGTGTTTGTTTATCTTCCACATATGAGTGAAATTGTGTGATGTTTGTCTTTCTCTGTCTGGCTTGTTTCACTTAACATCATACCCTCAAGATCCATCCATGTTGTTGCAAATGGGATGATTTTGTCTTTTTTATGGCTGAGTAGTGTTCCATTGTATGTATATACCACATCTTCTTTATCCATTCATCATTTGATGGACTCTTGGGTTGCTTCCATGTCTTGGCCATTGTGAATAATGTTGCAGTGAACATAGGGGTGCATGAGTCTCTTCAAATTGTTGATTTCAATTTCTTTTGATAAATACCCAGTAGTGGAATAGCTGGGTCATATGATATTTCTATTTTTATTTTTTTGAGAAATTTCCATACTGTTTTCCATAGTCGCTGCATCAATTTACATTCCCACCAACAGTCTACAAGGGTTCCCTTTTCTCCACATCTTCTCCAATATGTGTTATGTTTTGTCTTGGTAATTATAGCCATTTTAACGGGTGTAAGGTGATATCTCATTGTAGTTTTTATTTGCATTTCCCTGATGGTTAGTGATGTTGAACATCTTTTCATGTGCCTATTGACCATCTGTATATCTTCTTTGGAACAATGTCTGTTTATATCTTCTGCCCATTTTCTGATCGGGTTTTTGTTGTTGTTGTTGTTGAATTGTATGAGTTCTTTATATATTTCGGAGATTAACCCCTAGTCAGATATATGATTTGCAAATATTTTATCCTAGTTGATGAGTTGTCTTTTTGTTTTGTTCCTCATTTCCTTTGCCTCGCAGAAGCTCTTTAGTCTGATGTAGTCCCATTTGTTTACTTTTTCTTTTGTTTCTCTTGCCAAAGTAGATGTGGTATTCAAAAAGATGCTGCTAAGACCAATGCTAAAGAGGGTACTGCCTATATTTTATTCTAGGAGCTTTATGGTTTCGTGTCTTACCTTTAAGTCGCTAATCCATTTTGAGTTAATTTTTGTGTATGGAGTAAGATAATGGTCTACTTTCATTCATTTGCATGTGGCTGTCCAGTTTTCCCAACACCATTTATTGAAGAGACTTTCGTTTCTCCATTGTGTGTTCTTGGCTCCTTCATCAAAGATTAGCTGTCCGTAGATATGTGGTCTTATTTCTGGGTTTTCAGTTCTGTTACATTGATCTGTGTGTCTGTTTTTGTACCAGTACCATATTGTTTTCATAACTATAGTTTCGTAGTAAATTTTTAAGTCTGGGATTGTGATGCCTTCAGCTTTGTTCTTTCCCCTCAGGATTGCTTTAGTTATTCAGGATCTTTTGTTGCTCCATATGAATTTTAGGATTCTTTGTTTTATTTCCATGAAGAGTGTCATTGGGATTGTGTGTGGGATTGCATTGAATCTGTGGATTGCTTTAGGTAATATGGACATTTTAGCTATGTGTATTCTTCCAATCCATGTGCTTGGAATATCTTTCCATTTCTTTATGTCCTCATCGGTTTCTTTCAATAATGTCTTATAGTTTTCATTGTATAGGTTTTTCACCTCTTTGGTTAAATTTATTCCTAGATATTTTATTGTTTTTGTTGCGATTGTAAATGGGATTTTATTCTTCAGTTCATTTTCTGTTAATTTGTTATTAGAGTATAGAAATGCAACTGATTTTTGTTAGTTGATTTTGTACCCTGCAATTTTGCTGTAGTTGTTGATTATTTCTAATAGTTTTTCAATGGAGTCTTTAGGGTTTTCTATATATGGAATCATGTCATCTGCAAACAGTGAGAGTTTTACTTCTTCCTTTCTAATTTGGATACCTTTTATTTCTTACCTAATTGCTCTGGCCAAAACCTCCAGTAGTATATTGAATAGGAGTGGTGAGAGCAGGCATCCTTGTCTTGTTCTTGTTCTCAAAAGGATGGCTTTCAGTTTTTTCCCATTGAGTATGATGTTTGGTGTGGGTTTGTCATATATGGCAGTTATTATATTGAGGTTCTTTCCTTCTTTACCCATTTTATTGAGAGTTTTTAGCATAAATGGATGTTGGATCTTATCAAATGCTTTCTCTGTGTCTGTTGAGATAATCATGTAGTTTTTATTTCTCATTTTGTTAATGTAGTGCATCACATTGATTGATTTGCAGATGTTGAACCATCTTTGCATCCCTGGTATAAATCCCACTTGCTCATGGTGTGTGATCCTTTTTAATGTATTTCTGTCTTTGGTTTGTGAATATTTTGTTGAGGATTTTTCCATCTATGTTCATCTGCGATTTTGGCCTATAATTTTCCTTCTTTGTGTTGTCCTTGTCTGGCTTTGGGATCAGGGTGATGTTGGCCTCATAGAATGAGTTAGGAAGTGTTTTGTCGTCTTCAGTTTTTTGGAATAGATTGAGAAGATAGGTACTAAACCTTCTTTGAATGTTTGGTAGAATTCTCAAGAGAAGTCATCTGGTCCTGGACTTTTATTTAAGTTTTTGATTACTGTTTCAGTCTCTACTTGTGATTGGTCTAATCAAATTTTCTATTTCTTCTTCTTCTTTTTTTTTCTTAAAGATTGGCACCTGGGCTAACAACTGTTGCCAATCCTCCTTTTTTTTTTTCTTTTTTCAAAGATTGGCACCTGTGCTAACAACTGTTGCCAATCTTCTTTTTTTTTTTTTCTGCTTTATCTCCCCAAACCTCCCCTGTACACGGTTGTATATCTTAGTTGCACATCCTTCTAGTTGTGGGATGTGGGACGCCACCTCAACATGGCCTGACAAATGGTGCCATGTCCGCGCCCAGGATCCGAACCCTGGGCCACCACAGCGGAGTGCGCGAAGTTAACCACTCGGCCATGGAGCCAGCCCCCTCTATTTCTTCTTGATTCAGTTTTGGGAGATTGTATGAGACTAAGAATTTATCCATTTCTTCCACGTTGTCCAATTTGTTGTCATATAGTCTTTCATAGTATTCTCTAATAAACATTTGTATTTCTGTGGTGGCCATTGTAATATCTCTTCTTTCATTTCTAATTTTATTTACTTGAGCCTTCTCTCTTTTTTTTCTTAGTGAGCCTAGCTAACAGTTTGTCAATTTTGTTTATCTTCTCAAAGAAACAGCTCTTAAGTTTCATTGATCTTTGTACTGTTTTTGTGGTTTCACTTTCATTTACTTTTGCTCTGATTTTTATTATTTTTCTCCTTCTACTGACTTTGAACTTTGTTCTTCTTTTTCTAGTTCTGTTAGGTGTAGCTTAAGATTGCTTATTTGAGATTTTCCTTGTTTGTTAAGGAGGTCTGTATTGCTATGAATTTCCCTCTTAGGACTGCTTTTGCTGCATTCTATATGAGTTGGTATGATGTATTTTCATTTTCATTTGTCTTTAGATATTTTTTGATTTCTCCTTCAATTTCTTCATTGATCCGTTGGTTGTTCAGTAGCATGTTGTTTAGTTTGCACATATTTATCATTTTCCCAGCTTTTTTCTTATAGTTGATTTCTAGTTTCATAGCATTATCGTCAAGAAAGATGTTTGATATGATTTTGATTTTCTTAAATTTATTGAAGCTTGCCTTGTTTCCCAACATATGGCTTATCTTTGAGAATGTTCTATGTGCACTTGAGAAGAATGTGTATTTTCTCGTTTTTGGATGGAGTGTTCTATATATGTCTATTAAGTCCATTTGGTCTAGTTTTTTGTTTAATTCCACTATTTCTTATTGACTTTCTGTCTGGATGATCTATCCATTGATGTAAGTGTGAAGTTGCGATCTCCTACAATTATTGTGTTGTCATTACTTCTCCTCCTAGGTCTGTTAATAGTTGCTTTATGTTGTTTGGTGCTCCTGTGTTAGCTGTGTATGTATTTATATGTGTTATGTCCTCTTGATGAAGTGTCCCTTTTATCATTATATACTGCCTCTCTTTGTCTCTCATTGCGTTTTTTATCTTGAAGTCTACTTTGTCAGATATAAGTATGGCAACATCTGCTTTCTTTTGTTTGCCATTGCTTGGAGTATTGTCTTCCATCCCTTCACTCTGATCCTGTGTTTGTCTTTAGAGCTGAGATGTGTTTCCTGAAGGCAGCATATTGTTTTTTAATCCATCCCACCACTCTGTGTCTTTTGATTGGAGAACTCAATCCATTTACATTTAGAGTGATTATTGATAATTGAGAGCTTAATACTGCCATTTTATCTCCTGTTTTCCAGTTGTTCTGTATTTCCCTTGTATTTCCAACTGTGATTTCAGTTTGGTGATTTTTCTATGATGGTTTTCTCAGTGTTCTCTTTATTTATCATTTGTGTCTTTGTTCTGATTTTTTGTTTAGTGGTTACCATGAGGTTTGTATAAAAGATCTTATAGATGAGATAGTCCATTTTCTGATAGCCTCTTATCTCCTTAGCCTAAGCAGGTTTTATCTCTTTCCTCTTCCCTGTCTAAGTTATTGTTGTCACAACTTACATTTTGTGTTGTGAGTTTGTGATTAAAATGAAATGATTGTTATTTTTGATGCTTTCCTTCCCTTTATCTTTAATGTTGTAATTAAGTGTTTGTTAATCTGTTCTGATAGAGAGCTGCAATTTTCTGTTTTTTTTTCTGTCTATTTATCTCCTCGCTGAAGGCTTTGTAAACCCTTTCTTTTTATTTTCAGGTATGAGGGCCTTCTTGATCATTTCTTGTAGTGGGGGTCTTGTGGCCATGAACTCCCTCAGCTTTTGTTTATCTGGGAAACTTTTTATTTCTCTGTTGTATCTGAAGGATATTTTCACTGGTTAGAGTATTCTTGGCTGGAGTTTTTGTCTTTCAGAATTTTGAATATATCATTCCACTCTCTCCTAGCCTGTAAGTTTTCTGCTGAGATATCCATTGAAAGCCTGATTGGGGTTCCTTTGCAGGTTATTTTCTTCTGCCTTGCTGCCCTTAATATTTTTCTTTGTCATTGACTTTTGCCAGTTTTACTAATATATGCCTTGGAGAAGGTCTTTTTACGTTGATGTTATTAGGAGTTCTATTATGTTCATTCACATGTAATCCCATCTCCTTCCTCAGATTTGGGAAGTTCTCAGCTATTATTCTTTTGAACAAGCTCTCTCCTCCTTTCTCCCTCACATCTCCTTGTGGAATACCTATAATCCGTATGTTGCATTTCCTAATTGAGTTGGATATTTCTCAGAGAATTTCTTCATTTCTTTTTAGTCTCAGTTCTCTCTCCTTCTCCACCTGAAGCATTTCTATATTTCTGTCCTCTAAATTACTAAGTCTGTCCTCCATAATGTCTGCTCTGTTTTTTAAAGATTTTAGATATTTTTATCTCATTCATTGTGTTTTTGATCTCCAGCATGTTTTTTTTTGAGTTTCAATCTCTTTTGTGAAGAATTCTCTCTGCTCATTAATTTTATTCCTGAGTTCTTTGAACTGTCTTTCTGAGTTTTCTTGTAACTTGTTGAGTTTCTTTATGAGAACTATTTTGAATTCTCTGTCATTTAGATTGTAAATTTCTATGAGTTCAAGATTGTTTTCTGGATGCTTGTTATTTTTCTTCTTGTCTGGAGTGTTGATATACCTCTTCGTGCTCTTTGATGGGGTGGACTTTTGCTGGCACATAATTGTAATGTCTAGTCACAGATTCCATCTGCCGCCACTTGGGGGGGATAGGAGCTGTGTTTTCTGAGCCCGCCACATCCTCTGGCGGTTGTGCCTGTCTGTTGGAAGTTGTGTTGATAGAGTGCTATGTGTCTGGCCACCGCTGTTTCACACACACAAGTACAGGTGCTCTGGTGGGGATGCCTAACCCTGGCTGACCAGCCGAGCTGTGGTGCTAGGTGGGATGGAGGGGAGGGAGCTCTTTCCTTCCTGCCCACACTTCCGCTCTACACTCTCTGGCAGCCTGCCTGAGGTGCTTGGCTTCGTGGACATGCCCCCACAATGACCTAGCTGCCTCAATGTGGAGCTTTCCCACAGGCTGGGAAGCAACTCCAAGAGTGAAAGCATTCCAGCCGAGGGCTGCGTTTTCCCCCGTCTCTTGTCAGAGTTGCACGCCAGCCACTGTGTGAGGTCCCACTCCCTAGTTCATTGTGCTGGGGATGGGGAGGAGATCCACTTACCTCTTTCTACTGCTTTCCAGGGGATGCAGTACTCTTGCCTTGAGATGTATGGCTGCCTGGATCTCTCACACGTCTATTGTGTTGTGTGAGTCCCCTTTCTGTTAATGAATGTCCTTTTCATTGTATCTTAGTGGAGTGAGCCTAAGGGAACAGTTCACTTCACCATGATGCTGATGTCACTGGATTCTTTGATTTTTTGATGTTGAGTTATATGAGTTCTTTATGTATTTTGGATATTAACTCCTTATCACACATATCATTTGGAAATACTTCTCCTATTCAGTAGTTTGCCTTTTCACTTTGCTGATGATTTCCTTCACTGTGTAGAAACTTTTTAATTTGATGTAGTCCTATTTGTTTATTTTGGCTTTTGTTGCCTTTGCCTGAGGAGACAGATTAAAAAAAATACTGCTAAGACCAATGTCAAAGAGCTGACTATGTTTTTTCTTCTAGAAGTTTTATGGTTTCAGGTCTTAGATTTAAGTCTTTAATCCATTTTGACTTTATTTTTTTGTATGGTGTAAAAACGTGGTTCAGTTTTCATTCTTTTGCATGTAGCTGTCCAGTTTTCCCAACACCATTTACTGAAGAGACTGTGTTTTCCCCATTATATATTCTTGCCTCCTTTGTCATAGATTAAGCATGTAAGTGTGAATTTATTTCTGGGTTTTCTATTCTATTCCATTGATCTATGTGTCTGTTTTTGTGCCAGTACTATACTGGTTTGATTACTATAGCTTTGTAGTATAGTTTGAAATCAGGGAATGTGATCCCTCCAGCTTTGTTCTTCTTTCTACAGATTCCTTTGGCTTATATCATTGGAAGGTGCACTTCAAGTTTCTTTGATGTGAGCATTCTTGACTGTCTTTGGCCACAGAATCTCAGAGGAACCTTTTGTTTGGGTTCTTGAAAAAAACGTGATCTTCCTGCCCCTTCTTTAAGCAAATCTCATTTGCCATTCTTCTTGCCTCTGATGCTTGCTAAATTGTTGATGGTGCTCAACAGCTTCTACATCCTTAATGTCAATTTAGCTCTTTTCAGTGAAGGTCAAATAAATGGAAAACTACGAGGCCAATATTTCGAGACTTTCGCTTTTGTTGTACTGGTTATAGTGTTGTGATAACTGGGGATAGGGTGGAAGATGGAGCACTCCTCCCCCAGGGTTCACAGTCTAGCTTAGGAGACAGTGCATGTACACCACTGTGTTAATTTACATGAAAAGATAACCAGTAATTGCTTTATGAAGCCTCTGCTTGGCACCAGAATGTGTTCTGGAAGTCTTCCTTATTAAGTGGATCATTTTTAATCAGCATTTTTTTTTCTCTAATAGGGATTCAATATAACTAGAGTCATGATATAATTTATTGTCCAAACCCTGACACTTTGGAAAATGATGAATAGTTATTAATAATTAGCCATGTATAATAGGGATAAACTATAGCAGTCCTAGGCAACCTGGGATTTAGTGTCATCCTAATTAAATCAGAGATAAACAAGGACTCAAGCATCCAATCAGAATGACACAGAAAGAATGACTCAGCAATTCTAAATCTGTAATTCAAATAAAACATTATACTCTAAGTTCCCTAAAATGGACAAAACAAGTTATATATGGTTAATTAAAAGTAGGCCCTGAGCTACGATAAAGTGTTTGTTTAGCATATAAAAATATGACTTTACTGTAGTGTAAATTTGTCTTATATAAAACTAATATGATGCTTGCTGTGATAAAGATTAATCAAGTTCTTAATTAAAAATAGTTTTCTTGTCTTCTTTGATTTTAGCGTTGGTGAGGAAGATTGGCTCTGAGCTAATATCTGTTGCCAATCTTTCTCTTTTTGCTTGAGGAAGATTGTTGCTGAGCTAACATCTGTGCCAGTCTTTCTCTTTGGGATGCTGCCATAGCATGGCTTGATGAATGGTGTGTAGGTCCATGCCTGGGATCTGAACCTGCAAACCCCAGGCTACCGAGGTGGAGTGCACATGCTTAACCACTATGCCACCAGGCTGGCCTGAAGATCTCTGGTATCTTTAAAAGGCAGGCTGTCCAGGGAAGTTTGAACAGATGTCATTTTTTTTTCTCTTCATGAATTTATTAGAGACAGCAAAGAATGTGCAGTTTTTTCCATTTTCATCTGTTTCTCTCTTTATTCACATATCCATCCATTAAGTCAACAAATATTTATTGAGCAGCTGCTGTGTGCTGAGCCCTGTATACTGGGAACACAGTCACCAATGGGATATGGTTCCTGTTTCTTTGTATCTGTCTTTCTCTTTCAGCTCTCATTGATTTTTCATCTCCCTCCCTCTCTCTTTTCCTTTCTCTTTAAAGCAAACTCTTGTGGGATTAGGTTCCTCAGTTTCTGTATTTGGCAGAGAATTTGACTATTCGGTCAAATACTTATAAAAGTCTTATAAGACTTATAAAAGTCTTAATAAAGCAAGACAAACATGCATCTGTGACCCATTTCCTAAAATCAATACACTTGCAGGAAAATAAATTCCAAGTTAACAACAGAGCAAGAGAGTGTAGCTAAATGCAAGTTTCCAGCAAGCAGTAGAATTCTAGTGAAATGTCTCTTTAGTTTATAAGCTTTTGCATATAAGTTCTGCTAATATCACTTTACTCTGCTTTTCTCCTCTTCAAGAGGAGCGCAGATAATTATAGCAAAGTGAATTTGATATCCAAGATAAGCATTCGGGGAATGGAAAGTAGTTAAGTGGGGCTGGAAAAGAGAATGCAAGTTGAGGAGTCGGGGTAGTTGTTGGTTAACGGCAAGAGATTTGGCTCAAGAAGTAAGCACAAGTCTTACAAGCTGTCTTAAGGATCTTGAACTTTTATCCTGAAGGCAAAATTTTTTATTTTGTTTTGTTTTTTAATCAAGAGAGTGAAGTGATTGTTTTTACCTCTTAAGAATCCTCTTTACCTCTTGGGAAGGTGGTTGGAAGGGAGATCAGTATGAATGATGGCAGAGCAGTGAAGGTTTTAGAAATTCAGTGGATAGTGACCTGGACTAGGAGATGGAGAGAAGTATGGATTCCAAAAAATAACAGATGATTGAATGTGGGTGCCTTGGGTTGCAGACTGTTGCTAGATTTTTCTTACTTTAGTGTCTGGAGAACTGTGGTGCCATTTAGTGAAATGCGCAGGGGGAAACACAAGACATTAAGCAGATTTTCACTTAAGCCTGTGGGTGCAATCAAAATTGATATCAGTCTTCTAGGAATAATCAGAGTAGCATCTAACATTTGGATTCCCTCACTAAGGGCTTTGGTTGTGAACATTTGGAAAAGAGAAACTTATCACAGCTGATTTTTGTAGTTCATTTCCTTTGCTTTTTTCTGCCTTTTCTAATGACATCAAGAGTCACCTTACAGGGCTGGCCCGGTGGCACAGTGGTTAAGTTCACACGTTTAATTCGGCGTCCTGGGGTTTGCCGGTTTGGATCCCGGGTGCGGACATGGCGCTGTTTGGCAAGCTATGCTGTGGCAGGCATCCCACATATAAAGTAGAGGAAGATGGGCGTGGATGTTAGCTCAGGGCCAGTCTTCCTCAGCAAAAAGAGGAGGATTGGCAGCAGCTGTTAGCTCAGGGATAATCTTCCTCAAAAACATTAAAAAAAAAAAGTCACCTTACAAAGAAAGGGAAATCACAAAGGACAGTCTGAAGCATGAGAATGTGTGTGTGCGCATGCAGGTGTGTTAGTGATGGTGGCTGAGGATGGTGTTGATGGTTCATTGTCTCGGTTGATAAACCTCTGGCCTCTCTCACCTCAGTGACAGTCTGAATAGGAAAAAAAAAAAGTTAGTGAAAATTGCATAGCATCCTCATTAAGAGACTTCTAGGTTCAGGTTGCCTGGGTTGCACTTCTGGCTTTGCTACTTAACTAGTTGTGAGATCTCAGACAAGTCATCTCTTTGTGTCTTCATCTGCAAACTAGAGATAATAATAGTACTGACCTCATTTTAAAGTCTTCCCTAAGTTTTATGTAAAATACTTGGAATGAGTTACTGTGTTTACAATGTTCAGAACAGTGGGCGGGACTATTATTGTGACATATTTTCTTTAGGCAAATAGAAGGAACAGAACCACAGGTAATGGACAGGGTCTTAAGTGGGAGGATTGACGGGATTACACCATAATGACCTTTTTGTCCTGGATCTATGATTTTAGACCCTGTAGATAATGCATGCCATATAGGTGGGGTCCTTGTGAATTGTTCCTCCCAGTGAGATCATGTCATAGTAGTAGTAGCAGTAGCAGTGGCAGTGATGAGAAAGATAGGAATAGCTTATGTGTAACCACCACATCAACCTTATGAGGTGTAGATACTTCACCATCCCAGTTTTGCAGGTGAGGATACTGACTCTTAGAGGGGTTATGCAGCCACCCAAGGCTGCTGAAGTGGTGAGTACTGGAGCTGGGATGCAATCCAGCCAGTCTAACTTGAAAACCTGTGCTTTTTAGCCACTACCCTGTATTGCCTCTATAGAGTGTGTTTAAATAGTCCCAGTTCACTCAGCAGCCCCTCGTAAAAGAGTGGAAAGTAGCTTCATTTTCATTAAAGGTCATTCGTGGTTACCTTGACTATCAGGGTCTGAAACTTCAGGTCTGGATAGTATAAGATATCATTAATCTCTTTTTTCCATTTCTTTTTTAGATATCAGTTTTTCTTGCAGGTGAAGCAAGATGTCCTTCAGGGCCGGCTGCCCTGCCCTGTCAACGTGGCTGCTCAGCTGGGAGCATATGCCATCCAGTGTAGGTTCCACTTAAGCAAATTTGCTTCAGATGTCTTGAGAAAAATATTTGAATTTTTCTTTTTAAGCAAATTTATATACCAAAATTCATGTCAAATGACATTTTGCTAAAAAAGTTGAATGTAGTCGTAACTCAAGTTTTAATCAGTGTCCTTTCAGAAGGGGTAAAAATGAAGCTGGTTAAATATCCCTTGTAGTAAGTCACAAGGAGTCTTAGTCACAGGAATGATACTGATTCTTGATGACGTGGATGGTCTGAAAATCTGCTCTATTCTACAGCCCACCTGAGTTCATTGATCCCTCAAAACTATTATGTCTCAGAGATCACGTTGCTTCCAGGCAGCTGTTGTGAAGACTCCATGTGATCAGGTGGCAACGCCAGTTCAGAATGTGGCACATGTGTGGTACTCATTGAGCTCTTGGCATCAATATGGCAGCCATGTGGGGCGGCTTCAGCTTGTCCTTCATTTTAGACACTGAGGCTGAGGCTGTTTCCACTTATAACTGCTGAGACCCTTCTAAGAATCAAGCTAGGTATCGGGGCAACGAGACAGCATATTCTTTGCCTTTGTGGCATTTGAAGACCAGAAACAGTCTAGGAAAAATATTCCAGGAAAAATGTTACATAGATGAACTGGATTGGGCTTGGAAGCTGGATTAATGTAGAGAGAAGAATTTTTATGAGCCTAATATAGTGAGCTTTCTGGTTTCATTTTGCTTCTGTGTGTAAAGTGTAATGGGGTTATGTGCAGCATTGTATTATATTTCCATGATAATTATTTGGGGCAAATATGTTTTGAATCACATGTTCTATCTCTTGGTGTCATTGTCTGAGAGGATGTATTGGGGTCATGGTTGTTTTTCATCTTGGCATTTCCAAAATATATACTCTAAATTCTGTTTACAGTATTTTATTTCATATAAACTGCTAAGTATAGTTGAAGTGAAAATAATGGTAATTGTAGTCTTTCAGAAAGCAAAAATATAGAACTTATGTTTTTAAGACAAGATTTTGTTTATACCATCCATATATGCTCACCAGAGTTGTTTTTTACTAAAATTATTTTGTTATTATCTTATATATGAATTTATTAATAAGGTATTTGAAGAAAATGTTTAAGTATGATAGGAATAGCTTCCAAAAATGGAAAAAATTATAATTTATTTCTTTTTTAGCTGAACTTGGAGATTATGACCCGTATAAGCATACTGCGGGATATGTGTCAGAGTACCGGTTTGTTCCTGATCAGAAGGAAGAACTCGAAGAAGCCATAGAAAGGATTCATAAAACTTTAATGTAAGAATCACATTTTATTGACTATCGTCAACATGCTGTACATTAGATCCCCAGAACTTCATCTTATAACTAGAAGTTTATACTCTTTGACCAACATCTTTCCATTTCCGACACCCTCCAGCCCCCGATGACCACCATTCCGGTCTCTGTTTCTATGAGGTTGGCTTTTTTAGATTGTACATACAAGTAACATCATACAATGTTTGTCTTTCTCTGCCTTATTTCACTTAGCGTAATGCCCTCAAATTCCATCCCTGTACTTGAAAGTTGCTAAGAGAGTAGACCTTAAATGTTCTCACCATAAAAAAGAAACGGTCATTATGTGACATGATGGAGGTGTTAGCTAATGCTACATAGTAATCATTGTCCAGTACTTAAGTGTATCAAATCAACATGTTGTGCATCTTAAACTTACACAGTGTTACATGTCAATTATATCTCAGTAAAGCCAGGAAAAAAAGATCACATCTTATGTTGCATCATCCATCAACCATCATCTTACGCTACTGGCAGGCTTAAGAAAAGTTTCTAGAAAGATAAATGCATCGCCTATGCCTTGAACATTCTAGCGTTCTTTTTCTTTTTAAATTTTTTTCTGCTTATAATACTAAAATGCTCATAGGAAACCCAAACAATTTAAAAAGTATAAAGGAGAGAGTAAATCCCAGTACCTAAAGTCAACATATTTTTGGTTAATGGCCTTTAAGACCTCTTTGTGCATAATTTCCCATAGAGAAAATTGGTTTTGTATAGATTTATGTATGATTTCACAAAAGTGGAATTATTCTGTATATACTGTATTTTGCAGTCTTCTATTTTTTCAGTCACCAGTCCCTTGTGAAATGTATTTTTTTAGCTACAAATGTATTTTATGACCATAAAAGCCTTAATGCATTCTGGATTTGCTCTGTCTTGAATATGTAAATTCTTCACAGTTATAAGCACAGTCCTGTTTAGTCTATAGCAACAAATCTGGAAATCATGATGACACCATTATGAAGTCTCAGAGGGTATTATGTTAACACCCTAGGCCCTTCTGATAATATACATACTCCCCTAGTAAGATTTTCAATTAATGGCCTGCAGCGTTGAAGTTATAATTTAATTATAGTTATTTTGGTTAAATCCTCTATACTGATTAACTTTGCTTTGTTGCCTCTTATGTAACATTCCCTCTTCAATTTGCTTGGTTTCAGATCTATTATAGTTAAGAAAAAAAAGGTAGAATTAATCTGGTCGACAAAAAATGTTTGCCTAAAGGATCTGTTTCAGTGAGTAGCAGCAGAAGTCAATTACTGAACTGCAATCAGAGAAACCGGGCTCTCCATTTTGTATTAGCGTGCACCAGAAGGCTCTCCAGCCTGATTTTAGAGCTCTTCATTTTAAGGTTTTGCTGAAGTGGATGCTAAGAGAGTGCCTGTTATAACATTATGAAGGGCAGTGTGTTTGGCACATTCTAAGAATACTACTTCTACTAGGAATTTCAAAGTACAATTATATTTTGAAATTATCAAGGAGCTTTGGGTAAAGGGCCTTATATGTTTTATGTGATGGTGTTGACAGTGTGACTGTTGTTTTTAAGAGAATAAAGCTTGATCAGGGTTTGGTAGCTTTCTTGTGCCTAATTGTGATGAATATTCTTCACTGGTTTTAAAAGTATGGTCTAGTGCTGGGTTTTCCAGGGTACCGTGGCTGAAACATGGGAATGCATCAAAGCAGTGTTTCTTAATTTTTAAAAATTCACAGCTCCTTTTGATAACCATTAAAAATCTTTCTGTCTCTCTGACACACACACACACACACACACACACACCCACCCACCCACCCCCACACACAGCCCCCCCACCCCCCCCCACTCGTCTATGGAGATTCTTGACAGATACTCACCTGTATAAGGAATGAATGCTGTTTTCTGTATGTTATCACCAGTGAAGATTTCTATACTTTGTGTTAAAAAAGTGACAAGTATTTTTACAATTTATAAATACTAATGTGCTCAGGAGATGCTGATTAGACTCTGGTTGGGTGGTGGGGAGTCCGTTCTCTTCCTCCTGCCCACCGCTGCTCTCATTCCTTTTCCTCCTAATGGAGAGCTGCTGGTGTTTGGAGACATTTTATTCCTTGTAATGGGTATGCCTTTTAATTTGAGTGCTTATATTCTCAATAATCTCTTTGGGTGTTTCTGAAACTGAGCATTTTTAATATATGCTGGGACACTGGGATTGGCTATAATGAGCAAAAATAAATTTGGTAAACGAAATAACTTAATACAAGTATCACCTCAGAGTATAAGATTTTGTCACCAAGAAGGCAAGGGGCTTCTTGAACTACGGAGACTTATGTTTACATTAGCACAAAGGATTATTTATTTTTCCAGTGGTTATAGTGGAGATGGTTTACATTTCCTGTAAGTGCGGTAGCTACCAGTAAAGTAAGGCTCTTTGTTTTTATGCTGGGTGTAGGGGTCAGGCTCCTTCTGAAGCGGAACTGAATTACTTGAGGACTGCCAAGTCCCTGGAGATGTATGGCGTTGACCTCCATCCCGTCTATGTGAGTAACATTTAATTAACACAAAATATTTTAAGCTGATGACATTTTTCTTAAAAAGTCACTGAAACTCCCAAAGGAGAGCTACAGTGCTGTCGTTCAGGGAGCAGAGGATACTTTTTCATCTGTGTTTTTTGAACATAAAGAATCTCTTGCGTGAATTAAACCCTGATGAGTTTTGCATAAAAGTCTGATTATATTTCCATATGTAGAAAACAATTAACTGGGCTTGAAAACACAATCTGGATAACAGCTCCAAAGGGCTTAGCTAAATGTCAAAACAATTTAAAATTGGTGTGTAATTGATTGTATTTGACAGAAAACAGGAGGATTTTCCAAAAACAGATTTTATGGCTGAAATATATTCTTAAAGTCACTTGCCAGGTAAAGTAGGCTTTAGGCAACAGTATAGGTGCAACTATTGGTGGTTCTGTTGGACATGCAGTTTCTGTCAGTATTAGGGTTACTGCCTGCTGTAGTTATTGCCGCTGCATTAACAGAAATATTTTTGCAGATTTTCTTCAGGGGCTGATGAAAACTTGTCAAATACAGTCAATGAACAATTACACTAAATCTGTGTTGAGTGTTCTGGATTCAGGTCTTAACCTGTGAGCCAGTTCTCTAAGGTTACTGATTATTCTCTCTGCCAGTGAGATTGAAATGTCATTGCCTTTCATTTTATAAGAGTTTAGTTAGTGATAGTCAAATTCGATTATTTGAGAAAATGAACCAGGATGCCTTATTCTTTGCATGAAATGAATCGCTAAAGATTATATATAGAGTAAACGTCAATTGGATTATGGAACTCAGTTTCTAAGGAACCCTGATAAAACTTCCTGTAATGCAAGTAACTCATTCATGCATTCATTTTGTAATATGTCTTTTGCTTCTCAGAGTTTCTTAAAAAACAAGAAATCATCTTATTATTTGTAAAGAGTTAGAAGCATCCGTGGGTGTACCATTAATATGGCAATAAAAGTTACATATTTTGGGGAAGAAGTAGTTCCCTGATATATTAGAATCGAATCTCATTAGATCATTAAATGCTCCACACTACTGTCCTTTAAGAATACCTCTAAAACTTTGTGGAATAGTTATCTTTTTCTAGCCACATTAATCTTGTTAGGTTTTCAGTTTTTTAAAAAATATATTTTATAGGAAATGTATAAAGAGAAAGTCTTCTGCAAAATACTCCTGTATTTGGGTAATGTTTCTCCTGATTGACAAACACTTTTTTTGCGGTTAGTTGGAATTTGTGGCAAATGAACGGGATTCATTAGAATCTTCATACATTCCTTTAAGGTTGACTTTTTCGAACTGAAAGTGGGCAACAGGTGGTATCCTTCCAAAACGTATTAGTTGTCTTGTGTTCCTTGGGAATGTGACTTTGCAGGCTATTATTTGACCTTAGAGTAGAAGTAAGATTAGTACAAACGGACAGTTCTGTGTATGTCCTTGGTACCCACTCTGTGACTTTTTGATTTCAGAATCCCATTTTCTTAACTGGGATTTATCATAGGCTAGAAATTAGGGGTCTCCAGTCTGTACTAGAGAGATTGTAATTTTAAATTTTTGAGCAGTCTTAAAGTCATAAATGGAAGTAGGAAGGAACATGAGAGAGACCTTACAAAATCCAAGAGTGTGTCTGCAGGCGGTGCCTGAACTTTCTGGAGAGGGTGGTGCTGAACCAGCCCTGGTGATTCAGGGCCACATCAGAGGGTGAGGGCAAGATGATCCCTTGGAAGGGACCCTTGATAGAACCCAGTGGCTCTCAATCCTTGGCTGCACAGGAGAATCACCTGGAGCATTTATGTGTTTTTGATGCCTGGGCCCCGTTACAGATTCTGATTTCACTGGTAGCACCCAGGCATCAACATTTTAAGCTGCACAGGTGATTCCAATTAATGTGTGGCCAGGGTTGAACACTACTGTAGAGGCAACATGGGGTGAGTGGATCAGTGGCCTGATTGGTAGTCCAGGTTCTTTTAATGAACTGAAGTTACAAGTATGAATGCACTAAGAAAAATTTTCTTGAAAAACTTTAAAAAAAATAAGCAAGTTAACTACCATCGTAGCTTAGCTAGCTTCCTAAGCTGGTGGCTCTCAAAAACTAGATGCAATGTTAATGTAACAAGTTATGTTTGTATGGCCAATTGCAGTTTAACAAAGAGCTTTTATGTGAATAAATTCATGGTTATAGGCATGTATGTGTTTGTTTTTTGCAGGGAGAAAACAAATCTGAGTATTTCTTGGGACTAACTCCAGTTGGTGTAGTTGTCTACAAGAATAAAAAGCAAGTGGGGAAGTATTTCTGGTAAGTATAACTTGAGGGCAGAGTTGGTATTAAAGTTCTACACTGTGTGTATTGGGCTCGTGGGACTTATGTGTCAGTGACAGGGTTGGGGGAAAGAAAACAGGTACCTTTCCAGTGGTTGATCAATATATGAGTGAATTTGGGTATAAATTTTCTTCCAATGTTGTCTCAGTATATAGTTTCTCTGTAAATTTCAGGTACTGTGATTCTAGACTCTCTTGTCCATGGAAACTGTAGGTAGTAGGGTTTCCTACCTGTTCCAGTGTGTGTGGGTGGGCTGTGGGCCCGGGATTACTCTGAGTTCTAACTCTGAGTGGGAAAGGATCTGAGAGAGACTGGGGGTCCTATAGCACTACACTAAGTCTGGGAAGGCTGCTCTGCCGGGGTCTGGGGATTCCAAGCTTGTTTGCATTCAGGGGAGAAGCACAGGGGAATGAGAAGGGAGATTTGTTTAGGAGGATGTCCAGAGAAAGGATGGACAGGGAACTCTCTACCATTACTGCAGCAGTATCTAAGGGAGCCAGTAGGAACCAATCTTTTTCCACTGGATACTTCTCAGAATTTGTGAAAGATTAATTCTTAAAAACGGCAACACCATCACCGTCTGCTTTGTTTTTCAGGCCTCGAATTACAAAGGTTCACTTCAAGGAGACACAGTTTGAACTCAGAGTACTGGGAAAAGATGTAAGTTTTTGTTTAGCACTCAGCTTAACTGAGAAGGGAAGTCTTGTCTGCTCATTGATAACTTAGACGTGGCGAAGTAAAACCACCGTGTTTTCTTCAGCTGCAGCCACATGGAACCAGGTGAATTGACTCAGGTGAACAGTTTTTCTCAAGGAAAGCAAAGAGGAGTAGAAATGAGTAAGGTGATAATGGAGAAATGTCATTTTAGTTTTAACAAAGGAGAAAAAACTTTCTAGGGCACAGGAGAGAATAGGAGGTGATTATCATTATTAGTGTAATTTGTTCTTCCGTTCTGTGAAGGTAGGATTCATATAATCAGAAGGGTGCAGCCTGTATACAGGATAAAAAGTGTCTAATTTTGTCCCAAAGTAAAGTAAACAACCTGTAGGGAAGTCACACCTCTGTTCCTTCCCTAGTTGAGCATGGTAGATAAACCAGATGGGAAATTCTGGACGCTTTCAAGGGAGAGTGTAAGGTGGGGGTACAGAAATGCTGAACTTCTCTCTGCAGCTTGGCAGTGTCCTCCAGGGGTGCTGGGGTAATGGGTACAGTTTATCAGAGTCTGAAGGTGCTTTCATGCATTGACAGGTAGCTGTTAGGAAACTGGGCAAAAGAAAGCACGGATGTGAAAGCTTCCTTTAATCTACCTGTGAAAATAATGCTCCCTTGGAGTGCTATGACTATAATCCAGTTTATTGGATAAATGAGTGAAAATAGGAGAATCCCCTTCTGTCTCTTTGATACCAATTTTATGCAGAACAAAAACCTAAGTGAATGGCATTGAATTGACTTTCTGATGAGATACTTGTTGTAAAAAAGAGGTAAATAAACTCTGTGCTTATGCATCCATAGGAAAGGCATGGTTGCAACTACAGCTGGAGCAGAGTATCTGTCATAGGCCCCATGTAGCAGATACTCACTAAACATCTGTCAAATGATCAATGGACTGATCTGCTGAGGTTATGTACTGCCAAATCAGAAAAGCTGATGCCACTATTTGTTCTTCTAGAGAAAATACACTGCTCCCTCCCTGAACTGTGTGACATGCTGCCATTTATTGATAAAATTAAAGTTGGATTTTGAAATGAGTTTGAACTTGTAAAGAGGGGAAATTCCAGATTTTTAAAGAAATGATAGTCCAAAAACTCATAGTAGTTCTTAATGGTCTGGTTGGAAGGAAATCCAGTTTTCTTCAACTCCTGTAATTACACACATCAGTCTTAAAAGATGTTTTAATATAAAGTCGAATTAAAATTATTCAAAAAGTAGAATAGCTAGTTAGATAGTAGGGTTATACAGTTTTCTCCCTATCCTGCCTCTGGTTTCATGTGACTTAGTAATGCAGTGAGTAAGGTCTGTTCAATACATTGAAAAAAATGTTTCAAGTTTTTAATAAGAATGTGATAAAATGATGACTTTTCCTGAAAGCATTACTACTATTCAGAGTCATTTTTCCTCTTATACCGAGGTTATTTTTGTGAGTGAGGTCCTCTGGTGAACTACTTTTATGTTATTATTACAGTGCCTTAAAAGGTCATCTTCTGCCTCAGGATAGATATTTGTTAGTCAGCTAACTTAAACTTTCAGCTTCTTAGATTTCTTCATTATTAGGTGAAAACAACAAAATGGATATCTTCATGTTATTTATTTTTTTTGAGGAAGATTAGCCCTGAGCTAACATCTGCTGCCAATCCTCCTCTTTTTTCTGAGGAAGACTGGCCCTGAGCTAACATCCGTGCCCATCTTCCTCTACTTTATATGTGGGACGCCTACCACGGCATACAGCAGTGTGTAGGTCTATACCCAGGATCCCAACCGGCAAACCCTGGGCTGCCAAAGCGGAATGTGTGAACTTGACCGGTGCACCACCGGGCTGGCCCCTTCATCTTGGTTTTTTCATGGTGGTCTCCATGGCAAGACCTGGTTTCGTACACACTGAGCTCAGCCCTAGTCCCTTCTGCAGCTCTAAGGAGGAGTGGTTGTGTGGGTGTGGCCGCAGGCACTGCACACTCCTGGTCGTTAAGCGTAGTGTCAGTGATCTTTTTTAAGGTGGCAAAGCAGGTCGCATAACTCGTGCCTGAATCAAAGGGGTTTTTTCTAAAAATGTATTAAATAGCACATTAATTTAACCAAAGCACTCGTTTCCTGAGCATTCTTGCTTTGCGGAGTCTTTCTCCTTCCTCCACCAGGGTACTTCTCTGTGAGGCAGTGATTTACATCATGGTAGAATTAAGTTGATTATTATGGAGGCCTAACTGTAATCATAGATTAAATTAAAAAGCCCCCTGAAACCCATCACCTGGAACAATAATCACAGTCAGCTTGAAAAATGGTTGAAATGCTTATTCTGCTGGTTTTCTGGTTGGCTGGTGAGGTCACAGAAACTTAACTCAGCATGTTCAGCACTGTGAGGGCTGAGTTCAGAGATTCAGTTGCCAAAAGAACAGCGATGTCCTACAGATAAAAGATATGCCTGGTGTCACACTAAGCCACAAACACTGTTCAAATCCACTTTTTATTGTTAACTGTGTCCAGCATACACGTTAACATATCATAATAAATACGAATAATGTATTAACATGTACTGTTTATCTGTCGATCTATTACTTTGCATCCATAAATAACAATCTCAGCTTTCTCAGATATAACTTTAAAGAGTTCAGTGATTCATTTTTGAGAGAGCAACAAATAAGTGTCTGCAACTAAATACTGGTTTCGTAAAAATTTATCCCTCTGACAGATTGAGAAGCTAATTATTATAAATATTTTTATGCCTTATTTAAGCTTCAAAATACGTACTGTAGTTTAAATAATACTTCATAGAAAAATCTAAACTTTTTGTAGGAAGATCTTTACATGATGATTGTAGAAAATCTGGGAAATACACTGTAAAGAAGAAAATTAAAATTATCTTTTAACCTAAAATTCAGAGGTAGTGATTATTACTTTGGTACAATCTCTTTCAGATTTGTTCCCCATTAGAGTAAATGTATAATAGGTATATAAACATGGACATACATCATGCCCTATGTGGTTTTTGTACACAGATTTTATACTTAATATCATAACCATTGCTCCTTTTATTATGTTATTCATATGTGCCTATATGGCCTTTGATAGTGTTTTATTTTTATGTTTTACTTTTTTTTCTTAATATTGTGGGTGAATTTTTTCCTCCTATTATATCTTGTAACTGATTTTTACTAGTAGAAGTGAAAGCTGTGGAATTTTATGTTCATCTCAAATCTGGCCATTTTGCTGAATTCTTGTGTTCTAGCCGTGGGTTCTTAATTTGATTCTCATAAATTTTTATAAGTATATAATTGTATCACTCACAAATAAAAATAATTTGTTCCCTCATTTCTGTTATTTATGTTTCATATTTTATAGTGTTGGTCAGAACTTCTAGAAGAGTGTTAGGTGATCTAGCAATATAAGGCATCTTTGACTGATTTCTGATTTTAGTGAAAATATCACTATTGTTCCACCACTTATGTGTTAGCTCTTGGTTTTAAGAATATGTGATTATTATCAGGGGTTTAAATTTTTTCAAAGCCTGTTATCAAATGGAGGCTTTTCACTGAATGCCTAGACAGCAAAGATTGTTGCTTGTTCACTCATTCAGCAACTGAGGCTTATTTCAAAAATCCAGGCGAGAGATGACAGAGGCCCAGACCAGGGTAGCAATTGGTGAGAAGCTGTTGGATTCTGGATTTAGCTACATGGTTTTGTGGATGTGGGGATGTATGAGAGAGAGAGGTCCTGGTGGCTTAGAGGTGTTTGGCCTGAAGGGCAGGAAGAATGGAGCTGCCATCAAGCGAGGTGGGGAAGGCTGTGAGTAGAGCAGGTTTAGGGGGAAGATCAGAAGTCCCATTTTTAACATGTTGAGTTTGAGATGTCTGTTATACAGCTAAGTGGAGACATTTAAGAAGTGGGTTGTATGAGTCTGGAGTTGGGGACCAAAGTCTGGGGAGAATATTCAGATTTGAGAATGAATGACATATCCTGGTATTCAAAGCCCTGAGACTGTGGGAGGTCACTAGGAGAATGTGTCTAGATAGGAGGAGAGAGAACCAGAAAAGGAAGCTGAGAAGGAACAACCAGGGAGGTAGAAAGAACACTAATTGTCCTCAACTTTTGCCTAGTAAAACTTTTGTATTACGTGAGTGAGGATGATGCTGATATGTCAATTAAGAGAAAGACTGAGAATTGACCGCTAAATTTAGGACTGTAGGAGGTCATTGATAAGACCAGGTTTAGTAGATTGAACAGTGAGCTTTAACCCAGCAATTCTACTCTTAGGTCTGTGTCCCCTAGAGAATCACAAGGGACATGTATGTTCATTGCAGCACTTATGTGAAAGTAAAAAAACCCAAAAAACCCAAAAGTCCATTAATGGGAGAATGAACACCTAAATTGATGCAGATTAATTAAGAAAAAATACAGAAGGAGGTAATAGGAGTGGAATTGGAGATGGTGAGTGTAGACAACTGTTTTGAGGAGTTTTGACACAAAGAGAAACAAATAGGAAGATAGCTGGCAGAGGAGATGTTTTTTCTCTTGTTTTTTAAGTTGTAAGGAATAATAGCACATTTATACCCTGTTGAGAATGATCAAATATATGGTGAAAACTTGATGATGTAGGAGAGAGGGAATTGCTGGAATGAATGGTGGGGATGACATCTAGTGTATAAATGGAGGGATTGGTTTTAGAGGGCAGCCAAGACAGTTCATCTGTGGTTAACAGGTAGGAAGATGGAGCATGGGAATGTAGATTAGGGTATGTGGATAGTTCTCTTATGATTGTTCTGCTTTTTATTTTGAGGGAACTAGGTAAAAAGGTCATCAGCTGAGACTGAGGTTGGGGAGGAAGTGTTGGAGTCTGAAGGAAGAAGAAGGTATGAAATAGTAATTTTAGAGAGAAAATGGACATGTGGTTTGATATCATATGATAGCTTGGTAATATGGAGGGTCATGAATTTAAAGTGAGCCCAGTCCCGGTGCGTGTTTCTCCACCCGCATTCAGTGGCAGTGGTGCGGGCCCAAAGCAGGTGGAGAGCTGTTTTTGTCAAGACGGTAATAAAGAGAGAGAAGGGCAAGGGCATCCAGTGAGGCAGGGGAGCAATTATAGTGATTTACCATGGAATGAAACTGGATAAGTTGGTGAGTGAGGACAGTGAAACAGTAGTGGTAGGATCTGTGGGTGAAGGTCCTGGTGGAGTTGAGAGATTGTTGGAGGTGGAGTACTGGAGGGAGTGAGGTGGAGAGAGGGTAGTGCTCAGACAGTAGGGTGCTGGGCTTTGAGGTTATGGAGGGGCTTCAGTTATTGTAAATGCAAAGTCCTAGAGCAGTGGTTTTCAACTGGTGGCAGCTACCTCTCACCTCCTGCCTCCACCCTTGGGATATTTGGCAATGTCTAGAGACAATTTTGGTTGTCATGGTGCTGGGTGGGGCAGGGATGCTACCCTCAGGATGGCATCTAGAGGGTAAAGGCTGGGTATGCTGCTCAGCATTTTACAATATGTTGTAAATTGGCACAGGATGGCCCCCTACAAATGTCAATAGTGCCGCAGCTGAGAAGCCGTGTTCTAGGGATATGAACATGGGAGTGAGCGGCTGGGATAGAGAGGAAGTCAACATCATTGGAGGAGAGAAGTTCAAGAACTGAGATGTCTGGGTGTTGGAGGGATCATTTATATTATATATTGAGATTTCCGATAATTAACACAGGAGTAGTATTGGAGAGAGTGACAGGGACTGCAGTAGCATCGACATGTGAGGGAGATGGCTTTAAGATTGACAGCCACCATAGAGATTGCAGATGATGTGATCTGATGAGGTTCAAAGCTGCGAGTTTTGGGGGTAAGGAGAGAGAATGATCTGAAAGCATCAGTGGGGAGCAAGGAGAGTTCTCCCGCACTCTCAGGCCCAGTGTACAAGAACAGTGGGTGCAAAAGGCACGGTCACCACTTGACAGGACTGCAGTTGAGACAGTGTCCCCAGGGAAGAGCCAGCTTTCTACTGGCACAAGAGGGTGAAGGCAATGTAAGAGACAGACTGAGGAGCGAGGGGATTTTGCTGATGATAGGCCATGAATTCCAGTGCGCATGAAGGAACAGTTCCAGGAGTTGGGTAGTAGTGGGAGAAGGGGACAGACTAGGGGGTTGTGTGGAGCGTTATTTGGGGGTGACTGACATAAACAGAGATAAGGAGCATAATGAGATTAGGTCCAGAGGATTTAGGTAGATGGAGAGGCTGTGAATGTTGGAAGGGAAAAAGGGTTGGGTTTCCGTGTGTGCCCATCCCCGCTGGTGGTGAGGGTAGAAGGCCTAGGAGAAGAGAGGCATTCCAGTGCACTAGTTCAGTCTTACCCTTCCTGGGAGAAGGCCTCTCCTACTTTTGTGCACATGCTCAGTCTTAACCGTGGCTGATGGCCTTGAGGACTGGTGGGAAACTGGGAGATATCAAGCCCTGGGCCTCACCCATTGTGATCAGATTTGCATTTCAGGAAGAGCACTCTTGCTGCAGGTGGAACAGGGAGGTAAGAAGAGGCAGACAAGTTAGGAGCCACGCACTGATTAGGGGGAGATGACAAGAGGGTAGTCTCTGCAAGGTTCGAAAGAAGTGGGCAGATGTGGGAGGCATTTAGGAGGTAAGATTGCTTCTGATTGGTGGCGATTGAATATTTTTATGGAAAAATAGGGGCAAGTTTAGGATCATATCCAGAATTCTTGGTTTCTTCAACGGGAGAGAGTGCAGTCCCCAGCAGTAGGTCCAGAAGTTGGCATGTAATAAGCACATTTGTTGAATAAATGAAAGAGTGAATAAATGATGCTGTGATTTCTTTTATGTATAATGCATCATGAAACTAACCTCAGCTAAACTTACCCAGCATGACAGGAAGTAGAATCAAAAGGTTCCTGGCAGTTCTGGCCTCAAGGCCAGATTACTCAAGTAATCAGATCCACTTGGCTGAACTCTCAGACCTGCTTTGAGAAGAATATACAGGAAGTGATGGTGGCCAGGAGTTGTCACTGTTCGTCAACAAGCCCAAGAGTCCTCACTGATGTACGCTAGGGGTTCCTTTCACATTTGAAATGGAACATAGATTTTTAAAAAATCTTTTCTTTTGAATAATTCCAAATTTACAAAAAGTTTCAAAAATTAAAATATAACAACATGTTCACCTATTATTACTCAGATTGACTTGTTAACATTTTACTCCATTTCCTTTATTATTTGTGTTCTCTTTCTACACACACACACACACACACACACAATTCTTTTCTGAATGATTTGGGAGTTACATGTGTCATATGTGTCTCAATACTTCAGTGTGTATTTCCTAAGAAGAGGGATATTCTCTGATGTAACCACAGTACAGTTATCAACTTAATAAACTTATGTTGATATAGTGCTTTTGTCATCTACCTTCTATATTCCAGTTTTGTTGGTTGACCTAATAATGTCCTTTACAGCATTTTCCCCCTCCAATATAGAATCCAGTTAGCCTCCTTTAATCTGGAACATTTTCGTAGGATTTCTTTGTCTTTTTTGACATTGACATTTTGAAGAATGCAGTTCTACCCCACTTTTTAAAAATAGAAGGCTTCTCATTTCGTGTTTGTCTGAGGTTTCCCTGTGATTAGACTGAGGTTCTGTGTTCTCAGCTGGAAAGTGGCACAGGTGAAGTTGTGTCCTTCCAGGGGTGTCACATCTTGAGGTGCGTGATGACCATCTGTCTCTCATTGCTTATGTTAAGTTTGGTCACCCAGTCACAGTGTTGCCTGATTTCTCCACTATAGATCTGTGGGGAAGTACTTTAAATCAATGCACATACCTCTTCCTCTTAAAAATTTCCCTTTAGGTCTAACATTCGTTGAGGATTCTTCCCTGATTCAATCTTTTTCTATGATACTTGCAAAATGCTGATTTTCCAGCTTTCCCACTCTCTCCGTGTTTATCAGTCAGTTCTTGGCTTTCCACTGTAAGCGAGAGCCCCACCTTCTCTTTTATTTATCTGTTATTGGCACAGACTTATTAATTCCTGTTTTTATTCAGTGGTTTATGATACGTTACTGTACCTAACTGTTGGCGTTCAAGTTCTGCTAGATTTGGTCAATGGGAGCCCCTTGTATCTGGCTCTTGTGCCCTTTTGACCTGCCTCTATCATTTTCTGGCACTTTCTTCCTTTTTGGTACAATCTGGTGTTTCAGGTACGTCTTGTACCTACCCTGCACCCACCCTGTTGTCAGCCATTTCTCCAAGGAACGCTGTTTTTTTTTTCATGGGGAAGGGTCAGTATCTGGGTGCTAGGTGTGGTCATTGCTACTGGGGTGACTTTGCCTCTTGACCTTTTCAGTGGACAGAGCTAGAGAATATATGCATGCATATATACACATACAAACAAACATATGTGTGCATTTAACGTGCTTGTACACATACTTATACATATTTTAGAAATCATGAGTTCATACAATACCTCCAGTTTCTGTCCATCCCCTCAGGGTTCTTTCTTCCCTTCCCTCATTTCATGTTTGTATGTCCTTGACAAACTTGACTCCCAACAACAGTAACACATTTACTCTTTTGCTCAATTCTAAAATACATCTTAAATAGTTTCAGAATTGCTTTGGCTAAATCACTAAATTTGACAGTTGTTTGCAGTTCTTTCACTCACCTACCACCTTGTGAAGACTGAGGGCATATAGTTAAATCCTGTGTTCAAGATTTACTTGGGTTGGTTCTTCCTTCCCTGTTACTGTGGTTATGGTATTCGTTTGAAATCTGGTTAGGTTTACTTGCGTCAGTTCGCTTTAAGTTATGAGTCCCACTTCACATTCTTACTTATTCAATTTCATTTTTTGAAGATGTAGAAGATTAACCTGCTTCCAAAAGTCAAAACTACACAAAAAAGGCACACTCAGAGAAGTATCAGTAACTCCCATGTTCCTTCAGTCCTGTTACCCTATCCTTCCTCGTAGGTAACCAACTTAAGTGTTTTATGGTTTATCCTCCCTGTGTTTCTTTTTCTTTTTTTTTTTGAGTTCATCATAGTTTACATCAATGTGAGATTTCAGTTGTACATTATTTCTTGACTGTCACCACATAAGTGCTCCCCTTCACCCTCTGTGCCCATTCCCCACCCCCTAGCCCTGGTAACCACTGAACTATTTTCTTTGTCCGTGGGTTTGTTCAAATTCTACATATGAGTGAAATCATCTGGTCTTTGTCTTTCTCAGTCTGGCTTATTTTGCTTAGCATAATTACCTCCAGGTCCTTCCATGTTGTTACAAATGGTATGAATTTGTCTTTTTTATGCCTGAGTAGTATTCCATTGTGTATGTATACCACGTCTTCTTTATCCAATCATCAGTCAGTGGGCAGTTGGATTGTTTCCACATCTTGGCTATTGTGAATAGTGCTGCAGTGAACATAGAGGTGCCTAGTTACTTTGGATTGTTGATTTCAAATTGTTTGGGTGGATACCCAGTAATGGGATAGCTGGGTCGTATGGTAGTTCTGTTTTTAGTTTTTTGAGGAGTCTCCATACTGTCTTCCATAGTAGCTGCACCAGTTTGCATTCTTACCAGCAATGTCTGAGGGTTCCCTTTTCTCCACACCCTCTCCAACATTTGTTATTTTTAGTCTTAGTGATTATAGCCATTTTAACAAGCATAAGGTGGTATCTTACTGTAGTTTTGATTTGCATTTCCCTGATGCTTAGTGATGTTGAACATCTTTTCATGTGTTTATTGGCCGTCTGTGTATCTTCTTTGGAAAAATGTCTGTTCATGTCCTCTGCCCATTTTTTGCTTGGGCTGTTTGTTTTTTTATTGTTCACTTGTGTGAGTTCCTTATATATTATGGAAATTAACCCCTTGTCAGGTATATGATTTGAAAATATTTTCTGCCAATTGGTGTGTTGTCTCGTTGTTTTGATTCTAGTTTCTTTTGCCTTGGAGAAGCTCTTTAGTCTGATGAACTCCCACTTGTTTATTTTTTCTTTTGTTTCCCTTGTCTGAGAAAGACATGGTATTCGAAAAGATCCTTTTAAGTTTGATGTCAAAGAGTGTACTACCTCTATTATCTTCCAGGAGTTTTATGGTTTCAGGACTTATCTTCAAATTTTTGATCCAGTTTGAGTTTATTTTTGTGTCTGGCGTGAGATAATGGTCTATCTTCATTCTTTTGCGTGTGGCTGTCTCGTTTTCCCAACACCATTTATTAAAGAGACTAGCTTTTCTCCACTGTATGTTCTTGGCACCTTTGTCAAAGATTAGCTGTTTGTAGATGTGTGGTTTTATTTCTGGGCTTTCACTTCTGTTCCATTGATCTGTGTGCCTGTTTTTGTATCAGTACCATGGCTATTTTGATCAGTATGGCTTTATAGTACATTTTGAAGTCAGGGATTGTGATGCCTCCAGCTTTGTTCTTTTTCTCTCAGGATTGCCTTAGCAATTCAGGGTCTTTGCTTGCCCCATATGAATTTTAGGATTCTTTGTTCTATTTCCGTGAAGAATGTCTTTGGGATTCTGATTGGGATTGCATTGAATCTGTAGATTGCTTTGGGTAGTATGGACATTTTAACTACGTTTATTCTTCCAATCCATGTGCGTGGACTCTCTTTCCATCTCTTTATGTCATTATCAATTTCTTTCAGTAATACCTTATAGTTTTCATTGTATAGGTCCTTCACCTCCTTGGTTAAATTTATTCCTAGGTACTTTATTCTTTTAGTTGCAATTGTAAATAGAATTGTATTATTGAGTTCTCTTTCTGTAAGTTTGTTATTGGAGTATAGAAAAGCAACTGATTTTTGTAAGTTGTGTACTCTGCAACTTTACTGCAGTTGTTAATTATTTCTATTAGTTTTCTGATGGATTCTTTGGGGTTTTCTATATATAAGATCATGTCATCTGCAAACAGTGAGAGTTTCTCTTCTTCACTCCTTATTTCGATTGCTTTTCTTCCTTTCTCTTGCCTAATTGCTCTGGCCAAAACCTCCAGTATTATGTTGAATAAGAGTGGTGATAGTGAGCACCCTTGTCTTGTTTCTGTTCTCAGAGGGATGGCATTCAGTTTCTGCCCATTGAGTATGATATTGGCTGTGGGTTTGTTATATATGGCCTTTATTATGTTGAGGTAATTTCCCTCTATCCCCATTTTGTTAAGAGTTTTTATCATAAATGGCTGTTGGATCTTGTCAAATGCTTTCTCTGCATCTATTGAGATGATCATGTGTTTTTTTATTCCTCAATTTGTTGATGTGGTGTATCATGTTGATTGATTTGTGGATGCTGAACCATCTCTGTGTCCCTGGTATGAAACCTACTTGATCGTGATGTATGATACTTTTGATGTATTGCTGAATTCAGGTTGCCAAAATTTTGTTGCAGATTTTTGCATCTATGTTCATCAGTGATATTGGCCTGTAGTTTTCCTTTTTTGTGTTGTCCTTGTCAGGCTTTGGTATCAGAGTGATGTTGGCCTTGTAGAATGTTAGGAAGCGTTCCATCTTCCCTAATTTTTTGGACTAGCTTGAGAAGGAGACGTATTAAATCCTCTCTGAAAGTTTGGTAGAATTCCCCTGGGAAGCCTTCTGGACCTGGGGTTTCCTGTGTTTCTTTTTGTAAAGATCAGCATACATATTTCCTTCCTTACCTAAAAGATAGAATACTATATATGCTTTTGCACTTTGTTTTTCTTTTGCTTAGTCATAGCTCCTAGAAATCTCTGTCAATTCATTGACAGCTTTTTCGTTCATTGGTACAGCTGTGTAGTACTCCATTGAATGTAAGTTCCATAGTTTATTCAACCAATCTCTTATGCTGGGATATTTAGGTAGTTTTTGATAAAGTTTTCTTCAGTCAATAACGTTGTGCATATGTATCTTTATATTGTTGGAGGAGTATCTTTGGGATACATTCCCAGGAGTGGGATTGCTTGTTCAAAGGGTCTGTGCATGTGTAGTTTTGTTAGATAGGGCCATTTCCTCACCAACTGCCCCCCCCAATAGTTTTTGTGCCATTTTGCATTTCCACCTACAATGTATGAGCATACCTGGAACTGTAGATTTAATATGTTCCCCCCAAGTATTCCCAAGTGTGACTTGTTAGTAATATTTGGATCCTGATGACACGTGACAGTTTGGTTTGGAGTCTTTCAGATTGAGTGATGGCCTGCTAGACTTGGGGTCAAATAGTCTGGTTTAAGTACATACCTCCCACTTATCTACCTTTGGACAATTCACTGAATAGCATTTAACCTATTTCCTTGTGTATAAAGTGAGGGTGATAAAATCTGTCTTACAGGGTTGTTGTGAGGTTGAAAGCACCTAGTCCACAGTTGGACGTGCAGTAGGCACCTGGTACATGTCTCTGTATCAGTACTGTCTTGGCCTCATGCCTCTTAGAGCTACTGAAGTTTGCACAGGAAAGGGCTCCGCGCGCACCTTGTGCTTGACCGTCTCAGCTGGTGACTAGCTTGTGCCCAGGCAGGGAGGGGAACCAGGGCTTCCAGGTCCATGGCTTTTCCTTTGCTTCACTTGCGAGTATGTTTGTTGACTTCCTCTATAATTTGAACACATAGGCCATTTGTTTGGAAGAAATTTTTAAACCTTGCTATAAAAATTGTTAAGAATATCGGTTGATGGGGCTGGCCCCGTGGCCGAGTGGTTAAGTTCGCGCGCTCCGCTGCAGGCGGCCCAGTGTTTCATTGGTTCGAATCCTGGGTGCGGACATGGCACTGCTCATCAAACCACGCTGAGGCAGCGTCCCACATGCCGCAACTAGAAGGACCCACAACGAAGACTATACAACTATGTACCGGGGAGCTTTGGGGAGAAAAAGGAAAAAAATAAAATCTTTAAAAAAAAAAAAAAAGAATATCGGTTGATCTTACCAGATACGGCTTTATTTTAACAAGCTTAAACAACATTTATTGAATTTTTTTAACATTTGTAAGATTGGGAATAAAGATTAATTATTAAAGAATTAAATCTGCAAGTATAAGAGAAATGCTGACATTTTAGTAAGTGCTATAGTTTATCTAAAGAGCAGATGAGGAAGAGATAGAATAAAAACAGCAATAACAAAAGCAAACCATCTGGAATCCTGGGTTTGTATCTGTGAATTTCTTCAAATAGGAAGCAAAATAAGCTCGACATAATAAGTAGTTTTCAAAGTTTACTGAAACGTGATATAAATATTCTCTAATGTTTTGCCTGATATTTTTTCTTTTTGAATTTTTGGGAGAAAAAAATAAAAGAGGAGAAGCAGCACCATCTAACACATCCTTTCCTACCCTATAATTTATGTTTCTATGAACTAGAAAGAGTTGTATAGAATTATTTATCAAGCAGTCAATTTATTCATCTGTAAAAGAGGTAAAAAGGTTTTTCACAGTTAGTATATATTTTGGAACATAACCCACACAGCTGACAAAAGAGTACTGGAATATTTTTGCTATTTTTGTTCTTTTATTGTAAAATGTAACATGTATGCAGGAATAGAAATTAATTTTATTCTCCAAGTGTTCTGCTGAAATGCACGGTGATTTTTAATTCAAAACATGCATTTCAGAAACAATTTTACAAAATATGTATTTGTGTGTGTAGGGGTGTTTATGAGTAGTGCAATATTTTCTAAGCCAGAGTACTCAAAAAGCACTTCTTTGAAACAGAGTTTTTTGCTCATATAAATCAGGGGAACACCAATACCCTCCCAGCTCTTGGAGATTCCCAGTGCATGTTAGTACATTAAAAGATCTGATGTTTAACCCAGTGTTTCCCAGACTTACTTGACCATGGAACTCTTATACCAATATCACAAGACACTAGTGTTATAAGAAACACTCTTGAGGGAGGACTATGTAAAGAAAAAGCTTGAAAGATAATATTTTATGCAGTGTTTTGAAATTCCTTTCCCAAGTAATAAGAAGACTGGTAAATTTTTGTTGCAGGGCTCACTCTGAATTAGCTAGGTTTGAAATCAAGATGTCTAGAAGAGAAAGCAATGGAAAATACGGGGGAAGTCATTAAAACAGACATTGTGCCCACTCTATCACATACACGCACATAGTTCAACTTTTACAACTGCAATCATTCAGTTCACCATTTATAAAGATAAAATTTCTCAAAACACTTAACATTTCATGATCTCTCTCTGGTATCTCTTTTCAGTTGAAGGATAAAATTTTTTCAGTTCCACAACTTGCCTTCTTTTGCTTTATCAATAAGTAAGTTATTTCTGTCATTTGCTATCAGTCCTATGATGATTTTGGTTTTTTCCCTGTAGTGCCTAAAGTAAGTTAACACTTGCCAAGTAAATATAAATCTTGTAGAGATTGAATGTAAAAAAAATAAATAATCCCATAATATCTTAGACTTGTAATCTTCACACGTCTTTTCAGCCACCCTTCTAGCTCTATAGATCATTGATAAGAAACCTCTCTCCTATTGGCCTTTCCAGTATTTATATGATGATTGCATCTTAGTATTGTTAGAAGTCCTAATTTCTTTTACTCTTAAATATTTGACCTTTGCAATGTGCTTTGAGTTACTTCTGGTGACCTTGGAGGTGGGACAAATGTACAATAATAGGATTGAGAGGATGTTCATCCCCATAATTCTAGGGAGACTGAGGAAGGCGGACTGTCCAGTCGTGGATGCTTCCCAAGACGGAAACGGAGGAACCAGCCAGAGTATGGGCTGTGTGTGACGAGGAGGGTCAGCCTCGGGAGAGCAGTGACGCTTGAGTGGGCCCACGGAGAGTAAGCTGCTGTGCAGCTTGCTATGGGAGCCCCTCCATGACCCTGTCAGTCATCTCAATAGTCTTAGGAGAAGCCGGGCTAAAGTAGACTTATTTCTTGTAAGCTTACAAAGAGAAACATAGCCAGCAAAGATGGGAAGATAGACTGAGAAGACCAGAGGGAGTTGGGAATTCGACGATATAATACAATCAGGTCCTGAATTCTTACAAGTGATGGAATTGGGGGTTTTAGCCAAGTTAACCCAGAGATCCACAGAGTAATGAAACTCCCACATGATACCTGAGTTACAGGGAATTTAAGCTTCATCAGTTCATGAAATAAAAAAGATTCAGATGATAGCTTTGCTTCTGGCATGAAATGACCAAAGCTGTGAAGGTGTTGGAGTAATTTTGTCAAAAGCAAGCATTGGATGCTTGGATAAAGTATTTTAGCAGTAGGTTGGAATGGACGTAAGTGGAGCAGCTGCTTGTCTTTACATGAATGAATGGAAAGGTGCTGATTGGTGTGTCTGTTTGGAAAAGGTTTGGTGGGTAGGAGAGTGGGGGGAATAAAGATATTTGAAATATTGCCTCAGTTAATTCATGCCAGCAGTTGCTGTAAGTGGCAAAAATATACAGAATTTATCCAGAATACCTGGCTTCTTTTTAGGTTATGTAACCTTCCTGTTAGTATTTGGATCATTCTGCTAACAATGGGATAAAAAACAAGCTGCTGGTCTTCAAGCCCTGTATAAATGGGGAATGAGTTCATGCTTGTCGTTTGCACGTGGCAGAAGGAATTAGGAGGCCTGTGGGGGGCTCTTTTCTTCCTTTAATGTATTTTGTACCCAAGGAAACTTGAGAAAACCCAATTCTGGTTGGATCTTAAATACCTTTTATCCTTCCATTAAGTGATGGTAGTTTAAAAAAATGTGTTAAAAATTAGATATCCTGAGACCAGGCCTCTATTTGAAAAGCAAAAGAATAGAGACGTTTATGTGAAGAATAAAGTGGAAACCAGTCCATGAAAAGTTTGAGGAGATTCACTTAATTTTATTTTTAAGATTGAATGCTTGTTTCTTCTCCACTGTTGGAAATCTGGATTATATGTAGTAACTTTTTGAAAGTTTGATTTAGGTTTGTACATGTCCACGTTGTTTGTGGGCGCTCTTGCTAAAATGTGAAAGTGTCTGTGTCACAGAGTAGACATCACCAGCCACCATTTCCTGTCGGTGATAATACCCTGTATGTCCTGCCGCCCTCAGGGCTTCGGCTGTTGAAAAGCACAGGGAGATGGGGGAGCTTATGCTAAGGAACGTGGTGTGTGGGGGGAAGCCTGTCCTGTACTCACTTTCTCTTAATGGTTCATCCTGATAGAATGCAATCATAAGCAAAATTATTTTAAAATAAATGATCTGTGCATTATATTTTGGGATAATGCACTGACCTTAAAAACTCCTACCTGTTACATAAGAAACTCTTATAGTGGTTGTCTCCGGGGAGGGGAATTGGGGACAGCGGTGGAAGATGTAGTTATCTTTGTTTATCTGCTTTGGTAACTTTTGGTGTTTGTACCAAGCATATCTATTATATATTAAAAAAGAAAAGTAAAAGAAAAGAAATTCCCCGCTAAGCATTCTCATCTCCTGACAGGAAACTTCATTTCCCACCCCGCCCCCAGGGATCTCCTATGATTTCCTCTGTACCCTCCCCCACCCCTCCCCACAGTTTGTTTTGCTTTTGAGGGAAAACACTTTCAGAATTCATTGATGTTTCTTCCTCATCTTTAATTATTTAACCCCTACCCCATTCATGAAAGTCACTGAAGATTTCTTACCATGAAATGCAGTAGCCTCTCCTCAAACCCTTTTTGACCTTTCTGGGTCACTTGAGAATTGAGCTGTTCTCCCAGCCTTTCTGACACCATTGCCTCCTGGTCCCTTTTGACCTCTTTCTCTCCATCTTTGCGAGCATCTTCGCTGTAATTCCACCTTTATCTACTCTGTGCCATCTTCCTGAGCCATGTCTTTACACTCTTGGGTGAAATCATCTGTGCCAGCTGATATGACCTCTTTCCTGGGGTCTACACCTGCTTGTTTACTGGCCCACGGGGTGTGTTAAGTTTCCAATTCCATAGGCACCTCAAAATCAAAATAGCCTGAACTTATTGTCCATTCCCTTGCCAACCAAATCCCCAGTTTTTGCCACTTGCTGTATTTTAGTACTTTGCAGCACCCAAGCCAGAAACCTGGGAATCATGCGAAGTTTCTTCCTCCACCTCGCAAAGTTTTGGAATTACAGCTTGCCTTGCTGTAACATGCATATATTGGCTCTGTTTTCATCACACCCTTTCATTTTACAAATAAACTCCTACATTGAGCAGCCTCATCCCAGATGGGCTTGGGAGAAATTTCCTGCGTGTAAATTCTTTGTCCTTGTTAAAAGTAGAAGGGAAAATCATTTCAGTTATTCCTCTGCGCTGACAATTTTACGTTTATGAATCCGTGGAAACATTCCGGGGGCATTCCTGCACTTGAGACTTGAGTTTGGTTTTTATTTGAAACTAAATTAGCAATTATGTAACTTCACAGCACCTGTGATTTATTATTTTAGTACTTATATTGTATGTTGCTTGGTTTCCTATTCAGTCACTTAAAAAAAGAAGTATCTTCTGCACAATTAGAATTACCTCTAATATTGCTTGCATTTCTAATGTATTAAATATAGATAATTAAGTAACTCTTGGATTGAAATAATAGTTAAAATATTTTGTATACCTATTGTATGACACTTTACATCTGTCATATTATTTCATTTAATTCACCCAATAACATGATGCAGAATGGAGAAACTTGGAATCAGAAACATTATTTAGCTTGCCTGGATTTCACTGCTGTGGTGGTCACTCCTCCCAGTGGCCCCTCTTGAGATGCTTCAGAAATCACTTTGAGTGTGGCCTCTGCATCCCTGAAATTGATACAGTTAAGAACTGGGTTTATGGGTATCTTCTTTTTATTGGGAATTGACTGCCACATGGTCAGTGTTTTTCCTATTTTGGTGCCCATTTATAACGGAAAACTTGGCTGTACATTCACTGCCATCACCCTGACTATCCATGGTCATGGGGTGATGTAGGAGCAGGTAATAAAGGCGATAGCACTAAGATTTACATGGAACTTATATTTTGTAATTTTAATTAATTGAAGGTAGTTTTAAGGCAACCCTCCAGAAATAGTTACCAAGAGATAATTATTCTTTGTTTGATGTGTTAACAGTACTCTTTCTGCTTACGTGAATTTTTGGTACCTAGAGGGTGACTGTCATCTGGAGAATGTTGTGGTCAGTAATTCATATTCTCCCTCTTTTTCCTTCAGTGCAATGAAACCTCATTCTTTTTTGAAGCTCGAAGTAAAACTGCCTGCAAGCATCTTTGGAAGTGCAGTGTAGAACATCATACATTTTTTAGGTATGTTAATGTGGAACCTTTGTTCATTGTCCTAATGAATGAAAATCGTATTTGTTTTTGCAACAAGACTTCTGTCTAAAGTAGACATTTTAAGTGTTTCTTTTTTATTAATTTTTTGTTAGCCACCGAATTCTCTGGATCATATTAATACAATCATATATATACATACATGCTTACATATACATAGATATTTTCTTTGCTTACACTATAAGAAAGGGTCAAGAACAGTTTTTTTAGTTTTATGTAAAAAGTGCAGTTTTGACATTGATGGAAATTAGGCATTCTGCTGTGGACATATTAAATTTGTAATGCCCATTAGCCATCTCAGTGGAGATGTGGAGTAGGCAATTGGGTTTACAAGGCTCATTGGAAAGACCAAGGTTGGCCGTGTAATCTTAGTAGGTATTTAAGGCAAAGGGGAATAGATGAGGTCAGCAATGGGAAAAGTGAAGAGAGAGAAGCAGAAAGCCAAGGACTGAGCTGTGGGACCCTCCCAGCATTTAGAGGACCAAAAGAGCCAGTCAAGGAGTATGAGAAGGGAATGTAGAGTGTGTGGGAAAATGGGAAATGAGGGAGGAAAATGTCATGGTGAATAAGGAGCTGGAAACTGTGTCGTGTGCTCCTGGGAGGTCAAGTAAGATGAGGGTGGAGAATTCACCATTGGATTGTGGGGACACTTTTTGTTTGTTTCACATCCTTATGGTGTAAAGGTAAAACTATATTTTATCAGGTAGTACATTAAGCTTTATTTTTTGTTTTTAAATTTAAAACTAGATTAACTTTTCTCCTTTTTCCTATTTGATTTGCATAGTACAGTTTCCCCAAATAGCATGATGTTGGAGAAGTATTCTTATAAAATGACCAATGTCTTTTATATAGTTTGTATTAGGGAGAGGGATGTTCTCCAAAAAGCCTGAAGTATTGTTTCTAGTTCAGTGGGGCTGGGTTGAGGAGCTCCCCATCGAGGTGTCTATTGAAGGTACCCTGAATGGGAGGTGCTACAGTATATTGTATGAAGAAGTGTGAACCACTACATCGGATGTGATTAACTGCCATGAAAACCTTGGCATGGGTAAATCAACACAGTGACAAAATTCTCAAGGTGATTAAGTAGAAAAAATAAGTTGATTCACAACGAAAGCTTCCTAGGGCAGTGATGTGTATAGTAGTGTTCAGAAAGTTTGAGTAGTTTGATATTATACATATATAAAATCCTAGAGTGTGGTTGTGTTTCAAATATTAGCTTAAAATAAATGATTCCTATTTTTTGCCAATATGTGGAATAAATAAAGCATTTTGACTGGCTGTTAGTGTTTCACTATGTTTTCTCTGCAGCTTTTGAACAAGTGTTGCATAAGTAGCTGTATTTATGAGTATTTTTCTAATTTTCTGTTAAAAATTCATTAGAATGCCAGAAAATGAATCAAATTCATTGTCAAGAAGACTCAGCAAGTTTGGATCCATGAGTTATAAGCACCGGTATAGGTAAATGGCATTTTTTTCTTGGGGGCGGGGTGTGTGTGAGAGAGAGAGAGAATAAACAAATATTCAGCTGTATACATACATACTCATTAAAATTTATGATTTAATTTTTTGTTATTTTTCCGCAGTGCTAATCAATTTCATAAGCTTAACAGTTTATTAAAACTTTCATAACAAAAATTATTTTCCAAGTTTAATTATATTTAATGTCTGCATTACTTGTGTTTAGGGCCATAGAATGTAGTAGAGCTTATTATCTTCAGAAATTCATTTTGAAACAATTATCACTTATTTCTAATTATGTTGTGATTATGAAACAAAGTAAATATTCTCAATAGTAGCTGATTGGCGTTCTTAGGATATTCAGTTGATCCCCTATTGTAACACAATGTATAGTTTATATTGTGGATCAAATCATGTTTCCTGAACCGTTAAACCTACCTATAGTAATGCTAGCAATTATGTCTCAACTTTATTGAGCATTACTAAGTACCAGGTATTGTGTTAAACGGTTTCCATTTGTTGCTTCATTTAATCATCGCAGTCTTCTGTAGTAGTACCCTCATTAATATGTGAGGAATCTAAGGCTCAGAGAGGCCAACTCTCTTCTCAAGGTAACCCAGCTAGGAAGCAGTAAAGTGGGATCCACACCCTGGCAGTCTAACTCCAGAACCCATGCTTTTAACCATTAGGCAAACTGTTAGCCTGTTGCAGAAAAAGCCTGATTGTCCTGCAGCCAGGCAGATGCTTGTGTCTTTTTCTAATACCAGTGTTAAAAGTAGGAGTCTTATATGTTTTGAAAAAGATTTTGTTTGGTTTCAATTTGTTCTGTTCATGGAGAGAACCTCATATGTGCCAGGCATGGTATTGTGTTCCCAGAGATATAAAGAATCAGATCTAACCACCTCTGCCTTGAGAGAGCTACAGTATTATTCAGGCAGTGAGGCAGGTCCTAGGCCCTTGTAAAACCAAAGCAGGTGCGGAAATGCTGTTCAGGAGGGTGGGACACTGTTCTATTCTTTCCCTTGGCGCCATCACTGAATGAAATGCATACCTTTAAAAATAAAGCTGAGTCAAATGTTTGCAGGGCGATTGTATGCCAGATTGTAATTGCTCTCTTTTATAACTCATCTTTTTTTGTCTTGAATTTTGAAACCAGAGATAATCAGTAAGAGTGATTAATATTAAATGTTCAGTGCATTCATCTTTACATATTACTCACTTGGATGTTTGCTTATTTGATGACTTAAAACAAAACTGAAGTATTATTGTATTATAGATGTTCTTGGAATTTGTATGAAGGTATTCATTGATAACCAAAAATTTAACCTTCAAGTTTTCAAGGTTCTACCCTAGACAGTGATATCGTTATCAGGAATTTAAGGAAAGAGTATTTGCTTTTATATGAGACGAACAGCTAATAGTCAGTATATTGGTGCTTCTAGTTGAGGCATCAAACGTTTCCAGGGTTCTAGAGAGAATGTGTAAATCTATCTCCTTGTCACTGAAATGAACTAGTGAAAAGGCATCTGTCTTAACGTTCATATTATTAAAATTGTAATTATGCTGTTTAACATATGCTGTAGTTGGCTTCCACAAATTTATCCATACCTAATTTCTTAAATTTATTGAAATGCAAATGTTGTGGCTACTGGGAATTATTATTAGAAAGTTATTAAATTTTGCATATTAAATATCATTTCTTCCAAGAAAGTAATTAAAGGTAACCTTTACACAATTGGAGACTCTGGTAAATCTGTTCTGATTTCGTGGCTGGTGTTAACTGCCTAGTAAGTCTTAATGAAGCCCAAATTTCCATGTCTGTATGTGGGAAGCACTAATGTTACACCACCCTTGGAAGAAAGATGTTCCATCCCACTGCCCAGAGCCAGGCTTAGGCAGGTTTGGGTCTCTGACCGCTGGGTGGTGGGTGGTCACTAGCACATAGACTGCTAATTGTGAAAAGAGGGAAAATAACCAGCTTTTAACAAATATCATATGCCTGCCCCTTTCTTGATACATTCTGGAGAGATCATGGAATGAAAGCAGAGCTCCGGAAATGCACACAGCCCCCTCCTGCACCGTGCAGGCATCAGAGCATGGGGGATAAACAGGTAGCTGCAGTGTGTGAATGTGGGTATTTGTGTGTATAATTGTGTATGTGTTTATAATGGGGTATGTGTGTGTGTAGGTGTATGTGATGGAGGAAGATAGTGTTTTAGTCGTTACTCTCTTTCCTGCATTTTTGAGCTTGCAAAATACCATGGAGATTCTGGCATCTTTTAGAAACACTAGTCATTACTTGATAATGGAAAAAATTAGACATTTTTAGTGAGATGTGACAGCCAATCCTTTCAAAAATTCAAAATTAGATTTGTGGGGAAAGCCTGAGATGAAATCGGATAATCTAATTCATTTGTTGTTGTTGTCTTATTATCAGAGACCATTAAGCTGAAATAGAAATTGATTAAATCTTTGATTGATTAAGTATTTTTTTATACATTGATATCTTTCTCTGAGCCCCTTAAAAGTTAACCTTGCTTTTACCTGTTGTTAAGTTCAGAGGGGACTCCTGGTTTTGATGAATGAGTGAGCTGTGTAAAATTTATACTCCAGAAATGAGAATTAGGCCTGAGAAATGCCCCCTGGGAACCCAGATGCCCTTCTTGTACAACTTTCATCACGCGAGCTTTCCACCTTTCCTAAAGCGTGGAAGAGAGGCCAGGTTCTCATGAGAACCCCCTTTGCGTCAGGTGCTTTCACATGTGTTGCTGTATTTAATCTGCTCAATCACCTGCCAAAGAAGGTATCATGTCTTCATTTATCATTTATACGGAGGAGAAATTTGAGCCCCAAAAAGTAAGGTAACTGAATAAAGACCCTTAACCTTAGGGTGACTGAATTAAAGACTCCCAAGTAAAGTAGCAAAGCTGGGATTTGAACCCAGTTGTTCCCATCTTGTTCTCTTCCATCTCCCCCACTGATGGCCCATTGTGCCCTCACTTTGAGGCTGAAGGGCTCCTGGCAGTGCCACTCTGCATAGAACGGGAGTGTGTGCACCAGAGTGTGAGGAGGCAGGGCAGTGGGTAATCCTGGGAATGAGGCTCTGTCCTGTCACTACGAAGAGCCACCAGACAGCGTAGGAACTCTTACACTTCACTCTCTGAGTCTCTATAGTAGTCAGATAGTTTCTGCTGCAAGAAAATAGTAAGAACTAGTAGAAATATATTATAAATGAGGAAAATGAGGCTCCAGGAGACTTTAAAAATAATCTGCCGAAGACCTCACAGTTGTGGCAGAACTATGTTTTAAACTGAGTTTGCAACTTCAAACCCAATGGCTTAGTGTTCTGTCCCTTCTCCCGCACCACGAGGCTGTGCCATACTGACCAGCTGGAGGTCAGAAAGCTTGTTCCACTCCTGGGTCCCCTGTAGCTGGGGCAGGTCAGTTTATGTTTCTGGACCTTAGTTTTATTAATCTTGTGATATGATTTTCTCATTTCTCCTTTATTCCTGGGAGAGAAACTATGAGGAAAAATTGAGTAATAAAGCAAAATCTCACTATAAAATACCTCAGTGGTCCACATATTGGGTTATACTTTTAGGGCAGATATTTTTCTTCTATGTAGAGAAGTACTCAGTACCCAATTCTTTCTGATAGCCAAGAAAGTCTGTTGTCTTATATTCATACTCCAAACCATTTATGATAATGGAATTTTGCTCTCTCGATGGAATTCTTTTTCAGGTTTTTGGGAGAGAGATGTTGCTATTTGTGTTGCCTTATGTGCTGCCTCTAAAAAAAATAAATTTCAAGGGAAGGAAAACCTGTTACAATTTGCATCCTTCCCCATCCCTCCCCCTGGTTCCCATGTTCTGTTGAACACGAAGTACACTCGTAGATGGAACCTGGCATCTTAATTCATAGTAGCTCGTTTCAAGTGGTGTCTGCAATTAGCCTGATGAGAAGCCACTTTTTATGAGTGTTTCAAGCATCTTTTTATTTCCAATAAAGATAGATGGGGTAGTAAGGAGGGAAAACTTTCACAGAAGCGTATAGGAGGTGAGTTTTGCTTTATGAGTTTCACCTAATCTCTTTCGGGAGAGATTCACCAATATTTATCCTGTAAATGTAGGATGCATAGGATTTAGGGCCATTAAAAGGCTATTTCCTTCCCATAGATGGCTCTTCTTGTGGTGAATCAAACTAGACATATAGAAATGCGTTTTTCCCGTACCTAAGTATTTTCCTGTGTGAAAGCTGGGGTCATTCATTGGCTCAAAGCCAGCAGCTGTGAAATAAATTTTTAGTAGGATGGATGTTCACTGAAATCCAGCAAATGAAATCACACAATTCCTTGAGAAGATTAGTCCCTCCCCGGGGACAGCTCGCCTTCTCGAATCCTCAGACTCTAGAGAAGCAGCACCGCGCGTGGGCTTTTAGGCCTGCTTTGAATCTCCCTGTGGACTTGATCATGTGAGGTGGCATAGTAAGTGGTTGATTATGCCACAACAGGGTTCAGAGTAAAGTCACACCTAGGGGTCCTATGGGGGATGCTATGCAACTTGCTGTGTGAGTACAACACAGGGACATGTTGGTTTATATAGAATCATTGCCCTTGTGTCATTTAGCCCAACATAATTTCTTTATTATTTAGTTGTAGGGCTGGAAGACCATCAGCATCCTCTATTTTTCACCCCTCATTGTACTTAAATCTAAACCTAACTCCTCTTTTAATAAACCCTTTTTCCCTATTTCTTCTCCTGAAAGATTCTCCTTCTATCTAACCTAAATCTTTCCTGTTAGAAGTTAATACTGCTTCCTTGGGTTGATATTGCCGTGAGAACCAATTGGAAACCCATGTATTCTTACAGCCTGTGTGAGTCTGTGTTTTTTCTTCTCTCCATACTTTGCAGGTATTCTGCATGAGCCATCGTTTGATTTTTGTGGCTGTGTGGTTTTACTTGTGTTAATCAAAATGTTGTATTTTCAAGTGGCAGGACGGCATTACAAATGAGTCGAGATCTTTCTATTCAACTTCCCCGGCCAGATCAGAATGTGGCAAGAAGTCGAAGCAAGACTTACCCTAAGAGAATAGCACAAACACAGCCAGCTGGTAAGTCATGGAGCCCCCCAAGTCATCAATGTAAACTTGCGCTTACTTTTAGGCTGCTGGTACAAGATATACTCAGGTGGGACTAAAACCCTGTCGTGTTTTTATTGTTAATACTAGAATTTTTAATTTGACCCAGAAAATGTGCAAATCATTAGAAATTATTAATAAGTAGACAGGTAATCAACTTGAATTACCATAATCTGCTTGATGACTATGCTTTCTTTTTGAAGGGATTAAGTAAAATCTCAACTGAGTAATTTCTTAGTTTGTGGTGTCTAAGATTGGAATTGAAACAAACTCTTAGCAAAAGTCTTTTAACAAAAAGGAACATTGTTGACATAACTTCATCTGTACAGAATTCAGTTGGTTTTTTGTTATTGTTGGTCTTTCTTTGTGAAATATAATATATGTAGAAAAATACATAAAATATATATACATACATATGCACATACACATATAAATGTAAATATAAATATATGCATACACACACACAAAATTTAACATGGACTACAGCCCAGAAGTCCCTTCTATTTGCCTGATCACATCTTCACCGTCTCCTCCCTCCCCAACCCCCATCTGACTTTGTGATAATTATTTCCATATTTTTCATTATAATTTTACTACTTATGTAGCCTTCCCTGAACAAACTAGTTTATTTTGCCTGTTTTTAACAATATATGAATGAATCATGATATGTTCTTTTGTGTCTTGCTTCTTTTTTTAAATTTTTTTTTAAAGATTTTATTTTTCCTTTTTCTCCCCAAAGCCCCCCGGTACATAGTTGCATATTTTTAGTTGTGGGTCCTTCTAGTTGTGGCATGTGGGATGCTGCCTCAGCATGGCCTGATGAGCAGTGCCATGTCCGCACCCAGGATCTGAACCGGTGAAACCCTGGGCTGCCGAAGTGGAGCGCGCGAACCCAACCCCTCGGCCACAGGGCCAGCCCCGTGTGTCTTGCTTCTTTATGTCAGTGTTACATGTAGTGTATCGTGAAGTGCATTCGTTTTTCTTGCTGTGAGTATTCTATTGTATGGCAGTTTCTTTATTCATTCTACTTTTAGTGGACATTTGATTATTCAGATTTCTTGTTTTTAGTACAGACGACTTTTTTCATAAAACTACCTAATGAATCAGTTCTATTCCATGTTCAGTGCTCAGAGCTCACAGAATTTTACTGTATTACTGACTTTGAATATTACTTAGAATGTGACTGACTTTGGTTTGTGGCTTACTTATAGATCACCATTGTCTGACATGCTCCACAGACTTTTCACGCATATTATCTCACTTCAGCCTGAAAATAACTCTGTGAGGTAGGGCAAAGCAAAGAGTATGTTCCCATTTTACAGATTAGGAAAACATGGTCCCTGCAGCAAGCCAGGGGTGGGGCTCGGATGAGAACCCAGATCTCCTGGGTCTTTCTGCCATATTATGTGAAGTCAGTGGAATTTTTAATAACAATAATTAACATCTGAACATTGCATGACAATTGACATAGCATTATGACATGCAGTTTCGTTTAATCCTCATGCCAAGCCTGTGAAGAAAGTGTTTGAGTTTGTTCCACCGCTGCTGGCTGTGAGAATGTCACCTGACTACTGTTTCTAAAGTCAAATTAAATCTGATTGTCGGTCCCCTCCTCCCACTGGGCTGGGAGGAAATTAATTTGTTTCTGATGGTTCTACAGTGGCAAAAATAGACATGATTTAATTTTGCAATAGATTACATTGCCACATAAGTATTATCATTATTCCCATTTGGCTGATGAGGAAACTAAGATTTAAAAAGGTAAATTTGGTCAAGATTACATAATACGTAGATGGCTTTGGACAAAAATTCTAGCCATAATGTGTAATACCTTTATCTTAATATTTTGTCTTTATCTTTTCATTTGAGCAGTCTTAAATCCCATTTGGATCAAGTGCAGCGTTGTATAATTAATAAGCAAACTTTCAAATCCTATGCTATTTCTGAAACACTGTGCCTCATGAAATTATTCTGAGACTGGCTGAGAATATCAAAGGCATTCCTTTCTTCAAATCAACATTTCATTCCACTTGAAATGTGGGAATCACACGTGCTTTTTACAACCTGCTCAGGTTGCTGCTCTTTTTCATATGCTCTTATAAAAATATCTGCTTCTGTAACACTTGTGTGTGTGTGTGTGTGTGTCTCTTTCTCTGTCTTTCTCCTTGGAAGCCCAAAATCTAGAAGCTGATTAATTTAGGGACAAGGGTTTTGGCTTTTGTTTTTCTCTTCACTTCTGCAGAGCCAGCGAAATGCAGTTTTCCCAGAGCAGCCCGGGACTGTGTGGAGCCTTCACGCACGTCCACATCCCCGGCGCCTCCCCCCCATCCCTTTGTGTTGTGTTAAAACTCACTCCCTCTTCTGCAAGGCTTGAGGGTGTGACGAATGCACAGCTCAGGCTTCTCGAGGACAGCCTGTCAGCATCAGGCGGATCTTTTAAAAATGCAGAAAATGTTATGCTTTTATTATTATAAGACACACGGTGGTTGTAGAAAATTTAGGAAACTTAGAAACTTCCATCCCAAAAAGAAAAAAAATCTTTCATATTAAATTCTGTTCTCTAGTACTAACACTATGTTAAATAGCCTTCTAGTCATTTGTGTATCTTTTCTGCAAAAGTAATATAGTAATGTTTTACAACTTGCTTTTCTTATTCAATAATATATCATGGATATGTTCTAATAAGTTTTTAAATGTTCTTATACAGCACCATTTTAAGATTGGTATAATTTTCTGCTGCAAAGATATATAGATGTGACATAATTTATTCAACCAATGTTTAGTTCTTGTATATTTAAGCTGTTTCAAAATTTGAAGACTATAAATATAACTAAAGTGAATGTCCTAGTAGTGATATCTTGAAGCATTTATGCTAATTCATTATGTATATTTTAAGCAATGGTGTATTTTCATCATTTTTATTCTAAAAAGAGGATTAAACAATGCTGTGTTTAGAAACTATGACTTTGCTGTGCACACATTTTCCTTTGATTTTGCATTACTTTTAGCCTGACTTCTCAAGCCTGGCTTCCGCAAAGCTCCGATGTGTTCTGGGGACCCAGAGATGATCCTTCCCTTGACAGTGTGATTGTCCCGGGTGGGGAGGGACTGTCTAGCAAATGCCAGCGATGCGATGTTACAGTTGCTGTCTTACACATCTGAAGGACGTTGTAGGGGCTGGGATTAATGTTGTTCTATTTTGTTAAATGTTACATTTTCTTTTTCCTCTAATTCAAATGTGCTCTGCTTTGAGCCTCAATTGAACCCAGCTGGTAGAGACCCCATCTCAGCCATCCTTTCCTCCTAAAGACATGGCAGGGTCTGACTTAGAGCAGAATATTTGAAGAGGGCCCTCTTTGCTTCACCCTCTGTCAGTCACTGCTGTATTCCTTGTCCCAGCCCTCCAGGCCCCATGAGGGTGGGCAGTTCTGTGTGAAGCTGGGCTGGAACGTGTGTGAGAGGGGTCTTTGCTGAGCCTGAGAGCCTCTTGTGCTTAGGATCAGGCCTCCCTAGAGAGACTGTGCTACCAGTCCCCCTTTAGGGCTCTGCTACCTGGGAGGTGGGGGTGGGGGAGTCTGTGAGGGAGTGGCTTGCAAGTCACTAGGTCACTGTAGCCCTCAGGCCTCTGTCCCTTCCCCACCATCCCTTCCCCACGGCTACAGGCAGCCCTTCCAGCCCTGTCCCTTCTTCCTCCCACACTCCCAGCTCCAGAGTAGCTTTCTCCCTGAGAAGCTTCCTATTCCTGATCCTCATTCATGGGTGGCTGGGCAGGAAAGGAACAATAGCTCTTGTTTTTTGAAAAATTACTTTTTACTGACCAAGTGGAAACAAAAGTATTACCTTACTAAATTACCCTGCCACAGTTACTTAAATTTTTATTTAAAAATATTGACAATTAAAATGGTAGAAAGCTGATTTTAAGACATAGAAAAAGTTTATTTTATTATATTGTACTGTATTTGGCAGGAATGGAGTTATGGTTTAAATAGAAGATAGATTTTCTTTTAAAATTCTAATAAGGCCAGCTATTAGTTTTCATAAATTAAATTCTGCTGATACTCTCTCCGTGATACAATTTTAGAACTACAGTTTCAGGAGTCATCAGCATAAATTCTTACCTCTCATTTAACGTTTATATATAATAGAAAACATGGGCTGGCCCAGTGGCACAGCGGTTAAGTTTGCACGTTCTGCTTCTTGGCGGCCTGGGGTTTGCTGGTTCGAATCCCGGGTGTGGACATGGCACCGCTTGGCAAAAGCCATGCTGTGGTAGGCGTCCCATGTATAAAGTAGAGGAAGATTGGCATGGATGTTAGCTCAGGGCCAGTCTTCCTCAGCAAAAAAAAAGAAAAAAAAAGAAAAAAGAATAAAAGAAAACAAGTTGTGACCAAAAGGGGACTTTTGCTTTTTTGCTTTTTGTTAGTTTATATCATTAATTTATAGTATATGACTTGTTACTTTAGAAGACTTTCTTTTATTTCTTCTGAGTTAGTCAAACTCGATGACTACTCTTCTTAACCTGCATCTCAGTTCTCTGCAAATTTAAAAGGCCTTTTTTTTCACCTCTCCATCAGCAATAATAAATGCCTTGGTAGCTCAAAACCCATTGTGTTTAGAATCCGCCGAGGTTAGGCCTTGGCACCTCTATGAGGAAGTGCATTCCAGATCAGGAGCCCCGCGCCCAGCCTGCCTGCTGCCCCACCCAAAGAGTTCAGCGCCAGGGCAGGCAGCCAGAGCATTCCTGCAGGTCTCCAGGGCCTCCTCCGAGGAGCTTTGGGGGTAAAGCAGGAGGCGAGATGGCAGGAAGGAAAAGTGCATATTTGTACCGCCCTTTCTCTGACAAGGTCTTGGCAACTCACGTAGGTGTTTCTGTCAGAAGAGAGTCTCCGCTATAAGCAGGCGATAAAGACAGAATATTTGTCTATAATCCGTAATTAGCTGTAAGAAAAGTAATGGGTGAAGCCATTGCAGTGGATAAACAATACTAGGATCGTCTGATGAAGCATTTTAAGTTCTTAAGGATAGCTCACTAATGAACAGAGAGATAAATAGTTGCAGCGTCGTCTTCAGACAACTGAAGAGCAAGATCGGGTGACGTTTTGGAATTCCCTCTTTGAATCTGTGAAAGATGATGCAAACAAATGCCCGAGGGGTTGTGAAAATGACTTCTGAGTGAGGATGGTTCGTGCCCGGTCTGCAAGCAGACAGGTACTGCTCAGGCCAAGCTGGTTGTTTCTGTGCAGGAGGGTAGACCCAGCGTGGCCAAATCTTCCAGGGTCTTAAGGGAAACATGAAATTTGGATATTTATATAAACTTCCCAGGATTTTAAATATTAGCGATTAATTTCATTTTAAAGAAAGTCTCTGTGTGTTAAATTGAACATTCCTGAGAGCCACATATGGCTTAATGGCAGCCTCTTTGGAACCTGTGATTGACAGAGCTGGTGGGAATGGCTGACCCACCTGCCCTGGGGGTCACTGTGCGTTTCTCCAGCTTCCCCTGGGGGCGTCACTAAATCGGATCCAGTGCTCCCTGATTCCCATCACAAGCAGTTTGTAGTTAGTGGGTCAGTTGGCCAACTCCAGGGGATGACAGTGCCACACAGCTCTAGACCCGTAGCAAGTGACTCACGTGTGGGTAGCTGACCGGCATCTGTTGGTGACTTGACGTGGGTGCAGCCCAAAGCAGGAGAGACAGAGAAATGCTTTGACAGAGTGAAGTACAGTTTCATTTGATGCAGTATATAGCTCTGAGCTGCTGAGAAACAGTAATATCAGAAAGTAAGAATCGTTTATTGAGCGCTTCCTCTGATTGGCACAGTGTGTCGGATGTGACGTCAGCAGAAGCCCAGTTTGGCTTGTGGCAATCAGAAATTTATTTTTTTAAATGTTTTTAAGGTAGACAAAAGGCAAGCTGTATGAATAGAGACTGGCATGTCAGACTGAGGCAGTGTGATCGAGTGAGCTTCATCTGATAAATCCAGGTTCAGTCTCAGTCATCCTTGTACTAACTATGCAATGTTATGAAGTCACTTAACCAGCCTGAGCCTCAATTTCTTCATCTGTAAATGGGGATGTTACCCTTGCCTCATGGGTTGTTGTCATGGGGATGGTGTCTGAAATGGGTAGAGCGTCGTGTTGAGCACATGGAGGGCTTGGTAACTCTTTCTTTCTCCTAAACCGAAAGGAAGTCTTTCTGTATACAGTATGGACCAGTCTGAGTCTGCCTGTCTTTGAATTACATTTACCATATAGTATCAACTTCACATATAAAGGGTAGTATGATTATATGAAGGAGATGTCACCTTTTGAGAGTGATGGGTGGTGAGGGTCATTCAAGTACAGTGAATGGGCTTCAGAAGGAAATTGGGTACCCCTGCTTCATTCTAGACGATTTGGTATAAACAGGGTATGAGGGAAGTGGGCAAGTCAAAAAAGTGCCCTCTGTTTATAGGTTTCTTCTGTCCTGTCCGTGCGGAGGTCTGAGTTCCCAAGGGCAGCTGTTGGCAGGTAGTATTAGGAGCCCAGAGCTGGGGGTTGTCTCGCTTTGTGTGTTCCTGCTTCTCAGAGTAGCCATTTTTCTTCTCTGATTTTACCTCCCACCCCATACTTACCATGTTCCAGCCCCACTGAAATATTCTGTGGCTACGAATTGGGAATGATAAACTCCTTACAGTGAATTCGTAATAATGTAAGATTGTGCGGTAGTTTTAAAGTTCACATAGTTAATCATTCCATCTTCTATGTAAGATGTATTTCCCTATTTGGAGTAACTAGCTGCTAGGCCTACCTGAGTGCATTTTTCATGTCAAGCAGACAGTGGAAGCAGAGAAGACAAAGGGCAAAGCTGAAAGGGCTCCAAGAGGGGGCCAGAGTTATTGAATGAGGAGTAAATAGAAGCCAGGGCTCTGGATCAGGGATTTCACAAGTTAAGTCCCAACCTCCGTAGGTTATTAGTTCAGCAACTTCGCCTGTGCAAAATGAGCAGGCCTATTGCTGTGTTTGTCATCACAGAGTCTGGAAACTACCTGAATATCCGTTAGTAGGGAACTGGACTAATAGAATAATATATATGTACCCCCTAGGAAATACCATGTCTTTGTTACAAGAAACCTGAGGGCAGGATTTGAATTTGTGTTGGTCTGATTCTACAGTCCCAGAACATCTGCCATGAAAGGCCAGGTCCCCTGAAGAGCTCAACAGGCAGAGGAATGTTAATAACTAATAGTCATTGAGCATTTCTGCATGCCTGACGCTGTACTAGGCACCCTAGAGATAGTGTCTCATTTCTTTTAGAAGATGCTCGCACTATGCAGGGGAGAAGACAGAGGCTGGGACTTGTCCAGGGCCCCAGAGCTGGAATCTGAACTCAGGTCAATTAGAGTTCACAGTATAGAGAGGAAAAACAAAAAAGAACATGATAAATTTGTGCTGATATGGGATGATCTTGAGAGTATAGTATAAGCAAGAAAAAAAAGCAGGGGGCAGCAGCATGTAATATGGTCCCATTATATAAAAATACAAACAAAAATCAGAGATGGGGGTATGCATACATGTATACTTGCAGACAGTATGAGAAACTAGTGACAGTAGTGGTTCTGGGCAGAGTTTCTGAAAAACTGGCGATCCTGAGTGGGAAAGAGATTAATTTTTACTATGTAGTCTTTAATAGCATTTGCAGTTTTACCATATTATATTAAAAAAAAAGCCCTACAGATAATTGTCATGAAGGCATTAAATTCACAAAATGATTTCAAATGTACATTCAAGTTTCCAGTAGAAAAATTCTTGAAAAGCTAAGATGAGGACACTGATATTATGCTAGGAAGTATGCATTGTAATTTATAGAAAAAGTAATGGAACAATACACAACTTGTCATACAAAATTCATCTGGTAGGAATTTCTACCATATTGTAACAGATACAACCAAGTCTTCAAGGCGAGGGGCATAAGACATTTGTATTTGTACATTTTAATCCAGGCTTTAAAGTATAGAAGATGGTTCTAGGTCATGCAGAGCATACTTTGTTTCCAAGGAGGGAAACTCATGGCAGGACCCAGAGCCCTTGGATTAGATGAAGTAGAGGATGGTCACTCCGTGTTGTAGGTAAGGAAAGGAGGCCCAAAGACGTGAGGTGACTTGCAAGTATAGCAAGTTCTGGAACCGGGAGGGTATGTGGATGAGAATCACAGGGCGCTGTGAGGAATGTCTGGAAAAAGACAGTGACATAATAGCTCTCACACCTGTTGGGCATTTGATGGTATGTTGAAGGTTTTGTTTGTTTATCCTCTCTGGGTCAACTGAAGACAAGACAGGAAGGGATGAAATTGTATAAATTCTCACAGGAAGGAATAGGGCAAGGCATTCTGACCAGGAGTTGTTAAGTGGGTGGTTTTAGAGAAGATTTCTAGGAAATTTAAGTGTTAACTTTGTTTTAGATAAAGTGTGATTGTGACTCTCCTCCTACAGGTGATAAATCAATGTTACAGAATCTACTGAGATATGATCTGAATCGGTGATCCTACTTCCTCTTGACCCTCACTGTAAGAACTCCTGCTGAGGGAGTCTTAGATTCCTCTTGGCTGATTACATAAGCCTTTGCCTTGAGAAGATGTATAGTACAATGGGAGGAAAAAAAGAAAGTTGTACCTGATTTCAGTAGACTTGAATTCCTGGTCTAACTTAGCTGTGATCTGTAACACGTCGTTCAACATTCTAAGCTTTCATCTCATTATCCATAAAGTAAAGGAATTGGGTACATGAACTTTAAAGATCCCTCTTCTTCCTAAAATTCTCTCTCCTTCTCTCTGGTTTACCTGATATAAAATTGAAAGGACCAAATATGAGAAAGGATTTTGGAAAGCTTTTTTTAGTATTGCTTTTTTTTTTTTAAACTATCACTTCAGAAGTCTTACAGACCTGGGAAAAATATCTTCCCATATTACAAAATATATTTTTGCCATTGGAAATATGCAATATTTTTGTGTGGCTTTAAATACAAAAATATAGCTGATTCTTTAAAACTTAAGTTCAAATGAAACTCTTAGTGACACATTGAAGGAAATTAATTGCAACAACCTTTGCTTCAGTACAGTTTTTCAAATTATTCTTTTAGTCCAGATTGACTGGATGAATCTGGGTTTTTACCTCTTTGGTTAACTCACAGTTAGAAATTAGTTCTGTCTTCCTGGGGGCAAATAAAAAGAGACCTTTCAGGACAGGCTTGGCATGGCTTTGTCTCCCTGTTGACTTCTATGTGAACATAGCCGTAGACTAGTCTTCACGAGTCTGCTCATACTTTAGAAATCAGTGCGTGGACTGGCTCCACCATAGGGCTGGTTTGTGGTCTCAGTTCCCCAGGCTCTGCCTTAACATTACTAACCTTTGAGGCACATTTACCTGCTTTCTCACCCCGTTTTCTTTACAGACAGGGTTCGAGGGTGTGTCTGTCACCTGTTGGAGCTTCTGTTCTGAGATAGATCTCTTAGGCAGATGGCATCTGAGATTGCACAGCTTTGTTCTATCATCAGATTCAGGATTCATGGTGGTGATTTCTCTGCCAGCATTGTCTTCAGGCTGAGAAATCTGAGGTGGATTTCTGTGGCTCCGCCTGCCTTACTTATTGGCATCAATGTGAAAAATGTTTGGGGTTCCTGGGGTTCAGGATTGTTTTGGTAGGTGTAGGGAGAGGAGGTGAAGCAAGGGAGAAAGGAACAACTTACACTCTGGAGTAGGTGCCCTGGTTGGCATGTTGAACAATGCGCTATGCCAAGAGCAAGAGTCCTATGGGGAGACAGGACAGCCCTCTGTAACAGAGGCCTCGCCCTCTCCCTTCTCTGCTGGGGTGAGAACGGGGCGCCTGCGGAAACCCCCCAGTCAGGTTCCTTCCCCAGAGAAGCTGGAATTGGAGCCCAGAGAATGAGTCACTGAGCTGGGAAGAGCCACTCCTTTTGAGGCTGCTGTTACAGCCCAGGTACCAGGCACACACTTCAAGACAGAACCTGGTTTGCAGAGAAAGAGGAGGCGGCTCACTGTGAGAAACACTGCAGGTCCATGCGGATCTGAGAGCAGAGCAGGGGTAGGAGACCTTGTAGCCAGCAATTCCAGGCTGTGAGATCCTGCTGTGTTTTTACAATGAGTCCCTAATTTGAGCCAGTTTCCTTGCCCCTAAACAGTGGACAACATTACTTATGTAATCCTTTTGGTAACCCCTTGAGGAGGGTGGGTAGTATCCTCGTTTTACACGTGAGGAAACTGAAGCTCAGAAACCTAAGTAGTTAATCAGGGTTACACAGATAGTTAAGAACAGCATTAGGATTTGAACCCAGGTCTTTGGAATATTAGGGCACATATTTGGAAGGTAAATGGAAAGTAAAAAAGTGAAAGGCCTAGAATTATTTGAAAATATGCATCCTCTGTTTTTTCCACTATTGTGTGATTTCTTTACTTCACTGATCTACTCATTTCAGCAGGTCTTCTTCAGTACATTCTGCTCATTTATGGAGGAGCAGCAAGTCAGCCTGCTTTTACATCAAGGCATTTTTTTTTTTTGAGAAATGTTGAAGTTCTTTGGGACATTTTGCCTAGCAAAAAAGGGAGGTGGCAGTGTTACTGATAATTGTGAGGAACGTTAGGTAGACCATACAGCCAGATGTGTGTTCAAGGCTATTTTCCTTTGTTGACACCTTTTTCTTTATTGCCTTAAAGCTGATATTTATTTTCATTCGGTAAAAGGTTTCTTAATATATGGCAAGTCTGGTTAGATTTTCTCTAAAAAGTTAATGTTTCTCCTCTTCCTAGGAGTGTTTAGCATTCCATGCATAGCTACAAAAATTAGAAAAGCAAGCAAAACTAAAGGCCTATTGTATATTCAAGTTAAATATCATAGTTTTAGTGAGTTACCATAAATGACACTTTTGTTTCCTTTTTCTTCTCATTCAACAAGAATTTACTGAGCACTTCTTTGATATAAGACCTGTGATATTGTGATTTATAATAAAAAATAAATATTTGGTCTTCCTCCCTGTTTCTGGCACAGAGCTCCTAAAACCCTTGGAAGTTCCTGAGCATGAGAGCTGTAAAGGTGAAAGAAGTGTGTTTTGTTATTCATAACAAACCCCTTTTAACCACACCTGAGTTTATGTCTATGAGGTCACTTTTGGAAAGCCCCTAAGGATGGGGCTGGTTGCCAGGGGAATCAACCATGTGATTGGTGGGGTAGAACTTGAGTCCTACATGATTTCCAGGGAGGGGAGAGGTACTGAAGGTTGAATCAAGCACCAATGGCCAATGATTTAATCATTCATGCCTATGTGCGGAAGCCTCCATAAAACCCACCAAAAGAAGGGGCTCTGAGGGATTGGTGAACTCCTGGAGATGCAGAGAGAGAGCATGGAAGGTCTGTGCCGCTTCCCATGTACCTTGCTCAGTACATCTCTTCCATCTGGCCGTCCCTGAGTTATATCCTTTTATAGTAAACTGGCAATCCAGTAAGTAAACTGTGTCTTCGGGTTCTGTAAGTTGCTCTAGCAAATGAATCGAACCCAAGGAGAAGGTGATGGGAGCCTCTGATTTATAGTCAGGGTTGGTCCAGAAGCACAGATAACAACCTGAACTTGAGAATGGTGTCTGAAGTAGGGGCAGTCTTGTGGGACTGAGCCCTCCCTATTTCCAGGTAGATAGTGTCAGAATTGAATTAAATTGCAATACATTCAATCCATGTCCACTGAAAATTGAAGAATTGCTTGGTGCCGTTAGGAAAAGCAGGCAGTGGAGACCTTATTGTATGGAGCACAGAAAAGTGAGCAAACCTTTGTCCCTATTTGAGAGGAACTTAGTCATCTAAAAATAACACAGCAGTTATTTAGCAGTTGCTAAATGCCCAGCACTACGCTAAGCACTTCATATAAATTATCTAATGTAATCCTCATATCCACTATATAAGTAGTTGGTGATATCTCCACCTTACAGCTGAGAAAATTGAGGCCCAGAGGGGTTTAATAACTTGTCCAGGATCATACAGTGGGTAAATTGACAGAGCTGAGAAACAAATCCAGGTTTGTGTAAGTCTCACCCTTGTACGTTGTTGAGACACGTTCAGACTTGTCAGACTGGAGAGGTAAAAGATGTACTTAACTGCGGGCAGCGTGTGTCAAGTGTCATGGAGTGGAACATGGAAAGAGTTTTAAGTACCCAGAAGGACAATTTGTTTATGGCTAAAGGTAATCCATGATGCTATTGTGAAGAAAGTGGTTTTTGAAGGACGGATAGAGTAGGGCAGAAGATTTCAAGCTGGGTTATGCAACTCCTGGTGGGGAGGGGATACAGGAGACCTTTCCAGGACTATGTGGGCTAAGGCAGTGTTCTAACTGAATCACTTTCCAGATTCTCTTTCCTGGAAGGAATCTGCCTGTTGTGGTAGACTTGCTCCTCTCCAGCCTGCCCTTTCCAATGGAACTTGTTCTGTTTTCCAAAAGAAAGGCAGACCTTCTCCCCATCCGAAATCTTGTTCTCCTGCCTTGTCCTTAAACGTTAAGCCTCCTGGCTTGATCTCAGGAAAGTAAATGACCTTGATTATCAAGTGACACATCCTTTTCTAAGTCATTTTTTTGTTTTGACTTCCAACAAAATTGAAGGAGGACCCAACTGGTTTGTTACCTGATAGAACATTTGAAATCCCACATGAAATGTGGGATTGATTGAAACGTCCACATGTTGCTTTACATAAACCTCTACTTATGTGAACAAGCTTTCTCAGCATTGAGAACCTATCAAAATAAAAATAGGAATAGAATTCTTGCCAAACTGTTTCATTCTAGCCAAAAAAATAACCTTCTTGAATGGAGATGATCCACGTAATCATTGGGAAAACAAAACTATCCCATTCATCTCTTTTAGGATTACTTTCCAATAAAAATTTACGTGTTACATTTAATAATTATTTATCAACATTAGTATGGTATGCTAATAATATACTGTTAATAATTGTAATGATAACTTAGTTTAGAAGAAATTTTAACATGTAGAGCTTTTTCGTCATGGGAAATAAAACTTATTTTATGTTACTTCTATTTTTTGTCACAGAGAAGTAAGGTAGAGTGAATAAAAACTTTCAAGCATAAACATATTACTTTGGAATAAATTCTTGCAGAGGAGGAGGAATTGAAATGCAGCTACAAGGAGAAAAAAGAACACTGAAATTTCCAACTGCTAAACTCATTTCATGTATTTTTAAAATGGATGACTGTAGATATTAAATTTCTGTGGTATTTTATTACATTGGATACATCTAAGAGAGTCATGAAACAGTTCCATTTAACACTGTCAATATTTACTATATGCTGCAAATGACATCCTTTGGTACTATTTAAACTTGTGATGAAAATGTTAGATATCATCTTAGAAATGTGCTGAGGTACATAGTTTTTCAAATTCTTTTTTTTTTTTTTTTTTTTGCTGAGGAAGATTCACCCTGAGCTAACATCCACTGCCAATCTTCCTCTTTTTGTATGTGAGCTGCCACCACAGCATGACCACTGACAGATGAGTAGTGTAGGTCCACACCTGGGAACAGAACCTAGGCCTCTGAAGCAGAATCTGCCGAATTTAACCCTTAGGCCACTGGGCTGGCCCTCAAATTCTTTTAGTGAGTACTTGCGTAGGAAAATTTAAAGAACACTCAGTTAAGCTCTCTTAGCTATGAACTCAAATGTGCCAGCAGAAAAAAAGGAAAATTTTCCCAATTTTGCCTTAGCTAAATAAGCCCTTTTAAAGCTATCTTTATGTATAATTATATGTACTTTGTATTTGTGTATACTTTATGTACTATTATAATTGCATCAAATTAAAACTTGTAAAGCAGTGGTCTAGCAGACTCCTCTGAAACAGAACCAACTCTGGGTCAAGTATGGAACTGTCCACTTTCCCTAGACCAAGTGAGCGTAAATTGTTCGAGAGAAGATGACTGGGGAAGGTTTTCTGTGTGTTGCTCTAAATGGCGTGGCCCTGTGGAGAATTGGGGGCAGTACAAGAGAACTACCAGGATAGGGTGTGACCCTTCACTCAACTCTCTTCCCTCAATCTGTGTCCTCATCACAGGAGGAAAAACTTGGTATCTAAGTGATGTGCCACACCTCTTGATCCCAGCCAACCATTCCCAGATAGGCATTGCCATTGGGCCTAAGATGGCTGAAAGGAACTATGGGCGTCCCTCTGGTGTTATCATATCTGGCAGCCCCTCCAGCACACACAGATGTAGACTACAGGTTCTTCAGATAGTAGAGCCTTTTCATTCTACTCTGAGGATCTAAGAGAGTGAGCAAATGCCTTCCCAGGCTCAGAAGTGCCTTTCTTGTTTAAGCTGGCATTCTGACCCACAAGGAAGGATGTCTCTGCCCACCTCTGTCTCAGAGTGTATAGCTCTGGCAGATGGGCAGAGGATGAAGTGCCTTCATTGCCATCTGACTCACACTCCCAAGTTGATCATTTTGGTAACGAGGAAAGCAGAGGGATCCAGGAGAGTGCTGGATCAGGGAAGGAGAAATTGGAAGCAGACCAACCAGGGAAGGGATCTTTCATGCAGAAACATATTTCCCTAGCATCTTTCTCATCCACACCCATTCTTCATAATCTACCCTCCAGCTTTTTAGCAGAATGCCTTGTTTGATCTTGCAGTTGACATGTAGTAAAATCATTGTCTTAAAAATCTGTGTATTTGTGGTAAAGAGGTAACCGTACTTAAATACCACCCTTGGGACTTTTGAATGCAGAAACTCTTAAGAAAAGCAGGGATCTGGCTGTCTTTTTGGGATGAGTGGGCCAATGTCAGGCATTTAAACTTTAAAGAATTAGCCATTGGAGGGGCTGGCCTGGTAGTGTAGTGCTCAAGTTTGCATGCTCCACTTCAGTGGCCTGGGGTTTGCGGGTTCAGATCCTGGGTGTGGACCTATCCACTGCTCATTAAGCCATGCTGTGGCAGCATTCCACATACAAATAGAGGAAAATTGGCACAGATGTTAGCTCAGGGCCAATCTTCCTCACCAAAAAAAAGAATTAGCCATTGGACTCAGAAACACCTCTATTTTCCAAATTGTGTGTTTTAAAGTTTAATTTTATTTTACATAATTTAATGCGTGTTCTGTCAAATATAAAACATTTCATGACAGGAAAAAATGTGCTAAATTATGTATGTTTCTGACAGTCACTCTTTCTGAAGGGAAGGCATGGGTCATTTAGGATGAGGGCACTCAAACGTGAACAGAGGCAAACCACACAAAAGCCTGGTAGTGGTCTGATGCACACAGGCCAGAAGCATTTGCATATAGGATGTTAAAAGATGAACAAAAAGAGACTGTGGAGCACTGGACACTGGCGTTACAGTGCTGTCTAAACTATAGGGAATTGTGGGCCTTCATTAAGCGTCTAACAGTCCAGAAACAAAACTAATTCCAGCTCATGAGCTGGATTTGGTTCTTTAATAAACTATAGCAGTCCCCTGATAATGTGATGGTCACATTTCTTCCAAATGTGACCAGCCTCTTGAAATGTAGAGGGCTTTGTCTTCTTAATGTGAACAATACACAAAATGAATTGGATGCTCCTGATTAATTCTAAGTGGTCTTGTTAAAGTTAATATATTACTTTATCTAAAATAAAATGCAGATTTACTTAGGAGCTTTGATGAGTATGTCAGTAACTGATCTTTGCTGTAGATAATCTGTGGCGATCATTTACAGGAGTAGTGTGCTGTAGCAGAAGGCTGCTTTTAAAGCTCCGAGTAGCCCAGTCCTGTAGGCTGTGTCTGCATGTCCTCTTGTCCTGCATTCCCATACAACCATGTCCAGATTGTTTTTGTCTTAGTTTTGACACTTTTTAAACACAACATCATTGTCCTGAATTTTCTCTTCTAGTGGAAAAAATAGTAGGAAAAAATACCTGCTTTATAATAATAGACCTTCCTTGAGTGCCTACCATATATAAAACACTGTCCTGGCAGTCATGGGGAGAGGAGCACAGTGATGTATTCTTCATTTTATTAAGATGTTGAGGCATTATTATAAAATAAGGCCTGAGGATATAATGTACAGCATGATGACTATAGTTAATAATATTGTATTGTACATTTGAAAGTTGCTAAGGAATAAATCTTAAAAGTTCTCATCACAAAATTTTTTTTTTAAAGATTTTATTTTTTTCCCTTTTTCTCCCCAAAGCCCCCTGTACATAGTTGTATATTCTTAGTTGTGGGTCCTTCTAGTTGTGGCATGTGGGATGCCGCCTCAGCGTGGTTTGATGAGCAGTGCCATGTCCGCGCCCAGGATTCGAACCAACGAAACACTGGGCCGCCTGCAGCAGAGCGCGAGAACTTAACCACTCGGCCACAGGGCCAGCCCCACAAAAAAATTTTTTGTAGCTGTGTATGATGACGGATGTTAACTAGACTTATCGTGGTGATCATTTCACAACATATACAAATATCAAATCATTACGTTATATACCTGAAACTAATATAATGTTATATGTTAATTATACCTCAATAAAAAAAGATTTTGAGGCCTTATTAACTTATTAATAATTTAAAAATTACTAATTTTATTGTGTATATTATAAATATTTTATGAAATGTATACATGATAATTCCTGTTTCTAGGTATTTAAGATGGAAAACAACTGTTTGGCTTTATCTAAAAGAAAGAGTTGCCCCAAATGGAATGATTTGTATAGTGTAGGAAAATTGCCTTCAGTGTTTTATTTCTTGAAGTGGGTAGTGGTTAAATAGCTGTTCACTTTATAATATTTGTTAAACTGTTCATATGTTATATATTATATTCTTTTTTGGTGGTCTGTTTTAAATTACAATGAAAAAGGAGTGGGGAAAAGATTTCTCCAACCTTAAAATATCTCTTGGAGCAGTGCCTGAAATTCCATTGTTATCAGTTAATTATTTAGTTAATGTTTGACTACTCTTTTTCCTCTTTAAGATGAAACTATTCTGTGGCAAATAATACACGAAGACGTGAGCCTTTTAGTGTGATGGGTTTGTCAGATCATCTCTTCTCTGTAGCCCAAGAATCCGAGCAAATGTAGAAAGGATGATTCTGGAAGTTAATATGATGGTGGGAGGAAGAGTTTGGAAGAGGAAAATGGTTAATAATGCATGTCATCAAAATGGAGTTAGTAAACCTAAATAACGCATAGCCTATCTTTCTCACGTTTGCAGATTTCAATAACCAGCACATAACCTAGCTTTACTGAATTGCATAGCTTTCTTCTCAAATGGTAGTATGATAAAGTTCTGACTAATTTGACCTAATTAGGACGATGGTTAAAATGTAATGTTTTGAAAGTATAGTTATTGCTTTTAAGTGAAACTTTAGTAACATAAAGAAAGCTAATCAGTATTGCCTAAGTAGGGCTTTTTAAGAACTCTACATCCGTGAATAGACAACAGTAATTTATAGTGTATAAATATTATATGAATGGATACTTCAGGGGGGCTCCCAGTAAGTTAATGCTTTTAGGTAGTTTCCCCCGCAGTATGTTTTCCTAGTAAGACGTTTAAACCCCATGCTTGTCCAGTTCACATAGAAAAGGGGAATACATATAAGCAGATTTTTAGTTAGTAGTTCACCATTCTGAGTATAGAAGGTCCATGAATTAGATTGTGTTACTGACACCGCCTTATCTCATTTGTGCTGCGTTGATGAGAGTTTTCTGACTCTTGTTGCAGTAAAATGGTCCTGACAGTTGACCAGTTTATTTTGAAGAAGCCTGGCTGCATTGTGTGTGAGTGTTGGAGAGAGAGCATGGACGTGATATCTTTCCTTCAAGTCTTTCGGAAAACCATCCATCTGGTGTTTCATCTTTAAAAATTATGATTTAGGGGGCTGGCCCCGTGGCCGAGTGGTTAAGTTCACGCGCTCCGCTGCAGGCAGCCCAGTGTTTCGTTGGTTCGAATCCTGGGCGCGGACATGGCACTGCTCATCAAACCACGCTGAGGCAGCGTCCCACATGCCACAACTAGAAGGACCCACAACGAAGAATATACAACTATGTACCGGGGGGCTTTGGGGAGAAAAAGGAAAAAAATAAAATCTTTAAAAAAAAAAAATTATGATTTGGATATTGTGAATAACCAAATATTAGCTTAAGAAAATATATACGCATTGTTTGAAATTTTTCTATTTTAAAATATTCCTCAGCTTTTTGTCTACCTGTTCATTAATTTTTTAGAAGATTCGGATGGAAAGAAACTAGGTGAAAGTAATTAAGCAACCTCACTTTTCCCAAGGGGATCAGTTGTTAGACCAGGAAAAAACTAGTCAGTCTAAAGAGAGGACTGGAGCAAACCGAGGCTTATTCTTAAACTAGTTGCACAGGGCTTTGGGTAACGTGACGTTCCCCCTTACTCACGCTTCTTCAGTTGGTGTTCTTGGCACTGCGTATTGGTCCCTCTGCTGTGCCTCCTTTTCCCCAGAGCCGGGGAAAACAGCCCTAGGTACATGAAGTTAGTAATACCTGCTGAGAACAATACTACATTTCTAAAAAGTTCATTAGGAACAACTAAAAATATTAATGTTGGGGCATACCTACTGTTTGGAGCACAAATGAATGAATCCTTCCTGCCACTACCCCAGGGCCATACCACATAGAATCCTACATTTGAGAAGCAGCTCCATCCCAAATCTCTGCCTGCAATTTTGGTAATCTGCCCTTGTGATTTTTATTAACCGTTACAGCAAAATAGACAGTGACTGGCCACTGCCGATGTCTGATAGCACACGGGGTAGTTCAAGGGAGTTGGTTGTGTTCCATTTATCATACCTGATGAAATTGCCCGTAGGCCCCAATGTTATTCTTTCCTAATGCCTGGATTCTGAATGATGCTGCAACGTGAGCTTACTTTTAATGTGTATCTCTCTTTGGGTTTGTCTTTCCATTTCAGGATTCCAAAATAAGAGCAAAATTCTTATATTAAATCCCTGTTGAATTCCTTATAATAATAGCATTTGAAACTCTTATTTGGAACCACTTATTTGGATATTCTTTTCACTTATCTTCAAAGAGTCTGTCTCTCCCAGTGGACCCCTAATAGAGACTGACTTTGAACTTTTTGAGGGTGGGACGCAGATGACACGTGGAAGGCCGTGGGTTGTGGTGGTTTAGAGCTAAGTCTCTGGAGCCAGACAGCGGGGTTTCAGAGATGATCCCCCCACTCCCGAGCCATGGGACCTTGGAAAGGCCTGTTTTTCTTCTCTTTAAGAAATGGGGATAATGTTAGTATCTACCTTATAGGGTTATTTTGAGGATTATATGAGTAAATAGACGTGAAGTGCTTGAGACAGCACCCAACACATGGTAAGTGCTCAATAAATATTAGCTCTCATTAGTATTACAAATTCATCTTGTGACTCAAAAACTTCAGTGGTTAGTGGTGGTTACACCTTGGATTGAAGGACCTGAATTGTGGACATACCCCAGCAAGATGCCTCTCTGAGAAAGACACATAACTGAACAAGGACTTCGAGCATCCCATTGCTAGCTTCCCCTGTACCTCCCAGAGTGAGGTGCAGCCCACTTGAGAAGAGTTGTCGTGGGCACCCACACATCTCACTCCCACAGGCTTATCGACTTCTGTCCTGAGAATGGGATCCAGACTTCCTGGATGGGCCCAGCCGCTTCACTGATCTCTGTTTGGATCGTGATTTCCAACGTTGTGTCTGCTGGGGGCTCCCTCTGCTGGTCCATCTAGAATGTATGCAAATCTGTGGAATAATAGCTTGTAAAAAGTCAGTTTTAGACTTTTAGGAATGTTTGCATAAAAAACATATTTGGAAACTTTTTTTTGGATGTGAGTGATGCAAATCACATCTATATTATTCTTTTTTCCATTTGCATTATGAGTTGGAATATTTTCAGGTGTGAAATTTTTTTTTTTGGTTTGATTTGGAATGGGGGCTAGCAGGGCATGCCAGGAAACAGTAACTTCTTCACAATGTAGTTATCCAGGACTGATTATTATGTCTTACATTCCAATATATGGCACCAAATCCCTTAGATTCGTATTTTAACAGTCTAGAGTAAAAATGTCCATGATGTGGGAACTTAGTTAACTCTTAAAGTCTCAGAAGTCCCATTTTAATGTGATGTCATAGCCTAGACCCCTGTGGACATTGTAATGTTGAAGATTTAGTACGTGTCAGAAAATGGTACCTCAGATTTATTGGGTGATTCATTATTTATTAAGAATTATAATTTCTTAATAAAATGTGCCATGATGTCCCTAAAATTGCATTTTAAAATAAAGTTTTTGCTCCTTTGTGTTTTTCTGATCACTGTCTCCTTTCTTCCATCTTTCCTTCCCCCTGTTTGTTCCTAGGATCAAACAGCATAAATCGGGTAACTGTGAATGTGGAAAATGGAGAAAATGAAGGAACAACTAAAATTATTGCACCTTCACCAATAAAAAGGTTAGTCAGTTAACTGAAAGAACACACCACTATATGCTGTCACCAAAATGCTTCTTCCTGTTGGCAAGGTTAAGAATCTTTTCACTTTGATTAATTAACTAATACTTTTGATCAAAATAGTCTGTGTGCCAAAGCATACTTTAAAATGCCAGTAAAATAGAAAACATCAGAACCTGCCTCTTTCATTTGAAGGAAATGCTTCTGTTGTCACAACGTGCTGAACTCTTAGATAGTCTGTGGTCTGCATTCGTGGTAGCAAAGTGAAAATTCCATGTGATTTTTAAAATGGCATGATATAATGGACTAATTCAGAGGGACCTGTGAAATAAAGTAGATGATATTCATGTTTAATGTACTGTGTTCATTACAGCGGTGCACTGAACTGTGCCCTGGAAAGAGGGTTTGAAGCATTTAGAGGCACATGGCTTTAGAAGTCAGTGATTGCATATGTATGAAGAGTTGTCATGGTCCTCTGCATCAATTTTCCCAGCAGCATTCCCCAGCGGAAAGACCTTCTTTTAATATGTTGCATGGATTGTTTCCCTGAAAGATCAGCCTTGTTCTCTGTTAAGACGCTGTTTCAGCATCATTTTTTCCTATCTCCAATTATGTTCGCAGAAAAGCATTTTAGACATACAACGAGCAGCTTTCATCCACTCACTTTCTCTCTGGACATAGTTCCATGCACATCATGGAGAAGTCCAAGCAGTCAGAAATACGTGACCTTGAAAGACTTCTTAGATCATCTATTGCATCTCTTGTTAGTAAATAATGGTGTCTTCATTTGCCAGGATTGTGGCTACTTGGAAGAGTATAGTTTATAATTTCCCAGCGAGATAATTCTAAGATACGGAGATTCGCAGAGTTGCAATGTTTTCCCCAGGGTTTTGCCTACATTTTCTTTTGTTTAGGTCTAGGATACACCCTTTACAGATTCTCTTTTTGGAATGACAAGTTCTTTGCCTCTGCGTACACTTTAGTTGACTCTGCTTCCCTTAGCCAGCCTCACAGCTGTGGATAGAGTCAGCTTAATCTGTATGTACAGGGCATGCTTATGGTAAGTCTAACATAAGAACAGTAATCTTCCGTGAAATTCAGATCCCAAGCCTTTTTAAAATGTACAGAATGAGTTCAATCCCCTTTGCAACTGCATTCTTGACGATAGGATTGATACCTGAAGGGCCGCCAAATTTTCCACTCAGGCTCGAGATGAGAAATAGCTTCGGGAGTGAATACAATTAATTTGCCACCCAGGATTTCATTATTCTTTAACTTTCGCCTGCTCTCCCAATGCCCCTTTCATCTCCCCATTGCATTTCTCAGTCTCCCTTTTCTGTTTTTGATTTTTCTTTCTAATTTATTAAACACACACACACTTTCTACTATTGTGTTAAATATTTAGATATTTATTACTTTACCTCATTTCGAAAGTAGGCTTTTTCTTTGGGAATTTGATCTTCAAAAGTTTTTTTAACCTTTATAAAAATAATGAATTGTTGATATATAAAACCTACTTACTATATACTAATGCTCTGAGTTATGTGCCTTGGCAAGTACATGATTTTTTAGGCTTATATTAATTCCTGTGTGGATGTAGTATGCTAGAGTACAAATTTCTTTTCTTTTTTTGAAATGACTTTGTCATTTTTTTCTCTCTTTTTTGTTGGCTGTTATAAAGGACCCTCCTATGACCATGTTTGAGGACAGTTGTATAAAGGATTCCTCAAAAAGCCAGGGTTAAAAGTGGATTAGGAGTTAAGTAGCTCTATCTTCCTCTGAGGCTGAGACTCCCAGGGAAGTGAGGGAGAGGTGAACCTCCCACCCCCACTGGTGACTGAACACTTCTGATGAGTGCCTTCTTCTGTGTTTCCAAAACAATTTGTTGGTGTTGAATAACAACTCAGTTATATTTACATTCTTAGGACAGAAAGATGATACTAGGTCAGGAAATAGCATTTGAAAGTCATTCTGATTTGGAAGGATGAAGCCAAGATATGGCGGAAACTGGGGGCAGCGGAAGGTCGGTTTGGGTAGCCTGAACCTGCCCAGAGCCAACCAGCCTGCACAGAGTGAGACCCAAGTCCAGACCCAGGGGGTTTCTGACCACTGCTCAAAAGAGGCAGCCAGCCTCACGAGCTCAGATACCCCAACTTTGCTTCCTCATTAGCTTCTTTTCATGGCTTAACAGCTGTCCTTGCTTCGTTTCCTTCAGGTGGATGCTCTTAAAAGTTTCTTAACAATGGATGACTTGGCTTCTGTTGACTTAAAACAGTAAAACTAGAAAGAAAGAAGGGGGGAAAAAAGACCCCAGAGTACTTGCTGGTGACATGTATTTTTTTAGGCAGCCATTCGTATTCTTTTTGGAATGAGTCATGGGTATAAATAAAAACACACCCATATTTTTAAACATTTGTTAAATAATTTTACTGAAGAAATAAGTGTGTGAGTTCCTTTTATTTCCTAGTTAATTTATTTTCCATACCTTTGTTTTTTTTAATTAAAGCTTTAAGAAAGCAAAGAATGAAAACAGCCCTGATACCCAAAGAAGCAAATCTCACGCACCGTGGGAAGAAAATGGCCCCCAGAGGTAAAGGGAATTATTGTTTAGGCAAAGGACAACAGTAAAAAAGGGGTTAGCAATTGCAGCTTATTAAATAATGGCATCCACCTGCTGCGTGGCTGGTCATGACTAGCTGTGGACAAGGCGATCAGATTCCTAAATCAGTGTGACTGGGAATTTCCGAAATAGAAGTCGGCAGAGTGTGTCCTAACATGAAACTGTCTCTTGGAGAGACAGAAGGGAAAACTAGTGTCTATTAAGAAACTGCCTGGAAGGTCATTAGGATGGTTTGGAGTAAGATGACATATTTCTGAAAACTCTAAATCACATATTAGTGATAATTTCCCCCATTTCGTAGTTCTTGTAAAAACTTTAGTTGAAAACGATGAGTGATGAATGGTGATTTCAGAAGACCTGTATTCCTAAAAATATTGATATATGTTTAGCTTCTTTCTGTTTACAACTACCAAACCTGTGACAGACCTGCATTATAACTCACCAGCTCTATAGTTATGGTAGTTTCAGGTATGACAACCCAGAGGTTCAAATTCTAGCTCTGCCACTTCCTAGCTACTTTACTTGGGCCACTTAAACATTCTGTATTTCCAATTTTCTTTTCTGTTAAATGGGCCTAATAATTGTACCTCAGTGCTTAGGGTTGATATGAAGATTAGCTAAGATAAGGAATAGAAAGCCTTTAGCTTAGTCAGCACCTGGCATGTGGTAAATTTGTCACAAATGCAAATTGTTGTTATTGCCATCATTCAAGTCTGTTCATTACTTACGATTGAAGTCCAGTGAGACAAATCCATTCCGGCAAAATAATGACTTTTATGATTTCATTTACCAGATCTTACTCTCTTTTCTTTCAATAATCTTGTCTGCAAAGAGAATCACGTGCCCACGATCCAGTATTCCCCCGAAAGTACCACCTGTGCAGTTATGACACTTCCCTAGGTCCCGGTTAGGGTGTTGCCCCCGCAGGCCCTCTGTGGGCACTGTTGACCCTTCCTCTTCCACTCCAGTGGACTCTACAACTCTCCCAATGACCGCACGAAATCCCCAAAATTCCCCTACACGCGCCGCCGGAACCCCTCCTGTGGGAGCGACAATGACTCTGTGCAGCCAACGAGGAGAAGGTAAGCTGAACACAGCCCCTCAGTTTTTAATTTTCAGTGGAACCTCTGCATCCCAGTTACATTTTTATCACAGGTTCTTCTCATAATATCTTGACTATTCGTCTCCCCAAGAAAACAGCGTATGTATTTGAGATAAAATAAGCTAGAGATCCTGAAGCATTTCTTCTAAACGGCCAGGGTTTCAGAGAACAATTTCATAAAATATTGACAGGAACTTGCTTTCTGTATTGTAATTAAGGCTGATAAGTTAAAAAATATGTTATGTGTTTAATATATTTTAACCATATATATTATATAGTATGTGTAATATATTACATAGTGTATATAATATTATATTAATAATACATGTTGATGTATAAAAGATATTAAATGTTTCTACCTGACAAGACAAAATTACTTTTATAGATAAATCTTCTTAGCTGAGGCTGAGTGCTCTGCTCTCCAGACTGATATTGTTGCATAAACTTGAGTAAAACCCATTGCAGAGCACAGAGAGTGAATCCTGTTATATTTTCTCCAGCAGGTCAGATTGTTTGTGTGATTATATTTGATGTACTTACTTAAAAAAAAAAAGTCCATATCTAGAAATTTTGGATTTTCTCTGAAAAGCGGGCTGGGTAATGTGGCAGATTCAAGAGAGGAAGACCTAGAAATGACTTACCAATGAGATTCATTTCATTCCTACATATGGGGACTGTGTTTTACTCTGGGTACCTACATAAGTGGTATTTTAAAGTTGACTTTTATAACTATGAGAAGTCCAGGTCATGTTCTCAGATAGCCATCAACATTCTTTTTATACACTGTGGATTTAGAAGCAGAAGCCCTTCTCTCTTCTCTGCCCTTCTTTGCGCTTGCTGGTCCATCCCTCTTTGATTTCTTCTACTTCTGCCAGTTTCCCAGAGTCTTATTCCCCAGCTGTCTCAACCCAGGTCCAACTTCACTGAAATCTTTTGATGGTTAAGAAGAGAAAGGTCTATGTCTCCTGACCTAGTAGGACTGAAAAGGCGAGCTAAAGGATGACCAGCAGTGATTAGATAGGATAATGGAATAGTAGTTGACATATATCATGGTCCGAGTACTGAGCAAATTGCTTACTCTATGTTATTTCATTTGATCCTTATAATAGCCCTATAGAAATTGGCATTTGTATCATTCAGTCACTAGCCATTTCCAGCAGAGAGGGATTAATGCAAGGTATTGGTGCACAGTATGACTAGGATTGAAGGAACAAAGGCAGAGAGTGGGGCAACTCTGAGATCTGGATGCTGTACTGCCCCTGGGCTGGAGGAATAAAAGAAAGGAAGGGGTGTTACCCAGAGATCCTGAAGCTGCTTCTGCCTTTGAGGTGGCCCTCGTGAGCCTGTGCTTGCTCCTGACATTGCTGTGGGCACCACCACTGTTGGACCTACTCTTGCTGCCACTACTGGAGGTACCACCACTGTAGCTAATGCTGTGGCACCCCCACTTCTCAGGAGTGCAAGAGTGGATGCCTCAGGTACTGCCAGAAGCAGAATCACTTCCGCTTTTCTCCTCCCATCAGATCTCTCCTGATTGCTTCCATAAGTGGAACCCAGCTGGTGAAGGAGTCCAGGAAAATGTAATTTTCAGACTTCCAGTCTTGGCAATACAGGAGAGACTATAGATGGGTCAGGATGGGGCTGAGTACCAATGGAAAAATACCTGGCCCAGCATTATCATCTCACTTTTACACTTGAGAAAACTGAGGCTTGGGGATGACAGTAACTGTCCTTTATGACACATCTGGGATTTGGATCCAGGTCTGTACATCTGAAAAAGGCAGGGATGATGAACTGTCATTTAGATAAGGCAAGGAGAATGATTTCCTGCCCTCCTTCCCTACCAACAATTGGTTCGACTTGGACAACATTTAAAACCAAGGCAACACCACTGGGAAACACTTTAAAGTGCATTTGTGTGTATATGTATGTTGAGAGGGTGTGGGTGGTGGGAATAACTAAATATATTAAGAATTTGGCACTGTATGATTATTATTAAATAGGTTTTTATAGTTTTTCATCTTTAATTATTAGTGTTCTTGGTTAGCATTCCCTAAATAAAATAATTACACATATTGAGCAGATGGTCCTTTTGTGTTAATATATTTGAAAATGCATTTATCAAGTTTTGCTAAAATATACCAAAATTTACATTATTTTTTTCCAAACTAATTGCTTGAAGTAGTTTGAAGCATATACATTCCCCAATCCAGACTTAATGACTTCTGTAATGAGATACATTTTCTGCTGGCTTCCTGTGTTTTACAGAGAAGTAATTGTGGTGAGTGGATACAGGATCCTTTCATTGGCACCATCCAGAGGAAAGTCTATTTTGATTTATAGGAAAGAGAATCTTTTTGTCTGAGCAGCCATAGAACCTTGTGTCTAGTTCTGTGTGTCACTTGAAAAGTCTCTTATTGGGCATGAGTGTTTTGAGGAGACTAGCCATTGCTGTGTGTTGGCATAGAAGAGCTAAAGCTTATTCTGTTTTCTTTCCACTATATATACCATATAAATGTCCCGTCCTTCTCAGTCTTGTTTTGTCGTCACACATATTTACCTTGCCCTGGAGTACCAATCCCTAGCTGGTTTAACTGACATTTAAAACCAAGATTTGTCATCAGTATGGAAGAATCTCAAGGACTTAAATTTAATAAGAGGAAAGTCTATTTTGCAATGGATGCCAGGATAACATGTTTTGCAAAAGATGTCAAAATTTCATATTTTTCCAGTTGTTTATCATTGGATAGATACAGCTATCAAATTCTGGCCGAGTCCAGAACACTGATTCTTAACCTTTTTGGGTGACAAAACTCTGAGAATCAGATGAAATATTGGATTCATTCCCTAGGGGAAAAATACGTAATTAAATACACATACAAATCATCATATAATTTTCCAGGTTCATGGGGACTCTAAAGCTGCTGGTTTAAACATTTCTGTTCCAGAAAAAGAAAGCCAGCGTACCTTCTGGCATTACAATTTATTTTCGCCCCTATTGATCTTTACACTCAAAAATGTTTACTGAGTGCCTGCTTCATGCCAGGCCCTGTGTTAAACAACACTAGACAAAGTCTCTACCCTTTGGGAACTTACAATCTCCGGAAGAAATATACGAATCACACAAATACATGTACAGTTACGACTTTGTGTGATGCACTGAAATAAGAATCACCAGGACATTACAGGCTTGAGAGGGACAACTCTGAGTTTGGTTTTTG